>NW_011484357.1:20692-21272 GCF_000754665.1 Bison bison bison
CTTTGCTTTTAAATACACTGCCTAAGTTTGTCATAGCTTTTCTTCCAAGAAGCAATTGTCTTCTAATTTCATGACTGCAGTCACCATCTGCAGTGACTTTAGAGCCCAACAAGAGGAGAATCTGTCACTGCTTCCACCTTTCCCCTTCTATTTGCCATGAAGCGATGGGACTGGATGCCATGATTAGTTGTCTTTTTTTTTTAATATTGAGTTTTAAGCCAGCTTTTTCACTCTTCTCCTTCACCCTCATCAAGAGGTTCTTTAGCTCCTCTTCATTTTCTGCCATTAGAGTGATATCCTCCGCATATCTGAGGTTGTTGGTATTTCTCCCAGCAATCTTGATTCCAGCCTGTAACTCATCCAGCCCAGCATTTCACATGATGTGCTCTGTGTATAAGTTAAATGAAGAGGGTGACAATAAACAGCCTTGTATTCCTTTCTCAATCCTGAACCAGTCAGTTGTTCCATACAGAGTTCTAACTGTTGCTTCTTGACCCGCATATACGCTTTTCCAATAGTTTGAACATTCTTTAGGACTGCCCTTCTTGGGAACTGGGATGAAGATTGATGTTTTCCAGTC
>NW_011484358.1:0-705 GCF_000754665.1 Bison bison bison
CAATGTTTCAACAGAATGAGTCAAAAACAGATTTTTATGTGGAAATAAAAATCATTTTATAATGCAGTGCCAACTTCTTTGTTTTTTCATTGTTCATATTATAGGATATTAACTGGAAGAAAAAGCCTTCAGTAACCCTCAATTTACTTCCTGATTAAGAATATTAGGAGCTGAATGTCATATTAAATATAAAGCACTTCAGTTCTCATATTTTATTGATATGGCATCTGAGATATAGAAAAGTAAAATATTTCTTTCATAATCACACCAATTGTTGAATCTGATCTATGAATACAGATGTCAGCTCCATGCTATTTTGATTACGCTATGAACTCAATTATGACTCAAGTTTTTGCTTTATATCTAGTTTTTCATGAAAAGAGAATTGGCACAGCAGATGACACCACCCTTATGGCAGAAAGTGAAGAGGAACTGAAAAGCCTCTTGATGAAGGTGAAAGTGGAGAGTGAAAAAGTTGGCTTAAAGCTCAACATTCAGAAAACGAAGATCATGGCATCCGGTCCCATCACTTCATGGGAAATAGATGGGGAGACAGTGTCAGACTTTATTTTTCTGGGCTCCAATATCACTGCAGATGGTGACTGCAGCTGTGAAATTAAAAGACACTTACTTCTTGGAAGGAAAGTTATGACCAACCTAGATAGCATATTCAAAAGCAGAGACATTACTTTGCCAACAAAGGTT
>NW_011484358.1:805-1554 GCF_000754665.1 Bison bison bison
ATTTGACCATTCTTTCATTCTATTAATCTATTCTGGTGAAGGAACAGGGAAAATCTGAGTAAGAATAAGTGAATGCGTTTCCCTCCATTTTTTTCCTACAAGTTTTTAGTGAACAATTTTTCTTTGCGAGATATCATGCTAGTCCCTGGGAACACAATTGTGGGCAAAACAGATGATTTTCCTTCTCAGAGTTTACAATTATACTAGGAAAGAAGGGCGCAGATCAAAACACGTAGTTAAATGACATTATAGGGGTTTTCCTGGTGGCTCAGTGGTAAAGAATCTGCCAGCCGATGCAGGAGTCATGAGTACCATCCCAGATTTGGGAAGATTCCACATGCAGTGGAACAACTAAGCCCATGTGCCACAACTACTGAGCCTGTGATCTAGAGCCCAGGAGCCGCAACTACTGAGCACACATACTGCAAATACTGAAGCCCGTGTGCCCTACAGTCTGTACTCTGTAGCAAGAAAAGCCGTATCAATGAGAAGCCTGCATACCACAATGAAAATAGCCCCTGCTTGCCACAACTAGAGAAAAACCCATGCAGAAACGAAGACCCAGTATAGCCAAAAATAAATAAACACAATTTTTGAAAATAAAAGTGACATTATAAATGTGACAAGTGTTACCAAAAACTCTAAGAGCATATAATAAGGGGGTCTGATTTCAAAAGTATTATCTCCCATAACTGTCACCATATTGCTGCTGCTGCTGCTGCTAAGTCGCTTCAGTCGTGTCCGACTCT
>NW_011484358.1:2728-3186 GCF_000754665.1 Bison bison bison
TACAGAAAAACTCAAACGAACTTTTTGGCCAACCCAATACTCTTGCCTGGAAAATCCCATGGACAGAGGAGGCTGGTAGGGTATATTCCATGGGGTCGCAAAGAGTTGGACACAACTGAACGACTTCACTTTCACTTTCATACCACTTTCACTCCATCTCCCAAGGCTCTCTTAGCTTCATTTCAAGTTCAGCCAGAGAGGAACATTAACTAGACATAAGTTAGGAGAAAAAGGGTTGGTGGGTATCCCCTCCATTTCTTATATGCTCCAGAGCCACATCTTGGGCAATTTCTGAATCCCTTAGATAACTAGCTCTGCCATTGGGCAGGCCCACTTCCAAAGTGCTAGTTCTCACAAATTTTGGTAATACCTTTTCCAACTCTTGCCCTTCAGCTGGAGAAGTGTTAAAAGCTTCATGCTATTGCTCCTATGTGAATATCAACCATTCTTTGTTATTG
>NW_011484358.1:4172-6370 GCF_000754665.1 Bison bison bison
AAGAATACTGGAATGGGTTGCCATTTCTTTCTCCAGGGGATCTTCCTGACCCAGGGATTGAACCCAGGTCTCCAACATTGTAGGCAGATGCTTTACCATCTGAGCCACCAGAGAAGTCCTATGTTTGTAAATACTGCTTTAAAAGGGATTTTAACTACTTGTACATATTGATCAGTACACTCTCTCAGGAGACACCTCTACTTGTACACCCACAATGTATGGTTCAGCATTATTCTAGTGGCTCAGGTTTCTAATCCTTTTTACCAAGTAGAGAGGTTTAGAACCCACAGAGAATATAATTAACAAATTCACTTCAATCTTTTCATATAGTAGATAAATAAACTGAGAAATGTACAGCATCTTGAATGGGTCTGTACAGTTCAGATCAGTTCAGTCTCTCAGTCATGTCCGACTCTTTGCGACCCCATGGACTGCAGCACGCCAGGCCTCCCTGTCCATCACCAACTCCCTGAGTTTGCTCACACTCATGTCCATCAAGTCAGTAATGCCATTCAACCATCTCATCCTCTGTCATTCCCTTCTCCTCCCTCCTTCAATATTTCCCCACACCAGGGTCTTTTCCAATGAGTCAGTTCTTCGGCTAAGATGGCCAAAGAATTTCAGCTTCAGCATCAGTCCTTCCAATGAATATTTAGGACTGATTTCCTTCAGAAATGATTGGTTTGGTCTCTTTGCAGTCCATGGGACTCTCAAGGGTCTTCACCAACACCACAGTTCAAAAGCATCAATTCTTTGGTGCTTGGCTTTCTTTAGGGTCCCACTCTCACATCCATACATGACTACTGGAAAAATGATAGCTTTGACCAAACGGACCTTTGTCAGCAAAGTAATGTCTCTACTTTTTAATATGGTGTCTAGTTTGGTCACAGATTTTCTTCCAAGGAGCAAGCATCTTTTAATTTCATGGCTGCAGTCAACATCTTCAGTGATTTTGGAGCCAAAGAAAATAAACTCAATGTTTCCATTGTTTCTCTATCTATTTACCATGAAGTGATGGGACCAGATGCCATGATCTTCTTTTTTTTTTAATACTGAGTTTTAAGCCAGCTTTTTCATTCTCTTCTTGCAATTTCAACAACAGGCTCTTCAGTTCCTCTTCTATTTCTGCCTTAAGGGTGGTGTTATCTGCATACATGAGGTTATTGATATTTCTCCCAGAGATCTTGATTCCAGCTTATGCTTCATCCAGCCCACAGTTTCACATGATGTACCCTGCATAGAAGTTAACTAAACAGGGTGACAATACACAGCCTTGACGTACTCCTTCCTCAATTTTGAACCAGCCATTGTTTCATGTCTGATTCTGTTCTTTCTTGACCTGCATATAGATTTCTCAGGAGGTAGCCAGGTGGTCTACCGATCTCTTGAAGAATATTCCACAGTTTATTGTGATCTACATAGTCAAAGGCTTTAGTGTAGTCGATGATGCAGAATTAGATATTTTTCTGGAACTCTCTTGCTTTTTTGATGATCCAACAAATGTTGGCAATTTGATCTCTGGTTCCTCTCTTTTCTAAATCCAGCTTGAACACCTGAAAGGTCTCAGTTCAAGTACTATTGAAGCCTGGCTAGGAGAATATTGAGCATTACTTTGCTAATGTGTGAGATGAATACAATTGTGTGGTAGTTTGAACATTCTTTGGCATTGTCTTTCTTTGGGATTGGAAAGAAAAATTACTTTTTCCAGTCCTGTGGCCACTGGCGTGTTTTCCAGATTTGCTGGCATATTGAGTGCAGCACTTTCACAGCATCATCTTTTAGGATTTGAAATAGCTCAACTGGAATTCCATTACCTCCACTAGCTTGGTCCGTAGTGATGCTTCCTAAGGCCCACTTGATCCTGGTCATCTGGTTCATGAAGATCTTTTTTGTATAGTTCTTCTGTGTATTCTTGCCACATTTTCTTAATATCTTTTGCTTCTATTAGGTCCATACAATTTCTGTCCTTTATTGTACCCATCTTTGCATGTAATGTTCCCTTGGTATCTCTAATTTTCTTGAAGAGATCTATAGTCTTTCTCATTCTATTGTTTTCCTCTATTTCTTTGCACTGATCACTGAGGAAGGTTTTCTTATCTCTCCATGCTATTCTTAGGAACTCTGCATTCAGATGGGTATATGTTTCCTTTTCTCCCTAGCCTTTTGCTTCTCTTTTTTCTCAGCTATTTGTAAGGCCT
>NW_011484358.1:6470-11224 GCF_000754665.1 Bison bison bison
GTTTCCACTCTGTAAATATAAGGGATTTGATTTAGGCCATACCTGAATGGTTGGGCTTCCCTGATGGCTTAGTTAGTAAAGAATTCACCTGCAATGCAGGAGACTCTGATTTGATTCCTGGGTCAGGAACATCTGCTGGAGAAGGGATAGGCTTCTTCATTCCTACTCCATTATTCTTGGGCGTCCCTTCTGGCTCAGTTGGTAAAGAATTCATCTGCAATGTGGAAGACCTGGGTTCAATCCCTGGGTTGGGAAGATCCCCTGGAAAAGGGAAAGGCAATCCACTGCAGTATTCTGATGGGGTCACAAAGAGTCGGACACAGCTGAGTGACTTTCACTTTCACTCCTGAACGGTCTAGTAGTTTTCCCTGCTGCCGCTGCTGCTGCTAAGTCACTTCAGTCGTGTCTGACTCTGTGCGACCCCATAGATGGCAGCCCAACAGGCTCCCCCATCCCTGGGATTCTCCAGGCAAGAACACTGGAGTGGGTTGCCATTTCCTTCTCCAATGCAGGAAAGAGAAAAGTGAAAGTGAAGTCGTTCAGTCGTGTCTGACTCTTAGCGACCCCATGGACTGCAGCCTACCAGGCTCCTCCATACATGGGATTTTCCAGGCAAGAGTACTGGAGTGGGGTGCCATTGCCTTCTCCATAGTTTTCCCTACTTTCTTCAGTTTAAGTCTGAATTTTGCAATGAGCATTTCATGATCTGAGCCACAGTCAGCTCCTGGTCTTGTTTTTGCTGACTGTATAGAGCTTCTCCATCTTTGGCTGCAAAGAATATAATCTATCTGATTTCTGTATTGACCATCTGGTGATATCTATGTGTAGAGTCATTTCTTGTGTTGTTGGAAGAGGGTGTTTGCTGTGAGCAGTGTGTTCTCTTCAAAACTCTGTTAGCCTTTCCTCTGCTTTATTTTGTACTCCAAGACCAAACTTGCCTATTACTCAAGATATCTCTTGACTTAGGCATCCTAAAAATCCCACTAGGAAGCTAACTGGTTGCATAACATTATCTCACTCTTCATTAAGGTATCAGTGAAAGACACTTTAGTTCCCACCAGGACCATTCTGTTTCTTCATAGAAACCAAATGTTCAGTGATTTTTCATCTCAGGTTATTTTTTCCTCATGTAGGAATTAAATGAGTATTACTGGGCCAAGGTATCAGAATACATTGTATAATAAATGAAACATGTGCAAATGTAAGGGCATTTTTGAAAGGATCTCAAGGTACAAAGATGTAGGAAATTTATCCACAATATTAACATTATATTGATATGTCATAACTAATTTCACTCATAATCAATTGAAAATGCTCATTTCTTTCAACTTTACACAATTTCAATGCCTAATAAATACTTATTAAACAAATGAATGACAGAAATATTGTTTTCTGAATTTTTCATAAAAACTAAATCTAATTAAATTGAAATTATATGAACATACTAATCTTATAGATTGGACAAAAGCAAATAAATTTTACATGGTAACTTAATTATAAATTATTTATTTTTTTCTACAGATTTTGGAGATATAATTGACATTTAACACTAAGTTTGAGGCACACAGCATAATGATTTGACTTACGTTGGGCAGTAAAAAATTTTCCTTTACCTGTCTAGATTCATCTGGCTGCTCTAAGAATTAAATTGGCATGAGACAAAAGTAGAAAAAAATCAAAGTTTAATAACATGAACAAATGAGAAAGACCCAGGAAATCTGAAAAACCCAAATGGCTGAAACCCTCACCTTAAATACCATCTTTAACTAAAGACAAAAGAGGATGTCATGGATAGTATTTGAGACTTCAAAGGAGAGCAAAGTGGTTCATATGAAGATGGAAAAGGAAATGTTTGGTAAATGGGCCTTGTAGACAATAGGACACAGAACGGTCTTAGCTCTCTAGGCCCTGCTGTGTTTTCCCCGCCACAACTAGCCATATTCTTTGTAGATATCTCTGGTGGTTGCTCTATTGGGGAATAGGCCCTTTATCTAAACTTTCTAGGCAGTTAGGAGCAAGGTCAAAGTGTCTTTCTGAGACTTTGGGCCTAGATTTTTTATTTTTTCCCAGCTTGAAATAATCTACATGCCAAAGAAATATTTTGAAGTGGCAAGTGTTCCCCTACACTTACATACATCGTGAAATGCTAACCATGATAAGTTTAGTAAACCATCTATCACCTCATATAGATAGAAAATAAAAGAGAACTAATATTTTTCTTGTGATGAGAACTCTTAGGATTTATTCTTAACAACTTTCATAGACAACATAGCAGTCTTAATTATATTAATCATGTTGCACATTACATTCCTGTACTTATTTATCCTCTAACTAGAAGTATGTACCCTTTGACCTCCTTCCTCCAAACCCCACCCCAGCCTGCCCCAAACCTCTGGTAACCACAAATCTTATCTATTTTTCTATGAGTTCGTCTGTCTTTTGAAATATACTTGGCCTACAACACTGTTTACCTCTAGTGCACAACATAGATTAGATATTTCTGTACAGTATAAAATGAGCACAAGCCTAGTTACCATCTGTCAGCCTACAAAAATATTATATTACTAATGACTATATTCTCCATACTGTACATTTCATCCCTTTGACTCTTTATATTGCAACTGGAAGTTTGTACCACTTAATCTCCCACACCTATTTCACTCATTCCCTGACCACCTCCCCTCTATCAAATTACTTTTTGACATCTAACTATATCATCGACTCAATGGATATGAATTTAAGCAAGCTCTGGTAGATGGTAAAGGACAGGAAAGGCTGGCATGCTGCAGTTCTTGGGGTCACAAAGAGTTGGACACAACTGAGCGACTTAACAACAACTACTACTACATCATCACCAATCATATTACTCTCCTATGACAATTATTAGGAGTCTTCCAATCATAATCTTATAGTTTTCAAATGAAATACATGGTTTTAAAGGTCTAAAAATCCTAAGGCACATCTAGCTTCAGGTACTTCTCAATTTTTTTTTCTCAAATATCTCGTTGTTTCTCCATCTTTGTTTTCCTCTGTCTCTTAATGTCAATTTTCCTCATTCTTGGGATAAAGCATAGTCACAAGCATCTTTAGGTTTATATTTCACCAGCTTAGTAACCCCAGTGGAAAAGACTTTCTCATTTTCAATAATTCTAGCTAACATTTCAGATTTAGCTCTTAAATGTACTTTTGTTCACATGCTCATGTTTTGACCAATTACCATAGCCAATTTGAGACGTGGCTGCATCATACGTCCTTTCCTTTAGCCATGGTAGTGAATTGAGCTAAACTTAAACCAACTGGACTAAGACTGTAGAATGAGTTTTTCCACCATGAAAATCAGGATGCTATCAGCACAAGTATGTTACGGGGACACTAAGCAGGCAAAAATAAAATTCACTGCTTGTTCTCAAAATATACCAAAACATCTTAATCAGTATCCTATTTCTTACACTCAAAAAACTCAAAACTCAATTTATAGTTTGTGCCAGTTACTTTTTCTGAGATTAATTTCATGTTTCCACCCCTACCCCAAAATTGTGGCCACAGTTGCCCAAATAAGCCAAGGTCTTTCAAGTCTACTTTTTCTGACAGCTTTTCTCTACCAACACATAACTGCCATTTTCCATCTATAGAAACTAATAACTATATTTAAAGATTCAGATTTAAATATAATACCTCTGTGAAACATTTCCCAACTCCCATTAAATAATTGTTGCATAATTCTCTGTACTGACACAATAAAACATTTTAAACCTATTCTAAAATATACTGTATTTTGATAGTTTCTAGATAGTGTTTGCCTCACTTGGTGTGAATCACTTGGGAATATAAACCGCTCCAACAATTGACATAGCTCTAGGGCTAGGACAATAACTGACCCAGTTTATGTTGAATGGATTAATTATTAAATAAGTCAAATTAAATAATCTCAAATTCAGTGGCCAAATCTTGTCTTTACATGAATAATTTGAATGAAAAACTCTCAAACACGTGTTAAGTGGGGCTGGTAGTATTGACGAGTCCAGAAAATCGCAGAGGTCTCCTTCAGGTAGCATTACAAATAAGCGTTAGTTTATTTTCACCAATAAATAGAGCCATACGGGTTGCACTAAGACACATGGAACAAAATCAGCAAGGTTGGTACTCATTACCACAGGTAAAATAAATATTACGGATCCATTTTTTAAAGTTCCTGTGATTGTCTGACTAGTTTTGTTTGCAAGAGACACAAGGACAAAAATGAAACCGAATGCTTTTGTGGAGAAGAAATTCCCTGCATGAGCAGAAAAGCCTGCCCAAGTTTTGGTGTTTTCTGTTTGTTTGAAACAGGATTGAGGGGTCGTATAATCAAGACGAAGCCATTAAGAGTTAAAAGGGAGAGGACACACTGAAGAGATTCAACTAAGACCCTGCGGAATTATCAAAAATTGTGAACTACTTTCTTAGTGAGAGTCTACGATCTGAGGAATTCACGAGGAGAAAAGGCAGCGGTCCCTCGGTCCCTAAAAATGAAAAATGCTACATTTAATGAGGCTGACTTTGGCATGGCATTTTGAAGCAGGTTGTTGTATTAAATGTAGCAAATGAAAAAGCTTTCTGAAAGCCTGAGAATAGTCTGTGGGGGGCGGGGGAGGGGTGGAGGTGGTGGTGGTGGGGCAGACGGTGAAGGATGGTGCTTGGTACATTATAAACCCTCAGAAATATTGGCTGCTTTTGAATGAAATGAAACCCAACCTACTCAGTTACATAAGGAA
>NW_011484358.1:11631-13164 GCF_000754665.1 Bison bison bison
GTAATAGGATGGGATAAGAAAGCAACTTTATAGTATTAAATAATCACTTCATAATAGTAAATAGTAAATTATACAGAAGTGGCATACATTATTTGGTAAGGAACTTCTCATAAAAAAGAACTGACATTTACTTGGTTTGCAGTGAGAATGCCTGGGTAGGTTTTTTTCCCTGATTCACATTTGGATTGTTTTAATTGGGAAACTGTGAAGTAGACCATTGGTTTTTGTTTGTTGGTTGGTTTTGTACCTCAACGGAAAGTTCCTCCTATGTCCCGAATTATTTTCTCTATCTATGAAAGTGAAAGTCACTCAGTCGTGTCAGACTCTTTGCAACCCCACGGACTATACAGTCCATAGAACTATCCAAGTCAGAATACTGGAATGGAGGGGATCTTCCCAACCCAGGGATGGAACCCAGGTCTCCCACTTTGCAGGTGGATTCTTTACCAACTGAACCACAAGGGAAGCCCAAGAATACTGAAGTGGGTAGCCTATCCCTTCTCCAGCAGATCTCCCCGATTCAGGAATCCAACTGGGGTCCCCTGCATTGCAAGCAGATCCTTTACCAACTGAGTTATGAGGGAGGCCCTCTCTATCTATATAGACATGTAAAAAAATAGCAAAAAGAAATATTTTATATTTTAATCAAGTAGTTCTCAACTAGGGACAGTTTTGCTCTCCCCCACCCCAAGGGACATTTGACAATAGCTGGAGATATTTTTGGTTGTCACAGAGGGAGGCATGGGTGTTACTAGCATCTAGTGGGCAGAGGCCAGGGATGCTGCCAAATACAACACAATGCACATGGTAGCTCCCCAAAATCAGAATTGCCCAGTGCCAAAATGTAAATAGTTCTAAGGCTGAGAAACCCTGCTGGAACCTCAGATCTGGTGCCTTCTCTCCCAGTGTAAAATAGAGGATTTTACTATTGAATGAAGAGGATACTATAATACTTTGGTTCTTGAATATGGTCTTATATGTGCCATGCTAGGTTCAGTCTATTCATTTGATCTGACTTTCAGCTTAATGCCAATTAAAAACCTTGGTAATATTAAGAAGTATTCAAAATTCAAATACTTTTAATCCTATAAACTTTGTTTATATTTGGGCAATAATCTTATATTTTAAAACAACTTATACATTATCAAAGTCATGTAAGAGCCTAAGAGTAGTAATGTTGGAGACTAATGAGAATTAGACAATAATATCAACTGAATTAAAATACTAGCACTGTACCTTAACTGGTGTTTACCTTGTTTAATTGCTTTGGTGTTTTGACAGTAGGCTGAAAAAAAATGTTATCTTTTGACTTTCCTCCCACAGTGGTATACAGGGCTGTGTATATGACAAAATATTGAAAAACAGACTTCCTTCAGATACCCTTTGTAAAAACCTCTCTAAATTTATCTAGGATTAGTGTACTCTTTTTCAGATGGAATTGAAACTTCCCTGCCTTTACTTATAAATCTAGATAATAAAGCTTTTAAAGTATTAACTTTAAAGTTAAAGATAATTAACTTTTTTTAAATTTTA
>NW_011484358.1:14300-17930 GCF_000754665.1 Bison bison bison
CTCAAGTAATCTTATGGACAGTGACAGTAATTTAGAGTATAGTATCTCACCTCCAAGTGAAAACATGGAAAGGGTAGAGTTACCAAATGAAAGACATGGACCTAGTGGTAGTGATAGTGTACCTGGTTCTGCTCCAAATGCTAGCTATGCTTCTGATTCCAGTTTAATACTGGTATCAGTTTCAAGCTTCTATTATATTTCTACTTCCATTACTACCATATTTAGTCCTATATCTAATTTTAGCTCAAGTGATGAAGATTCAGAAGCTAGCACACTGATGACGTTTGAAGACAGTGAAGAAAGAAGCTCATCAACAGGCTTATCAGAGACCAGCCAAGAAGGTGAAGAAATGTCCCCAGTAACATCTGACGATAGTGACTCTGGGTCTTCCCTTAATCTGGACCAATTTCTCTTATTAAATCAAGCAGACCAAACTAGAGGCCTTACAAAACTGCAGATTGACAACTTACCTTTAAGATTTTTTGAAGAGAAAGATGCAGCTAAAATCTGTACTATTTGCATTACAGAATACACCGCAGGCAACATGCTACGTGTCCTACCATGCTCCCATGAATACCATTATCAGTGCATTGATCAATGGCTGGAAGAACATTCAAACTGCCCTATTTGTCGTGGGCCAGTAGTGGACCACTTTGAGGCAGATAATTCTATGTGAGATCTGAATTCTCAGATATAAAAAGTGTTACAGTGATGGACAACTGTCAGCTGTGTCATGTCCACTTTTAGAGTTATTTATGTTTAACAATCTGAATCTATATGTAACAATCTGAACTGAATTACTTGTTCTTGAAGAAATTATTGGGCTTTCCCCAATTTCTGTTTCATAATAAAAGGAAATATCAAAAAGTCAAACAGTGTTATCCTATCTGACAATAAAAATGAGTTTCACACCATAGCAGTGCACTGAATTTCAATAGAAACTTAGTATGTCCACTGGGTTGGGATATTCCTGGTGCCATGAGAGAAATGTTCTAATATGATATAATCAATCTTGATAGATCCTAGTAGTATCTTCTAGTCATATAAATCCCAGATATCTCTTAGCCCTGTTCAATCCTGGTTGTGTATGCAAAGAAACAGGAACCCAACTAATTAAGCAATTTAAGACTGTATTAGAGTCATTCACGTACAAAAGTCATGTTATATTCATAGAATGCCATAAAAAGCTTTGAAACCCTTCTCTTCCAGTTTATCCCTTTTATCCAGTTTATCTCTTCCATTTATCCCTTCTCCAGCAGTTTGTCCCACCCTCCCCAATACTACCTTAAAGTTTATCCTATTCCCCACTACCAATGTATTAGTCAGAGTCCTAGCCAAAAGCTGATGGCACACTTTAAAAGAGTGATGGAATATCATTTAATGAGGAGACTAAAATGTGTAAATAATGAAGAGAAAGCAAGAGATGATGAAGTACCCATAGGCTAGCAACTGAGAAGCCAGTTTTAGAACCACTAGGCTTGAAGGGGCATAGAGGAGAAGGCAATGGCACCCCACTCCAGTACTCTTGCCTGGAGAATCCCATGGACGGAGGAGCCTGGTGGGCTGCAGTCCATGGGGTCACAAAGAGTTGGACATGACTGAGCAACTTCACTTTCACTTTTCACTTTCATGCATTGGAGAGGGAAATGGCAACCCACTCCAGTGTTCTTGCCTGGAGAATCCCAGGTGTCGGGGTCCAGCCCCAGCAGGATCTAGGGGAACTCTCAGGATGGATGGCATTGGCGAGAGAGATAACACTGGTCTTATAATGGACTGGGACCTGGTGGTCTGGGGTCAAAAATAAAAATTAAAATTAAAGAGAAAGAATAAGGAAGAGAGAAAGAGGCTGATATTTTTTGGTTTACACAGAAAGCCAATAAAGCCCCTGGCATGGGACCTGTTCTGTTCACGGAGGCCTCAGGTGCCCTCTCGGTGGGGTGAAGACACAGAGCGCCTTCCCAATCGGGTCTTAGAAGCCCAGGCCAAAAAGTGAACTCAGAGGGCCTCTGTGCTCTAGGGACTCAGCCTGAAAAAAGAGAGAAAGAGAGGGAGAAAGAAAGACATGGAGACCAAAGCTCTGGTGAAGTGGGATCCACAGCTTTATTTTTAAAAGAAACTTTTATACTCTAAGTTACACATTTTTCAAAGTGAAAGATATAGAGTCAGCTCAACATTTCATCAATTTTACCTTTATCGAAACCAGGACATTTTTTGTATACCTTTTTCATAAACAAAGGTCTTATATTATGTCTGGCCCTGTGGTCTGTTAACATTTCATGACTCTTTTTTGATAAAGGTTGATCAGCTAGAAAACTTGTTTTTTCTTAAAGTGTTTTTTTTATTATTATTATTTTTTCCCAGCCTCAGAAAGTACTAAATAAAGTTACATTCTCACGGAGCAAAGGTGTAGTGGGTCACAACAAAGAAAGAACTTATTAGCTCAAAGGTCTGATGTGGTTAATACCAAGGCTACTACTTGTTTTTTTTTGTTTTTTTTTTTTTACATTTTAACTACATTAACTAATGTACTCTCAGGTGCACAATGGATAAGGGATATGGGAACTTGGCAGCAAGCATTGGCCCAATAATGAAGCCCTTTACCAGTACGATTTTAATAATTTTTTATCTCTCAAAGGGCTCTATGTTCATTAGGACTTTTAGAATGTTTAGGCTTCCCATGCCTTTCATGGTTGGGGAGTTGTGAGCAACTATATGCGTTAGTTGCAAGGGTATGGATAAACCTGTCAAGCAAGCTAGAATGCCAACAGAGGGGTTAGAATAGAAATATTCCTTTCATGCCAAGGAGACTTACCAACTTAGAGCCCTAAGTTGATTTTCTCCAGAGAAAGGTGGTCAGGGATAGCCCCCTGTTAATGTCAGAAGAGTTGGTGAAAGGCATAATATAGTAAACAGTAGACAGGCAGACTTTGGTTTCGGGGTAGATACTCGAGCAGGTCCAGGGAATCCCTTGAGTCCTGATCCGCCTTGCCTGTCAGGTCTCTTCCACATGACCTTGTCATGGGTGGGATCTCCTGTGTTGGCTCCCGGCACCCAGGGATGGGGGAGCCTGGTGGACTGCCGTCTATGGGGTCGCATAGAGTCGGACACGACTGAAGCGACTTAGCAGCAGCAGTAGAGAGATAGTAGTTCCTGCAATCCCAAATGTCTTAAGAGTTGTAGTAGAAGTCCACCCAGCAAGAGCTATAAACTGAGAAAATGGCAGCCACTGCCAATCCGAAGTTTTGGAGAAGGTGCATCATAGAACTGAATACCCTTACCTTCTTTCCTCCTGACTTGTAATCTTTTTGTCAGTAGTTCACATTAGCCAAATCTAACCTGAAGGATTGATGCTGATGCTGAAGCTGAAGCTCCAATACTTTGGCTATCTGATGGGAAGAACTGACTATTGGAAAAGACCCTATTGGCCAGTACAAAAATTTTTCCTTAACATTTTCCATCCTGGTGAGAGTACATAATATTACAACCTATAGCAACAATCATCACTTTGTACTGTATGCAACCTGTTCAAATGCAGGTAGTGTTACGATAAAGCTGCTCTAAAAATTTAAAGTCAGAAATATCACTGACCTTTATTTTCTATGTGACTTGCTGGTATCCACAGTATTTTCA
>NW_011484359.1:0-525 GCF_000754665.1 Bison bison bison
ACAGAAGCAGTGATCCTGGTCTCAGCTACACAGCTGAGGCAATTGAGCCCATCGCCCCAGAGGGAACTGGTAGCATCAGTGGAGGTGGTGCACGTGACCCTGGCCTCCTGGATGCAGCAACATCTAGAGCCACAGAGAGCCAGGTAGTACAGATGGTGTAGCCCTCAACCTTGGTCACTCTGGATGGGGCAATAGAGCACACCATTTTCAGGATTCCCCCAGCAAAGGTGATGGCAAAGAAAGAATGTTATAGGCAGCCAGAAAAAAAGAAGAGTAACCTACAAAGGTATCATCATTAGGCTATGAGCAAATTTCTCATCAAGTCAATGAAATATCTTATTTATAATATTGTTATACAAAAACTGTCAACCAAAATATCCAGAAAAGTTACCCTTCTGATATGAGAGAAAGAAAGGTTGTCTCACAAATAAAAAAAAGCTGTTGGAGTTCAACACCCAGAACCATTTCATAAGCAATATTGAAATGCTATCTTCTATTTAAAATGAAAAAAAAAAAAAAAAAAAG
>NW_011484359.1:4831-5375 GCF_000754665.1 Bison bison bison
CAATCAGACTCCGTCCCTTACTTGGTTTATACTTTTTTTTTTTTTTTTGGTTTATACTTTTGAGTAAAACATTAAATCCCACTGAGTCCTATTTTGACAATGAAAAATGATGCTCATAAAAGCACTATTTCATAGAATACACTGGTTTTAAAATTAAATTTAACAATCTCTATAATATGCAAAGGTTTAACTGGTGGCTCAGATGGGAAAAAAATCTGCCTGCAAGCAGGAGTCCTGGGTTCAATCCCTGGGTCAGGATGACCCCCTGCAAAGGGAATGGCAGCTCAAGTATTCTTACCTGGGAAATCCCATGGACAGGGGAGCCTGGCAGGCCACAGTCCATGGGGTCACAAAGAATCAGAATGATTGAGCGACTAAGACATGCATACACATAATCTGATAATCTAGTTTATGGGACACAATAATAGCTCAGTTCAGTCGCTCAGTCGTGTCCGACTCTTTGTGACCCCATGAATTGCAGCACGTCAGGCCTCCCTGTCCATCATCAACTCCCAGAGTTCACTCAGACTCGTGTCCATTGAGT
>NW_011484360.1:0-1268 GCF_000754665.1 Bison bison bison
TGTACCTAACATTCCAGGTTCCTATGCAATATTGTTCTTTACAGCATTGGAGTTTACTTTCACCACCAGATACATCCACAACTTAGAAATGTTTCCGCTTTGGCCCAGCCTCTTAATTCTTTCTGGAGCCAGTAGTAATTGCCCTCCTCTCTTCTCCATTAGCATATCAGGCACCTTCTAACCAGGGGAGCTCATCTTCCAACGTCATATCTTTTTGCCTTTTCATACTGTCCATGGAGTTCTCCAGAGATCAAATTGCCAACATCTGCTGGATCATAGATAAAGCAAGAGAATTCCAGAAAACCATCTACTTCTGCTTCATTGACTATGCTAAAGCCTTTGACTGTGTGCATCACAACAAAATGTGGAAAATTCTTAAAGATATGGGAATACCAGACCACCTTACCAGCCTCCTGAGAAATCTGTATACAGGTCAAGAAGCAATAGTTAGAACCAGACATGGAACAATGGAGTGGTTCAAAATTGGGAAAGGTATACATCAAGGCTATATATTGTCACCCTGCTTATTTAACTTATATGCAGAATACATCATGAGAAATGCTGGGCTGGATGCAACACAAGCTGGAATCAAGACTGCAGGGAGAACTATCAATAACCTCTAATATACAGATGACACCATCCTTATGTCAGAAAGTGAAGAGGAACTAAAGAGCTTCCTGATGAAAGTGAAAGAAGAGAGTGAAAAAGCTGGTTTAAAACTCAACATTCAAATAATGAAGATCATGGCAGCTGGTCTCAGCACTTTATGGCAAATAGATGGGGGGAAAATGGAAACAGTGACAGACTTTATTTTTTGGGGCTCCAAAATCATGCAGATGGTGACTGCAGCCATGAAATTAAAAGACACTTGCTTCTTGGAAGAAAGCCATGACAAACCTAGACAGCATATTAAAAAAGCAGAGACATTACTTTTCTGATGAAGGTCCGTATAGTCAAAGCTATGGTTTTTCCAGTAGTCATGTATGGATGTGAGATTTGGACCATAAAGAGGGCTGAATGCCAAAGAATTGATGCTTTTGAGTTGTGGTTTTGAGAAGACTCTTGAGAGTCCCTTAGACTGCAAGGAGATCAAACCAGTTAATCCTAAAGGAAATCAGTCCTGAATATTCGTTAGAAGGACTGATGCTGAAGCTGAAGCTCCAATACTTTGGCCACTTGATGCAAAGAACCGACTCATTAGAAAAGACCCTCATGCTGGAAAAGATTGAAAGCAGTAGAAGGGGATGACAGAGGACGAGATGGTTGGA
>NW_011484360.1:4027-4733 GCF_000754665.1 Bison bison bison
TCTTCTTGTGCATGTAGCACCGCATGATTCTGTGATAATGGCAATAAGAACTAGTTGGAATTAGTAACAACAGTCGCTCCTTTGGTCTAAACCCATTCTTATGTGGGGTTGATGCATAGTGCCTCTATGTTTTAATTAGGCTAAGGGGAAACCTAGCCCTTGGAATTTTTGTAGAATGATACCCAAAACCTTATCTTGTGTGCTTATCACTCAAAAGTTAAGATTTTGGAACTGGGTCAACAGAACCC
Organism: Bison bison bison; assembly: GCF_000754665.1. NCBI lineage: Eukaryota > Metazoa > Chordata > Mammalia > Artiodactyla > Bovidae > Bison > Bison bison. Next base: position 4,276 of record NW_011484360.1, read on the forward strand.
TCAGCTTTTCCTGGGTCAGTATGATGCAATGAGAGAGAAATGAGATAGGGTCTCCTTTCAACTGCTCTCCTTTCAAAGAAGAGACTGTGGACCAGCTATGGAAGCAGGGTATTGGGCCCATAGCTCTTTAGTCTGCTAAGTACCACTCTCCACCTGCCTGAAGAGGAACCCTGCTCTCCATAACCCACCACTGACGCTGAGAAAAAAACATTTCTGTGAGAAGATGGGTATGAGAATTCTTGGGCCAATGGACTTGTTATTTTTCAGTGAGATTTCTGTTCTGAATTTACCTGAATGACCAAGTCTTATGACATTTTAGCAGTGACAAGCCCTTGAATACATCCCTGGAAAATCCTCTGCTTTCTTTGAGGTACTCTCATTAGTAATCTCAGCATAGAGTAACTTTCACTTTGGATTTAGGTTCTTATCTGTTTCATCAAAGGAGAAAATGTCATGTA
>NW_011484360.1:4833-5733 GCF_000754665.1 Bison bison bison
GTCATGTAGCTCAAATATCTTGATTTAGTCTACAACATATTAGCAGTCTCTTGAAAGCCTCCCAATGATATTCATTTAAATTACCTTCACCAGAAGGATTGATTTTTGAAATAGTCACCCACATTCTGAAATCATCTCTGCTTTTATATCAAACTGGTAATAGAGACAAGGGCAATCATGCTCTTTCCCCCCATCAGTGGGCTGATAGAAAATACTCACATGAATAATCTTTAGCACTCATTTGCAATGCTACTCTAAGTGGATTTCCAAACACACTTTGGGATTAAAGAAGACTTGGGAAATTTGAATTCCAAACAGGCAACAGGCAGATATGGAGACCCCTCTTCCCAGCTAGCTCTCACCCTTGCCCATTCAGGCAATCCTAATCTTACTTACGCAAAAACTGTGGCAAAGGTTTCTACAGCTGCTTTCTGCCAAGGCAACTTGAGACAAATCAATTGTTTCAAAGCGTGCAAACTGGAAAGGTATGAGAGGGAGAGGGAAAAAGAACCATCTGGTTATTGAGGCAAAGATACACGAAAAATTAAACACACACACAGGTACACTAAAAGGCATTTTTGGCAGTTATAATCCCATTATTTATTTGGCTTGAGTGCTGAATTTATTTAGCATCATGATTTTGATTGATATATCATGTAACAAACAGAAAATTAACCAAACTAAACCCAAAACACAACTCTTCCCCAAACTTTTATGTGGATTTATAGGAAAGCTTAGGTAGCTCAGGATTATTTAAAACTAAAGGTTTATGCTGGAGAACATAGTTGGATACTGCCTTCATGGATCACAGCTTTGTTGTGGTGAAGGGTCTTGCATAATTCAAGGAAGCTATGAGCCATGCCATGCAGGGCCACCCAAGATGGACAGGACATAGTGAAG
>NW_011484360.1:8324-8961 GCF_000754665.1 Bison bison bison
AAAGTGCCTGAAGAATTATGGACGGAGGTTCATGACATTGTACAGGAGGCACTGATCAAGACCATCCCCAAGAAAAAGAAATGCAAAAGGCAAAATGGTTGTCGAGGAGGCCTTACAAAAAGCTATGAAAAGAAGAGAAGTGAGAGGCAAAGGAGAAAAGGAAAGATACCCATCTGAATGCAGAGTTCCAAAGAATAGCAAGGAGAGATAAGAAAGCCTTCCTCAGTGATCAATGACAAATAAACAGGGGAAAACAATAGAATGAGAAAGACTAGCGATCTCTTCAAGAAAATTAGAGATACCAAGGGAACATTTAATGCAAAGATGGGCTCGATAAAGGACAGAAATAGTATGGACCTAACAGAAGCAGAGGAACCAGAGATCAAATTGCCGATATTTGTTGGATCACAGAGAAAGCAAGGGAACTCCAGGAAAACATCTACTTCCGTTTCATTGATTACACTGAAGCCTTTTACCGTGTGGATCACAACAAACTGTGGAAAATTCTTAAAGAGACGTAAGTACGAAACCACCTTACCTGTCTCCTGATAAACTTGTATGCCAGTCAAGAAGCAACAGTTAGAACCAGACATGGAACAATGGACTGGTTCAAAATTGGGAAAGGAGTGTGACAAGG
>NW_011484360.1:9061-12453 GCF_000754665.1 Bison bison bison
AGACAGCATGTATGGATGTGAGAGTTGGACCATAAAGAAGGCTGACCACCGAAGAATTAATGCTTTTGAAATGCGGTATTGGAGAAGACTCCTGAGAGTCCCTTGGACAGCAAGGAGATTGAACTAGTTGATCCTAAAGGAAATTAACCTTGAATACTCATTGGAAGGACTGATGTTGAAGCTGAAGCATCAATACTTTTGCTACCTGATGTAAAAATTGGAAAAGACCCTGATGCTTGGAAAGATTGAAGGCAAAAGGAGACGGGGCAGCAGAGGATGAGATGATTAGATAGCATCACTGACTCAGTAGACATGAATTTGAGCAAATCCTGGAGGTAGTGAAGGACAGGGTAGCCTGGAGTGCTGCAGTCCATGGCGTTGCAAAGAGTCTGGGACGACTTAGGGACTGAACAGCAACAACATAATGGGATATGGTCTAGCTAGGGACATAGTGGAGCAGATTAGGATTATCCACCTTAATTCTTGCTAACATGTCTTTACCTCTTGGTTTATCTCCTCTCAAATTATTTCCTGGTACCTACCTACTAAAACAATTGACACATATACGTATATATATATACATACACATTTATGTGTGTGTGTATATATGTGTGTGTGTGTGTGTGTGTATATATATATATATATATTCTCTTACCGCAGGATGGTGTGCAAAGCAGAGCCTTTGTCCTCGAACCAGAAAATATCTAAGCTTCCATCTCTTGAATGAGTTACAGTTCTTTAGCAGAGGTCCTTCCTTCAGTATTTTCTGAAAGATAGAAGCATAGCTTTGAGTAATTAGGTCAATTTGCAAGACCAAATCACTTGTCCTCTCATTTGAGAAGTTCAGATATCTTGAAGGCCCTGTCACATATCTGAGAAATGGCCTAAGGGCCAGGCAAGAATACAGAGTTTCTTAGTTATTCAGAAAAAGCATTGGTTACTCTTGGATAACATATTCCAAATCATATAGGCTCTAAGTTTCTTAGGACACATGGCCCAACAACCATGGAAAACATTTTCATTTGTGGTAGGAGGAGGGGATGAAAGACAGAACACATAAATATAAGAGCTACATTCCTAGGGAAGGACAAATGGTTGGGGGAGAGGCTGAGTTCAGTAAGGACAGATATTTTGGAAATCTTCAGGTTGAAGGCCTAGACAGGGCTTTCATATCTTCTATTTTAGAGTGTTCTTTTTAGAATAATAAGTTGGATCATATCCCTTCCTACTCGCAAGCCTCCAATAGCTTCCCAACAGTTTTAGAACCAAATCCCAAGTCTTTATCATAGCCTTCAAGGGATTCATGATCTGGTGAGAGCAAAAAGTGCATGAACAAGAACTACCATCTGATTACTTTACATATCTCATAGTTTTACCAACTGATTTTTCTGTTACTTGTCGACAGATTGATTCTAACCAAGCAGAGTCTGCTTACCATGTTACCGTTGGGGAGGCTTTCCCCAATGTAACCTTATAGGATACAAGTCAACATGCAAGACTACCATCTGGGAGTACTCACATCCACCAAGCTGCAAATAAGCCCATGCTGAATGGACGAAGAGACAGACTTAAGTCATAAAATCAAAGTTCTATCATGAATTCCATCCATCATCTAGATTAGAATTCACCATTTGGCGGTTATGGAAGTGTTTGCTTGGCCCACCTAGTGTTTTTAAGTTCTTAATTAATTGATAATATTTAAAAAGCAGAAAATTTCAAATAAAAATCCAAGTTTCTATTAAAAAATCTGAACATCTGGTAACAGGGGACCTACATTTTCACATGGCAACAGTCTGCTGGAACAGAGTAGCAGCTGCTCCCTTTAGATGGGGCACCCAATTCCAGCAGGTATTTAAGTTTGGGACCCCACTTAAACAATCATTTGCTACTTCCGCTCTCCCAAATATACCCATATCTGTTATACTATCTGTTCAATTCTTTAATCAATAAGTTAGTACTAATGGAGAGAGCCTTTGTATGTCAATTGAAAAGTCAGTTCATAGCAATCAAAGTTTACCTGAATCATCTTGACAACTTATGGGAGTTTCCAAGTTATTGTACCACCCTTGAGATGTTTACAAAAGAATGGTGCCAAGGAGTCAAGACAAAGAAATAAAAAAAGATCTTGTGGGAATGTGGCATGGAGAGTGAGAAATTACATTTAAATTGTTGAAATTGAGTCATCAATGAGAAAACAACTCTGTGTAAGCACTGTGATTCTATCACTCTTTCTCTGGTCGGATGGCCTATGGAATATATTCTCAATGATGGCATTTGGTATTCTCTATCCCAATCTTTTCAACTTTATGCCATATATATTGTTCCACATTAAGTCTTCATGATACCTAGACAGTCATATTTACTTCTCTCTGCCAAAGACTTAAGTTCAAAATTTTAAGTGCTCCAACTTCATACAACTGAAGCCACATCCATTATTTCTTCCCCTTTCCCAAGCTATTCTACTTTGTCAATTGCTAAATTCTTCTATTGTTCTTATTTTACCATGTATGCTATCCTTTGTAATAGTTTATTTACAGTTTTTGGCTGGATATTTCCCCCATTCCATTTTAAGTTTAAAACATCTCTTAATTTCAACTGCTTTTTCTTACCCCTGCTGCCATACCCAGGTTCCTTCTCCTCCTGTTGCTTTCAGGATTAGGATGATGGGGTGAGGTGGCAATGATGAAATGAGGAGGGGGATTTGCTTTTCTAGAAGACTCCCAGAACCCTGGACCTTCTGGTTCCCGCACAAAATTGCCACACCCTATGATTTGACATACTAAAACATATAGAATTCAGCCTCTTCTCCCCAGCTACTTCCTTCTATCAACCTGTAGTAATGATCACTGTTTAATTCCCCTTCCTGGTACTTAAGAAATATTTCCTTTTCTTCCCTTACTTGTGCCCTACTAATTAATCATGTTATCCACCTAGGCACACAGAAAACCAGTTAATTAATTAGTTAATTAATCCATTAATCTGGAGACACAGCAAATCATCAAAATGTTCAGTTCTCATTTCATGAACTCTGCATTTGTCATGGTCAAGAAAAGAAAAGAAAGAAAATGACAGGTGATTTGGTTAACTAAGAATTGTTTTCTTTCAGGGTAAAAGCCATGTAACCAATATCTAGCTACTCTAATTGTAAGGATTGGATAGCTTTAACTGCATGCATGTTAGTTTACTTTAATAAGCTTCATATTGCTATACTTAAAAAAAGAAAGACTTTATGGTGCATAGGAAAAGGAGTACGTCAAGGCTGTATACTGTCACCCTGCTTATTTAACTTATATGCAGAGTACATCATGAGAAACACTGGGCTGGAAGAAGCACAAGCTGGAATCAAGATTGCCAGGAGAAATATCAATAACCTCAGATATGCAGATGACACC
>NW_011484360.1:13117-14317 GCF_000754665.1 Bison bison bison
GGACACGACGGAGTGACTGAACTGAACTGATCACTGGATAGAATGCTTCATATTTTCTGAGTTCCTACTATTGACTCCACCTTACGCTAGGCCCTTAGAAGCAGCTAAAGAAGTTGCAAGCACCTTCCCTGTCTCCCTGGTGGCTTAGACAGTAAAGCGTCTGCCTGCAATGCGGGAGACCTGGGTTCAATTCCTGGGTCAGGAAGATCCCCTGGAGAAGGCAATGGCAATCCACTCTAGCACTCTTGGCTGGAAAATCCCATGGACGGAGGAGCCTGATAGGCTACAGTCCATGTGGTTGCAAAGAGTCGGACACGACTGAGTGTCTTCACTTTTACTTTCTCTGTCTCAAATATATGGATAGTGGGAGTGGAGGTGGAGGGACAGATAATCCATGTAGACAAACATGAAGTTATATGAGCTCAGAGCACCATTTGAAAGAGCCGTGGGAGCTTCATGTCCATTGCGTTAAATCTTTACCTTCTGGTTCAAATGAGAGGTTCCACTAAGATAGTGGCTATCCACTCACACATCCTGCCATTGGGTACACTGGCCAACACAATTATCTCCTCTCTGTTCCATGATATTAAACTGGTCTTTGTGAATGCATTAGTTTTAAGTACAGGGCTGTCTACTCAATGACCATAGAAGGCTAGCTGGTTACAAAAGAATCAACAACCTAGCAGGTGAACTGGGAGCCCAAGCCCAGTTGCTGCTAAATTCTAGGGGATTATTGAATGCTGACCCAGTATTACCAATTCATTCCATTTTTCAAGACAAGTTGGCAATTCAGGTGAAAATTTGTGTGAAGTTTTGGAATATGGACATATTAACTACTAATTAAATTAAAACAAAAAACTTGAGAGGGCCAAACAAAACATAGATGAGGCCAAAATTATGCCACAGACAACCAGTTTGCAATTTCTGAACGTAACTACTGTCAGTTTCTCTAGATGACAAAATGAGTGAGTGGTGGGTATTCCTGGCTGGCAGCAGAAGAGGCTGCAGTGTATGAGTTCAGCGTTTGTGTGCCTGTATATGTAAGATATATATTACCAAGTTGGTAGCAGATAAATGTTGATGTGACTCATGTATAGTAATTAAGGGGAAAGGTTAGAAGACCATTTAAAAGTTTCTTAACACATTATTGACTGGGCGATTTTTACAGAAACTAATGCCTCTAGCATTAATATGTCTCTG
>NW_011484360.1:14733-15711 GCF_000754665.1 Bison bison bison
ATTAGCAGAAGAACCCTCGCTTATCCTGTAACAGGATTTTCAGTTTCCAGATAACATCATTTCATTGACCCCTTGCCACAACCATGTGAAATGTTACTTCCAATTTCCAGATGGGGAGTTTTTCTGTTTCTTTAAAGTGACTATCCAAGAATAATTAGAAGAGTAAGGAGAATTCACATGCATACAGAGCTTTGCAATGGATAAAGTGCTTTTACTTTTGTTACTGAAACTCCCCAGCATCACTCTGAAGTAGGTAGTGAAAGGCACCTACATCAATTCTGTCCTATGAAAGATACCTTGAACTTTTATTTCTTTAAGTGACTACTATTTTTATTTCTAAGGCATTATCAAGACAGTTGAAAATTTCCTTCTCAAGTAAGATGGTCAATGTTTGATATTTTTGAGATTTTGCAGCATCTTGGGACTACAACATTTGTCGGAAGAAGGCATCTCCAGTGTTATTATGGGAGGCAATAAAAAACAGGATTATGTATGGGAATTGTTTTTTGGTGGCCATGTTTATAGGCACACAGATAGTTCATAAAATGAGGCACACCTGTAATCCTCTTGGTTCAAGTTGCCACATTCCTGTGGCAATATGTGTGGTGCTGCAAATAGGAAAAAGTTAGGAAGGGCCATTGGATCCTTGTACATACTGAAATGCTTCTTAAGTCAGAACACATTGTACGCAGTTCTATCTGACATTAAAATGCAAATAGCACTGATATCTCTACTCTTAAACTCTCAAGGCTGGGTGTTTCGTAGTGGGAATGAGTGTGATGCTGAGTTCAATTACCACAGACATCAACTGACTTCATTCAAATTCAAAAGCACAGGATTTATCATGCGTGTGCGTTTAGCTGCTTCAGTCCTGTCCAACTCTTTGTGACCCTATGGACTGTAGCTCGCCAGGCTCCTCTGTCCATGGGATTCTCCAGGCAAGAATACTGGAGTGGGTTGCCATGCCCTCCTCCAGGG
>NW_011484360.1:16064-18084 GCF_000754665.1 Bison bison bison
CCCTGTCCTAGCAAAAGGAGCCCCTATTACATAGCCAGAGTGAATTTCACCCCCACCTAATCAAAAAGTAAGCAAGTATCATGACACGCACCACTACCTGTTATTAGCTGGCTGTTCTTCTGTTTTACTTCCTCATGCTGCTCTTGGGAGGGAGGCTGGACCAAGTTGGGATGAGTGGGTTACCATTCCTCCAGTGAAAACCAGACTTCCACTATGAGCACAGGTAAGGAAGTCAGTTTTATATCTATGGATCCTTCAGTCCAAAACCTGGAACATCTATTCTCTTTGCTTTGGGGGTGGGGGTGATGGAAAGAAAGCCATTTCGTAAACCAGGCCCGCCAAAGTTGATTCAGAGCAACAATGTTTGATTTGGTTAAAATGCAACTCTGGGAGTTTTTAGGCTTTAAGAAAGGCCAGGCCCGCTGCGTCTCTGAAAGCTTTACATTCCCCAGGGTCCTTGTTGATGTTGCCGGAGTCAGACAGACTGGCTCCAGCACTGACTAGCTGTGTAACCTTGGGCAAATCACTTAACCTCTCTGAGCCTCAATTTCCTTGTCTGTCAGATGAGAATATCTTGCAGAGCATGTGCCTGACAGCCACCATCTAGGTGTGAGTCCCTTGTGGTGTGTGGGGGCAAGCAGTCCATTCATCCCACTACTGGGAGCTCCTGTCTCTGGCCCTACTAGCAGGCCTGGCTGGCTAAAGGCTGAAGCAGAAGAAAGGAATAGGGACCAACTGTCTCAGTTTTCCCAGGACTTTCAGTGCTAAAACCAGAAGAGTCATAGGCAAACTGAGACTTGTTGGTCACCCTAGCATTCAGGAGCCAGGTCTCTCTACTGCTCAGGTCTACAAGGACTATAGCTTCAAATCCCTCCTGCTGCTTCCTGTGCTAAGGAAGAACTGCAGAGGCTCAACCACATCCCTATTCTCTGTTAGTGAAATAAAAGACAGTTGAAAATGATGCTACATTTTTCTCTGAATATGAGAAAATTTTAACCAATTCTTCCATATCATTCCAAAGAGATTTTATATACATGCACAAACATGTGTTGTGCTCTGCTGTGCTCAGTCGCCCAGTCATGTCTGACTCTTTGCAACCCCATAAACTGGAGCCCGCCAGGTTCCTCTGTCCATGGGATTCTTCAGGCAAGAATACTGGAGTGGGTTGCCATTTCCTTCTCCAGGGAATATTCCTGACCCAGGAATCTAACCCATATCTCTTGCATTGTAGGCAGATTCTTTACCATTTGAGTCCCAGTTTCAGCCTTGGGAGAACCAAAATCTTGGAAGCAGGAAATCCAGTTAAAGGAGCAGTATAAGTAGAAGCTTAGTGGAAGCAGCAACTGCTGCCTAGAAAAGGAAGCTCTGTGGTCACACAAAATCCCTAAAGGAAAGATATTAGGGAATTTTGGACACTGGCCTTCAACCTAACCAAGCTCACAGAGGCCAGAACACACATTATCATATCTAGTGCCACTGAATTACAAGGAATGACAAAACATAACTGCTTCCAACTGCTTTCTTCCCCGTATCTTCACCTGACTATCTGTAGTCAGAAATGGATAGGTTCTTATAACATCCTGTGTATGTTTCTTCTCTCAGGTAATACTGCCCCTACTGCTTCTAGCCCTTTGGTGCCACCACCATGTCACATGCCTTCTCTGTCCTAACCACCTTCTGTGAGACATGTGGCTCCTGTTCTGACTCTGGTGACATCCCCATAGAAGCAGCCAGGGCAGCATCTTCTCTAAGCTTCTCTTCAATTATCTCTCTCCAGAGGAAGACAGTTGTTTCTGGCTGACAAATGCCTACTATCTGCCTTTGTTTTATATGCATTATCTAATTTCTTGCCTACAGAAATTGTCCTGTTGGGGAGGTGGAGAAGTTGAGGATTAGGGAGGTTAAGTAATTAGTTCCAAGTCACAGTGAGTGGCAGAGCTGGGGTTTAAAGCCAGCTCCGTTTGACTCTACTGCCTCTCCCCCCACAAAATCCTAAGCATCAACAGAATGATGGTCATCA
>NW_011484360.1:21744-22536 GCF_000754665.1 Bison bison bison
ATTTGGCTATAACTCACTTGAAGAGCAAATCAATGAAGATTTGACTGGTGCTTTCATCTTTAGAAATACCTCTTTCAAATCATGGCTTCAAAAGTCTCTGATAAGTGGGCTGGATGAACCCATATCACCTAACCATATATACTTGGGGAGTTGGGGAGATTGCCTTATTGTGAAACTGGCTCCATGCAGACAATCATCTGAAGATGTGCACAGGACCTAAAAATACAGTCACTAACAGGTCCTCTGGGGATGAAGTGATTAGATGATAAAAAGGGGATGTGAGATTTTTTCATTTTAATTTGTTCTCAGCCTTATGAATTGGTGTTGACAAGAATTGTGAGGTTGGAAGACAAACTGATGCTAGAAACAGTTGGTTTGCTTGCTTCTTGCCTGCTTCTTACATCAGTAATAGTCTAGGCAAGATGAAGTTCACTGATTCACTAGTGGTTGTGTGTTGGGGGGAATAGAAGATCTATATGCATATTGTGTGTGTGTGTGTGTGCGCACGCACACGCGTGTGTGTGCTTGCCCACTTTGCCCCATCAGTGACAGGTGAGAGCAGGAGAAAGGTCTCAGGTAAGGGAACCTGAGGGATGGGATTGGCCTGGGAGCAGGGTGAAGGACAGAGCCATGGGAGACTCCAGCCAACAACTAAAGCTGTGGATAGCCTTGCTGCCTCTGAGTAGAGGACTATCCCTGGCTGAGTAAAACTGCCTCATGCAGAGTGTCAACTAAAAATTGACACTTGCCATAGGTGCTTGCCATCTACCTCTACAAGGATTAAAGCATGTG
>NW_011484361.1:0-1364 GCF_000754665.1 Bison bison bison
TTTCAATGCATGAAGAAAAGAATCCAATTTCATTTTTTTTTCATATGCATATCCAGTTTCCCTAATACAAATTTTTGGGCAAAGGACATTGTCTTAATTGTGTGATTTTGGCACCCTCATACAAGACCATTTGACCACATACAGGAGGGTTTATTCTGGTCTCTGTTTTCTTCCACTGGTCTATAATTCTGTCTTTATGCAAGTACCACACTGATTTGATTACTATAGCTTTGTAGCATGGTTTGAACCCAGGAATTGTGAGGTCTCCAACCTTGTTCTTTTTTCAAGATTTTTCTGACTATTCCAGGTCCCTTGAGATGCCATATGAATTTTAGGATGGAATTCTCTACTTATGCAAAAAAAAAAAAAATGCTAATGGGATTCTGATAGGGGTCACATTTAATTCAGAGATTGCATTGGATAGTACAAACATTTTAAGAATATCAGGTCCTCCAGTCTATGAACACAGGATAACTCACCATTTATTTCTATCTTCTTTATCTAAGCAATGTTTTATCATTTTTAGTTATACAGTGCTTCACTTTATTGGTTAAGTTTATTCCCAGATGTTTTACTTTTTATTCTACTGAGAATATGATCATTTTCTTAATTTCTCTCTTAGATGGTTAATTATTAGAATATAGAAACACAATTAATTTTTGAGTTGACATATTCTGCAGTTTAATTACTGTTTATTAGTACTAACAGGGGTATTTATGAAATCTTCAGGTTTTTCTACATATAAAGCCATGTCACGTGCAAACAAAGATGAGTGTACTTCTTCACTCCCAATGTGGATGCTATTTTTGTTTTTCTTGCCTAAAAACTGGCTAGGACTTCCAATACTGTGTTAAATAGAAGTGGTGAGAGCAAGAGTTCTTGCCTTACTGAAAGAAAAAAGCTTTCAATTTTTAAGCACTGATTATGATGTTAGCCGTAGGCTTCTTATATATGAAAATTATTATGTTGAGGTAGTTTGGCCTTGTACTCCTTGTTCACTGAGACTTTGAATAATGAAAAGGTCTTAAATTTGTATAATGTTTTTCTGCATCAGTTGAGATATTCATGTTGATTTTGTCTTTCATTCTGCTAATGTGCTGTATTACACTGTAGGCCTTGTGATCTTATACTGATTCCAAATATATAAGGTTGTAAATGCAGCATCTTTGATTGTGTCTCAGGTTTTGTTCCAGATAATGGGTATTTTCCTTTAACTATTTTTTCCTCAATAAACAACATTTTGTCAATTTTATTAGTTATTTTGAAAACCAAATTCTGACCTTGCTGATCTTGTCTATTGAATGGTTATTTTCCTTTTCATTAAATGGCTTCCCTGATGTCTCAGACAGTAAAGAATCTGCCTG
>NW_011484361.1:5315-5802 GCF_000754665.1 Bison bison bison
TTCATTGGAAGGACTGATGCTAAAGCTGAAACTCCAATACTTTGGCCACCTCATGCAAAGAGTTAACTCATTGGAAAGACCCTGATCCTGGGAGGGATTGGGGGCAGGAGGAGAGGGGGATGACAGAGGATGAGATGGCTGGATGGCATCACTGACTCGATGGACATGAGTTTGAGTAAACTCTGGGAGTTGGTGATGGACAGGGAGGCCTGGCACGCTGTGATTCATGGGGTCTCAAAGAGTCGGAAACGACTGAGCGACTGAACTGAATATTCCATTGTGTATATTTATATACACATATGCTTTCTGATCCATTCCTCTGCTGATGGACATCTAGGTTGCTTCCATGTCCTGGCTATTATAAACAGTGCTGTGATGAACATTAGGGTACACATGTCTCTTTCAGTTCTGGTTTCCTCAGTGTGTATGCCCAGCAGTGGGATAGCTTGGGCACATGGCAGTTCTATTTACAATTTTTTAAGGAATC
>NW_011484362.1:0-1680 GCF_000754665.1 Bison bison bison
CCCTCCCTCTTTCTTTGTTTTTTTTTCTCTCTTTTTTTTAAGAAACAAAAATTAAGTTTAACAGTTTTGCATTACAGGCTTGTAATTCATGCTTACTGTAAAGTGGAAGTCAGGATTGTTTTAAAACTTCAAGCTCAGTAATTTTGAACACTGAAACATTCACTTAGGATGTAATAACAAAGTTCAGTATTGACCATAACTGTTAAAACAACTTTCAGCTTTCTTCAAGTTAGTTATGTTATAGGAGTGTACTTAAGCAGTAAGCGTATTTAGGTTAAAGCAATTTCACTTATGTTAAATGTTGCTCTTATACCATGATACATTGAAAACTTTGGATGCATGTTGAGAAACATGCTTTTCTGTAAAAACTCAAATATAGGAGCTGTGTCTACGATTTCAAGTGAAAACATTTGGCATGTTTGTTAATTCTAGCTTTTTGGTTTAATATCCTGTAAGGCACGTGAGTGTACACTTTTAATTTTTTTTTTAAAAAAGCTCTGGGACAATTTTGAGATGTAATACCAATACTTTTAGGAGTTTGGTCATGTTGTTTGTATGAAATTCTGAGGCTTTGATTTAAATCTTTCCTTGTATTGTGATTTCCATTAGATGTATTGTACTAAGTGAAACTTGTTAAATAAATCTTCCTTTTAAAAACTGGAAAAATCTTGTACAGCTTCATTTTTATTACATTCTGTCTTACAAGCCATTTCTTTTATACAGTCCTCTGCTGGTGGAATTTAAATTGGTTTTAATTTTAATTATTATAAATATATCTTCAAATCTTTATGCATACATCATTGCACATTATTTATTTCTAAGATATATTCCTAGAAGTGGAATTGCTTTGTCAAAGGTCCACACATTTTTGAGACTTCTGATTTATATTGCCAGAAAGATTATGGTACTTTGTGTTTCCACTAGGAGTGTATTTTTAAAAATTTAGCATCCTCATATGAATGAATCCTCATAGGATTCCCATAGCATCCTCAATGAAGCACATTTTTCTCCTTGATCTTGGCCAGTTTGTTTGTTGAAAGTTGTATCCCATTATTATTTTACTTTGTCTTCCTTAGACTAATACTGAGATGGAGCATCTTTGTGTTTGTTTCTATGTTTATCCTCATCACATCCACAGGACTATTGAGCTACTCTGGAGACATTGTACTTTTTCAAGGCAGCATGCTCCAAAATCCAAAGAAGTAAAGACCAATAAATAATCCTCTTCCTTTCATTTAACTGTCAGTTCAGAAGATCTGAGACACCTTTATATGTTTAAAAGAAGAAGTAGACCTATGTTACAGAAACAATTCCGTGTCCTCCATGAATTCGTTAATAGTCTCTGAACACTCTTTAAGGTATTTTTTTTAATTGGAGGATAATTGCTTTACACGTTGTGTTGATTTCTGCTGTACAATGAGATGAATCAGCTCTTTAAGGTTTTTAAGGGGGCATTTAAAGCTTGTTTTAAATCATTGGTTCTCAAACTTTAGTATGCGCCAGAATCATCTTATGGGGCTTGTTAAAACGTTGGTTACTGGGGCCCACTCTTAAGATTGAAATTCAGTAGTTCGGGGGTGGTGTTCGAGAATATGCTGATGTGGCTGGTCTCAAGACCATGTTTTGTGCTTCATCATAGTTCTCTAATGGCTACAAGCCTATAAACCCTAAAATGCAACT
>NW_011484362.1:5251-5649 GCF_000754665.1 Bison bison bison
GAGATCAGCAGTCTTCTGTACAGACCAGTCCAATGCAGGAGCACTTTCTAAGTGAGAAATATGAATCCAGAGTCAATTCCATTCAGTTTTGCTGTGTATGAGTTAGTTAAGAGAACCTGAAAAGGGTCCTTCCTTCTAGGTTGGAGGCAGTCCTTTAAATGGTATCTTTTCCAGTATGCATAATATCCTAGTTGCAGGTCATGAGGCATCTGATCTTTATTCCAAGATAGATTACTATGATAAGTTCAGAAAGAAACTTATTATAGGGTATCCTTTTAGTAATTTAATTAAACTTTATAATAGTATAACACTGCAACAAGGAGTCATCTAGGAAGGGAGTCTTAGTCAGTGAATGCCAAACCTCAGGGGCCTCCCTGATGGCTCAATGATAAACAATC
>NW_011484362.1:5749-6721 GCF_000754665.1 Bison bison bison
TTATAAGTACATACTTATATAAGAACTTTGATTAAGTGTGGCCCAGTATATCCCCAGGTCTGTTCCATACCAATCTCTATCTTCAAGGTAATGATTATTTTGGCATTGCCCATAAGGCACCCAGCTCAATTACCTAGTGTCATTAGGCTGATTATCCTTCGTATGATTCATTTGTTCCTAATATTGGGGGCTGTAAACTTAGATGATCGTAACCTGATGTTAATCATATTAATCTATTCCATAACTGAAGAAGGTTATATTCTTTGATTGAAATTTAGCTAGTTTCTCTGACTGGGCTTGAGTAACTTTAAAATAAAAGTCATTTATGGTCATGCTCAGAGCAAGTATGATTGATTGGCCAAGGGAGGGAATCCCATCTACTAATTATCAATACTGGCCAAAACAGAACTATAACTTCTTTCTTCCAGAATAAATTTCCTAAGGGCCGTCCAATTAGAGCCTTGGAGAGGATAAATCCATCAAGGTAACCCAGAAGTATTGGATGTAGGTAAGTGTGGGATCGAGGATCCATGGAAAACAGGCAAGGAGAGGGAAGAATGAATTCTTATCAGATTCTTTCTTTGTCCTCCAGGGGCACCCCTACCTGACCCTCTCCCTACCACTCAGTGGGCTAGCTGTGGGGAAAGGGGACTGAAGTCTGGAGAGCGATAGAGGAACAGCTAGAAAAAACATTGATTTATGCAAAAGTCCAAGAAATTGAACTTGGGCAAACTCTGGGAGATAGCGAGGGACAGGGAGGCCTGGCGTGCTAGAGTCCATGGGGGCCAAAGAGTTGGACACAACTTAGTGACAAAGCAGCAACAATCAAGAAATTAAGAAAGCACTGTAAATATACAGGTCAGGTCCAGTACCTTGGGATAGTTTTCTGCTTCTGATATCATCTTCTCATCATGATATGGGTGTAGTTCCTCCTATGTCGGAGCATTGGTTTAAGGTGATTTTGAGATCAGC
>NW_011484362.1:9827-10862 GCF_000754665.1 Bison bison bison
ATTGTTTCCCCATCTATTTGTCATGAAGTGATGGGACCAGATGCCATGATCTTAGTTTTCTGAATGTTGGATTTTAAGCCAACTTTTTCACTCTCCTCTTTCACTTTCATCAAGAGGCTCTTTAGTTCTTCTTCACTTCCATTAAATTCTAATGGGTTTCCATTAGAATTATTTAATTTCTTATCCAATTCAGTGGTATGATCTGAAATTTGTTGGAACATACTTGTCAAAAAGTCCTTTCTATGAATCTTCTTGAAGATGAAGCTTTTTTGCAAAGGCATCAGAGTAGACAATAACTGTCAATGAATGACAGACTTAAAAAGGCACAGTTAAGGACCTGATTATTATTATTCAACCAAGGAAGCAAGAATATGCAATGGAGAAAAGATAGTCTCTTCGGTAAGTAGTGTTGGCAAAGCTGGACAGTTGCATGTAAATCAAAGAATTTAGAACACTCTCTCACACCATACACAAAAATAAACTCAAAATGGCTCAATCTTTGTAGAGCCAGATAGCTACTGATATTTTTTACTTGACAAAGGGTATTTGAAATCAAGGACACGTCTTGGTATAAGGTTACTGCTATTTTTGAGGAACAGATACTTTAGTTAATGGTTTTTGTGCTTTTCTAAGGGCTTCCCTGCTGGCTCAGTGGTATTTGCTTGTAATGTATGAGACGCATGTTCGAGCTTGGGTTGAGAAGATCCCCTGGAGAAGGGAATGGCAAACCACCCCAGTATTCTTGCCTGGAGAATCCTATGGACTGAGGAACCTGGCAGGCTAGTCCATGGGGTCACAGAGTTGAACACTACTGAAGTGAGCATGCATGCATGCATGCACATGTGCACGCGTGCTTTTCTAAATATAGGAAGATGCAATAAATTGGGTTCATAAAATTTTCTCTTGGAAATATCTAACTCTCTAAGGGCCAGTTTTGCCAGTTCTCCCAGTGAACAATGTGCCTCATCCTGAGCTTTGTCCTGAATTCACTTCAGGGTGTACTGTAGGTCAGTGACTTCAGTGGCTAATAACTTG
>NW_011484362.1:10962-11406 GCF_000754665.1 Bison bison bison
CGAAGAGTTGACTCATTGGAAAAGACTCTGATGCTGGGAGGGATTGGGGGTAGGAGGAGAAGGGGACGACAGAGTATGGGATGTCTGGATGGCATCGCTGACTCGATGGACGTGAGTCTGAGTGAGCTCCGGGAGTTGGTGATGGACAGGGAGGCCTGGGTGCTGCAGTTCATGGGGTCACAAAGAGTCGGACACGACTGAGCGACTGAATTGAACTGAACTGAATATAGCTAGTAAGATTAATAAGTTAATAAGTAAATATTTAACTTAAGAACTTGCCCTAAATATGGCCCAGTATCTCTCCAGGTCCTATGACCAGTCTGTTCTGTACTATCTTTAAGGAAAGTGATATATTAGCATGTATACTGTACATAACATTCAGCAAAGATGACTACACATACAAGGTGAGTGGTGGGTCATTGAGACCCTTTACAGGATTGAGAA
>NW_011484363.1:0-1692 GCF_000754665.1 Bison bison bison
CTAGGTCCTTGTTAAACATTTCTTGCATCTTCTCAATCCTTATATCCAGGCTATTTATCTGTAACTCCATTTTGTTTTCAAGATTTTGGATCATTTTCACTACCATTATTCTGAATTCTTTATCAGGTAGATTCCTTATCTCTTCCTCTTTTGTTTGGTTTGGTGAGCATTTATTCTGTTCTTTTACCTGCTGGGCATTCCTCTGTCTCTTCCCCTTGTTTATATTGCTGTATTTGGGGTGTCCTTTCTGTTTTCTGGAAGTTTGTAGTTCCTCTTTATTGTGGAGGTTTCTCGCTGTGGGTGGGGTTGGACGGTGGCTTGTTAAGGTTTACTGGTTAGGGAAGCTTGTGTAGGTGTTCTGGTGGGTGGAGCTGGATTTCTTCTCTCCGGAGTGCAATGAAATGTCCAGTAGTAACTTTTGAGATGTCAATGTCTTTGGTGTGAGTTTGGGCAGCCTGTATATTGAAGCTCAGGGCTATGTTCCTGTGTTGCTAGAGAATTTGCGTGATATATCTTGCTCTTGAACTTGTTTTCTCTTGGGTGAAGCTTGGTTTCAGTGTAGGTATGGAGAATTTTGATGAGTTCTTATCTATTAATGTTCCCTGGAGTCAGGAGTTCTCTGATGTTATCAGGTTTGGGACTTAAGCCTCCTGCCTCTGGCTTTAAGTCTTATTCTTACAGTAGCCTCAAGACTTCTCCATCTATACAGTACCAATAACAAAATGTCTAGGTTAATGATGAAAAGTTTCTTAACAGTGAGGGACACCCAGAGAGGTTCACATAGTTACATGGAGAAAAGAAGAGGGAGGAGGGAGATAGAGGTGACCAGGAGGAGAAGAGGGAGAATAAAAAGGGGCAAAAGCAAGCTAACCAGTAATCACTTCCATATATGCTCTCCACAATCTGGATCCCTCAGAGATGTTCATGGAGTTACACAGAGAAGTGGGAGGAAGGAGACAGAGGTGGCCAGGAGGAGAAAAGGGGAAATCAAAAGAAGAGAGACAGATCCAGCCAGTAGTCAGTTCCCTAAGTGTTCTCCACAGCCCGGAACACACAAAGGGATTCACAGAGTTGGATGGAGAAGAGAAGGGGGAGAGAGGAGATAGAGGCCACCTGGTGGAGAAAAAGGAGGGTTAAAAGGGGGAGAGAGCAATCAAGCCAGTAATCTCACTCCCAAGTAAAAATGGGTACTGAAGATTGGGTTCTTAAAGGTACAAAATTGATAACAAATACCAAAAAGCAAAGATTAAAAATCTAGAATAGAGTTTAGATTATCAAAAATACAATATTAAAAAAACAAATTGAAATTATAAAAACTATAAAATATATTTATATGAAGTTTGCTTTAAAAATAGGGTCTTATCTTTGCAACGTAATAGTAGGTTATAAAAATGAAAATTAAAGGAATAATAGAGGGCTTAAAATTTTTTAAAAAATTAAAAAAATTATAATAATAAAAATGTATCTAGGAATTTCTCTGGAGCTGTTGTGGACAGTGTAGGGTCAGTTCAGATCACATAGTTCCTTGATCTGGCTTATACTTTTCAAGATCTATAGGCCCCTTCCCATGTAATCAGTGCTAATTACAGGTTTTTAATCTGTTGCACCTGTCACTTCCAAAGTGGTTCCCTCTGTTTATTTTAGCTTCTTCTGTTTGCTGGTCTCTTCAGTGTCTAATTTCCACCCTGACAC
>NW_011484363.1:4191-4833 GCF_000754665.1 Bison bison bison
TACTGCAGGCAGGAATCCCTTAGAAGAAATGGAGTGGCCATCATGGTCAACAAAAGAGTCTGAAATGCACTACTTGGATTCAATCTCAAAAATGACAGAATGATCTTTATTTGTTTCCAAGGCAAACCATTCAATATCACAGTAATCCAAGTCTATGCCCCAACCAGTAACCCTGAAGAAGCTGAAGTTGAACGGTTCTATGAAGACCTATAAGACCTTTTAGAACTAACACCCAAAAAAGATGTCATTTTCATTATAGGGGACTGGAATGCAAAAGTAGGAAGTCAAGACAGCACCTGGAGTAACAGGCAAATTTGGCCTTGGAATATGGAATGAAGCAGGGCAAAGACTAATAGAGTTTTGTACTGGTCATAACAAACACCCACTTCCAACAACACAAGAGAAGACTAGATATATGGACATCACCAGACGGTCAACACCGAAATTAGATTGATTATACTCTTTGCAGCCAAAGATGGAGAAGCTCTATATCGTAAACAAAAACAAGACCAGGAGCTGACTGTGGCTCAGATCATGAACTCCTTATTGCCAAATTCAGACTTAAATTGAAGAAAGTAGGGAAAACCCCTAGACCATTCAGGTATGACCTAAATCAAATCCCTTATGATTATACAGTGGAAG
>NW_011484363.1:8690-10114 GCF_000754665.1 Bison bison bison
AGGAAAAAATCATTTATTATACTAACAGATTATATAGAGAGAACACATGACATTACCACATGGGAAAAACACCAGGGTGTTCAGGATACAGAAGACAAGAGCAAAGGGAATGTTTATGCCACTGCCTTTATCGGGTTTTCTGCAGGAAAGGCAAGTCAGGGAAAGCTAAACAGGTTAGGATTCCTAGTTTGAGTAACTTCAATTGGTCTTTTTTTTTCTTTTCTTTTTAAAATTAATTAATTTCTTTTCATTGGAGGCTAATTACTTTACAAGGGAGAGTAGTATTATATCCTGGCATGTGTGGGCCAAATAGAGGAGGTGTGACTCTGGACTGGTTAGTATGTATATCAAACCAACTTCTAGATAAGCATTTTGCTGACTCAAAGAATTGGATCAACCTGGGAGTGGTAGTCTCTTCTAAGCCAGAAAGGTCAAAACATCATAATGAGTATTTTTAAAAAGTAAAATACCGGCTGATACTCCTCATAGTTCTTCTTTTTCTTTTATTGTTGTTGTTGTTATCTTTTAAAAAGCAATTTACATGAAACAAAACAGATTTCAAAGTGTAGAATTCAGTGAGGTTTAAAACATAGCTATACATTCATAATAACCAACCTAATTAAGGTATAGAACGATTTTATCACCTCATTAACTTACCCATGGCTTTTTACAGTCAATCCCCAGACCCTGACAGGCAATCATCATTTCATTCTTTTCACCATAGACTAGTTTTGCTTTCTCTAGGACTTCTTATATAGTATGCTATTTTTTGTATTTGGCTTTTTCCCTGGTGGATCAGACAGTAAAGAGTCTGCCTGCCAATGCAGGAGATGAAGGTTCAATCCCTGGGTTGGGAAGATTCCCCTGGAGAAGGGAACCCAGTCCAATATTCTTGCCTAGAGAATCCCAAGAACAGAGGAGCATGGTAGACTACAGTCCATGGGGTCACAAAGAGTCAGACACATCTGAACAACTAACACTTTTTTGATTTAAAAATATTTTTTGAGATTCTTATTTTTCTTATTGTGTGTGTTGGTAGTGCATAGTTTTGTTTTGTTTGGTTTTTTTGACTGCTGAGTGGTACTCCATTTCATGGCCATATCAGAATTTATCTATTTACCTTAGTTGTTTACAGCTTTTAGGTACTGTGAATAAAACATTTAACATTATTATAAAACTATTTTTGTGGGCTACTATTTTTATTTATCTATGATAAATTGCTGGAATATATATATACAGTTTTTTAGTCACTAAGCTATGTCTGATTCTTTTGGGACCCCATGGACTGTAGCCTGCCAGGTTCCTTTGTCGATGGGATTTCCCAGGCAAGAATATTGGAGTGGGTTGTCATTTCCTTCTCCAGGGGATCTTCCTGACCTAAGAATCAAAGACAAGGATTTCCTGCACTGGCCAGTAGAATCTTT
>NW_011484363.1:14056-14909 GCF_000754665.1 Bison bison bison
TGAGAATGCCCTAGTACCTTATTTCTAACTTTTACCTTCTTGATTTTAATATTCTCTCTTTATCTTTGATTATGTCATTTTGATTATAGCATGTTGTGGTTAATTCCTTTGTGGATGAATCCTGTATGGGACTCTGCACTTCCTGGAACTGGGTGAATATTTCCTTCCCCAGGGTACCTATTGTCTCTTCAGATATATTCTCAGGCCTCTTCTCTCTCTCTCTCTTCTCTTTCTGGAACCTGTATAATGCAAGTGTTAGCCTGTTTGATATTTTCCCAGAGGTCTGTTAAACAGCATTTGCTTATTTTCATTCTTTTTTGATTCTTCTGTTTTGTCACAGTGATTTCAGTGATGTGTAATTTCTGTTTTCCAGCTCACTGATCTCTTAATCTACTTCATTTAGTCTACTATTGATTTCTTCTAGTGTATTTTTCATTTGAGTTATTGCATTCTTTAATTCTGTTTGACTTTCTTTATATTTTCTAATTTTCTTGTTAAAGAAACCTTCTAATGTCTCATCTGTACATTCATTCTGTTCCCAAATTCTTTGATCATCTTTACAATCCTTACTCTGAATAGATTGGCTATATACACCTAACACATTGATAGTTCTGATTGGGTTTTATTTTGTTTATTTATCTGAAATACATTCTTTTGCTTAAATTCTGCTTTATTGACTACACCAAATCTTTTGACTGTGCCAATCAAAATAAGCTGTGGAAAATTCTTCAAGAGATGGGAATAGCAGACCGCCTTACCTGCCTCTTGGGAAATCTTATGCAGGTCAAGAAGCAACAGTGAGAACTGGACATGGAACAACAGATTGGTTCCAAATCAGGAAAGGATAACATCA
>NW_011484364.1:0-1150 GCF_000754665.1 Bison bison bison
ACCCGGGGTCTCCTGCATTGCAAGTGGATTTTTTACCAACTAAGCTGTGAGAAAAGCCAATAAATATATGGAAAAGTGTTCTACCTTATTAGAGAAACACAAATTAAAAACACCATAAAATATTATTACATAAGCAAGAGAATGACAAAGTTTTTAAAACACTAACAATATAAAATATGATGAAGACATGGAACAAGTAGGATTTCTAGAAACTCTTGGTACGAGTGTATGTAAATAAACTACTTTGTGAAACTGATAGTGTTTATACAAGTGGATGGCAGGCATGAAATATATGCCCCCCAAATCCAGGTACTAGAGTGTTCATAGTAGCTTCATTTGTGATGAGCAAAAAAGCCTTTTAGTTGATAGAGATAGTGCCATCGCTATGGAAAAGAGCACGGAGATTCACCACCAAATGTAAGAAAAGAACTAATATATGATCCAGCAATTCCAGTTATGGGCAAAAATTCAAAATAATTAAAATCAGGATATAGGAGAGACATCCAAACGCCCATGTTCACTGCCACATTATTCACAATAGCCAAGATATGGAAATAACCTAAATGTCTATCGATAGATGAATGGATAAAGAAAACATGGTATGGACTTACAATGGAATATCATTCAGCCTTAACAAAAGAAGGTAATCCTGCAATGTATGACAACATAAATGAAACTGGATGACATTATGCTAAGTGAAATAAGCCAGTCACTGAAGTAGAAATACTTCATGATTCCACTTATGAAGCATCTAAAATAGTCAAATTCATAGAAACAGGGTAAAACAATAGTGATCATGGGCTGGGGTGAGGGGGAAATGGAAAGTTGTTTAATGACTATAAAGTTTCAGTAAGATGAACGAGTTAAGAAATCTGCTGTACAAAATAAGGCCAACAATTAAGTATTGTACACTGAAAAATTTGTTAAGAGGGTAGATCTCTATGTAAATATCCTTACCACAAAAAGAGGGACAGAAATCAGGAGGAATCTTTTTGAAGTGATGGATATGTTTATTATATTGATCATGGCGATGTTTTCATGGGTGTATCAGTTCACTTCAGTTCAGTCACTCAGTCATGTCTGACTCTTTGCGACCCCATGGACTGTAGCCTACCAGGCTCCTCAGTCCATGGAATTTTCCAGGCAAGAG
>NW_011484364.1:4835-5692 GCF_000754665.1 Bison bison bison
ACAGTTGTTGTAGCTTAAATTTTCTGATGTATTTTTTTGGTTAAAAAAATTTGATCAACATACAACATAAACACAGAAAAGTACTCAACTCACAAGTGTACAGCTTCAGTGAATTTTTACAGCTAACATAGTCATTAACCCAGCACCCAAAACACTAGCACCCCAGAAAAGCTCCCCTCATGCCCCCTTCCAATTTTTTTCACACCAAACATGAGTTTGCTGAAATATTTTCAGCTAACAGCTCTTTATAGAAAGTGTGAGCACTTATAACCTAATTTATTTTGCTTCTGAGATTTAGCCAAAATTCTGAGAAACTAAAAACAATCCCATTTGACATCCTCTGACATATCTTTAAGATTACAAAGCCAAATCTCTTAGGATAATTTTGAGAAAGGAGAAATACTCTAATTTATACATTTATTGTTTGACATGTTTCCTTAAAACTGTATCAAGGAATCGATTTCATTTGTTCTTATTACTTTTTGACTTTAAGGATGGCAACAAACTTTTCTCCTAGAAGTAACTCTTTTTAGAGACAGGTTCCAGTCAATACTTCCCTTCCACTGAGTTAAGGAGAAAGGACATCCGCATTTTCAAAGATCTGCAGATTTAGAGGACTAAATCTGCAAAAGATCTTATTCACCATTTCATCCAGACAACCCAATTTACAGATGAGAAAGTCAAGGCTCAGGAAAGCAAAGTGTTATATCACTGTATTAAGTAAGGCAGACCTGTACTAGGAACTAATCCCTCCATATCGAGTGCATACTACTACTACTACTACTACTACTAAGTCGCTTCAGTTGTGTCCGACTCTGTGCGACCCCATAGACGGCAGCCCACTAGGCTCCCCTGTC
>NW_011484365.1:0-1636 GCF_000754665.1 Bison bison bison
GACTGGAAAGCTCTAACCCAGTGCCCCAAGCCTTAGGTCTTCCGTACCCCAGCGGCGGGCTCCGCCTCTCGGTTTCCCAACCTGCCTGGCCCCGCCCTGCCTCTCCTAACTCCTCCCGGGCTCCGCCTCCGCCGCTTTCCACAGCCCTTCCCGTCGGCTCCTGGCTCCTGGCTCCTGGCTCCAGGCTCCAGGCTCCCACCCGGCTCGGTGGAGGTGGTAGCGCGCAGGCGCCGTTGGCGGCAGACAGAGTGCGGAGTAGCGGCGCGGGGCGCGCGGTGAGTGTGTTGGGCACACGGGGCCCGCAGCCGCAGAATGTGGTTCGGGCTGGGCGTCCCGAGAGGGATTGGAGTGTGTGCGGGTGACGGCCGGGACCGCCGTCGGTCCCGTAAGGAGAAACCTGCCAGACGTGCGGCAGCGGGATTGGCCGCGCTGCCGGAGGGCGTCCGGCTCCTGCTGCGTGGGGAGCAAGAGTGCGTGGTGGCAGGAGCGGGCGAGGATATGTGGAAGAGGAGAAATTGAAGGAAAGGGCTGCGGAGGCTGAAAGTCTGGACTCAGGCTTGGCAGGACCGGGAGGCTCGCCAAGGGCTCTGGAGGGTGTCCCAGCTTCAAGTTTAGTAGCCCCCGCTTAGTGCCCCTGAGCAGCGGGCGTCCCGGGCCCATCCCTTCCCCCGCGCTGCCGTCCTGGAGTGCAGAGTTGCCAGGAACATTCCTCATCGCGGGGGAGAGGATTTGGAGGAGGTGGGCTGTCGCCCCAGGTTTGTGCCAAGGAGGGCGTGGCACTCGTGTGACTTTCTTCACCCCGCCCCCGGGAATGTGTCCGTCTTCTGGTACATTGTGCTCATGGACATTTTAACAAAGGCTAGGACTGTTTTCTAGGCAGTAGCGGGTGACAGCGGGGGCGAGTCGGTGGAAGGGGGAGCGCACAAGGTCGCGGTGCAGCCTTGGGGGACGGGGGAGCGAAAGTGGGGGGCAGACATGGGGGGAGTGGAAGGCAACAACCCTCCTGCCTCAGCTTTTTCCTCCTTTCTGGTCCGCTGATTTTGATTATTGGTAGAAACAGCCTCAAGAGGGATGTGAGTGGAAATTAGTGTGTGTGTTCAGACTGGCTGCAGCCATTGGTTTTGTAATTGTGCTGTTGATGTATTTCTAAGTGTCCCTTAAGGAGAAATGGGAAACTAATGGAATTTAAGAGGAAATAATTGAAAGGAAGAATGAAGAGGTGGTGTGTCAAAACTTAGAGCTAAATTAATGCCTTGAGATAGTCCTAGTATAAATTCAGCCAAACTTTGAAGGATGTGGAGGTGTGAAAGTCAGGGTAAGTGGAAGCTGGTTAGGGCGTGGTTGATTGTTTCAATTAAGAATGGATTTGTGTGTGTGTGTGTGTGTGTGTGCACAGGCAAAATTACATTGGGGATATAAAACACCAGGGCAACTCTTGTAATTTAGGATAAGGTTCTGAGGCTTTCATTTTCAAGCATAGGGTTTTTATGGAAAGTAGTTATATGTGTTCCCAAGCATAGATGTTGATATTTTTACTCATTTGTTTAACTTAATACAATAAAACAAACTGAGCTTCTTCCTCCTCCACCCCTTTCCCCTGCTTCTGAATACTGTTTTATAAACATTTACTTTCAGA
>NW_011484365.1:5805-6152 GCF_000754665.1 Bison bison bison
AGTTCAGGACTCCAGCTACCTCTTATGGTTGCACAATTGTGTTTTTTTCTACCTTTTTTCATTTAGAAGAATGTTTTGAAGTTAAGTTCAGGCATGCTCTGTCATAACCCCATTTCCCAAGCCCTTCCCCTAAGACTGACATAAGTATATGGTTATCATTCAACAAATGTTTGTGTGCCTCTCAATTGCCAGGTATTATTCTAAGCACTCAGGATATAGCATTGAATAAAATATTTGTATTTTACTGGACATTTCTGTCCTCAAGGAGCTAACATCCTATTTGAGGGAGGAAGAAAATAAACATAAGTAAGTAAAATGTGGGTGTATGTGCGCTCCGTGTGTGTGTG
>NW_011484366.1:0-798 GCF_000754665.1 Bison bison bison
CACCTCTTCTTAACATATTCTGATTCTGTTAGGTCCAAACCATTTCTGTCCTTTATTGTGTCCATCTTTGCATGAAATATTTCCTTGGTATCTCTAATTTTCTTGAAGAGATCTCTAGTCTTTCCCATTCTATTGTTTTCCTGTATTTCTTTGCATTGATCACTGAGGAGGGCTTTTTTAATCTCCCCTTGCTGTTCTTTGGAACTTTGCACAATGGTGTGATCACTCACCTAGAGCCAGACACCCTGGAATGTGAAGTCAAGTGGGCCTTAGGAAACATCACTACGAACAAAGCTAGTGGAGGTGATGGAATTCCAGTTGAGCTATTTCAAATCCTAAAGGATGATGCTGTGAAAGTGCTGCACTCAACATGCCTGAAAATTTGGGGAACTCAGCAGTGGCCACAGGACTTAAAAATGTCAGTTTTCATTCCAATCCCAAAGAAAGGCAATGCCAAAGAATGTTCAAACTACTGCACAATTGCACTCATCTCATATGCTAGCAAAGTAATACTCACAGTTCTCCAAGCCAGGCTTCAGCAACACATGAACCGTGAACTTCCTGATGTTCAAGCTGGATTTAAAAAAGGCAGAGGAACCAGAGATCAAATTGTCAACATCCACTGGATCATCACAAAAGCAAGAAAGTTCCAGAAAAACATCTACTTCTGCTTTATTGACTATGTCAAAGCCTTTGACTGTTTGGATCACAATAAACTGGAAAATTCTGAAAGAGATGGGAATACCAGACCACCTGACCTGCCTCTTGAGAAACCTATATGCAGGTCAGGAAGCAACA
>NW_011484366.1:4954-6774 GCF_000754665.1 Bison bison bison
GGTGGGAGAGGGGTTCAGGATGGGGGACACATGTACACCCATGGCTGATTCATGTCAATGTATGGCAAAACCACTACAATATATTAAAGCAATTAACCTCCTATTAAAATAAATAAAAAGAAAAGAGCAACGAAACTAAAAGCTGGTTATTTGAAAAGATAAACTGAAGTGATAAACCTTTAGCCAGGCCCACCAGGAAAAAAAAGCGTGGGTGAGAGGAAAGGGCTCGCTCAAATAAATACAATTGGAACTGCAAAAGGGCAAGCAACACCTGGACACCACAGAAATACAAAGGAGAGGACTTGTCTGGTGGGCCAGTGGATAAGGCTTCACGCTCGCAATGCAGGGGGGAACTAAGATCCCATGCATCACAACTAGAGAGCCCAAGCATTGCAACCACTGAGCCCTCACACTCTAGAGCCCGCATATCACAACTAGAGATGCCCACACATCACAACAAATACCCCAGAGCAGCCAAAGGGGGGAAGAAAATACAATGGACCATAAGCAGCTACTACAAACCACTATATGCAAATAAAATGGAAAAACCTAGAAGATATTGACAAATTCTTAGAAACGTACAGCCTTCCAAGACAGAGCTGGGAAGAAACAGAAAATATGAGCAGACCAATCATAAGTACTGAAAATGGAACTGATTAAAAAGCTCCCAGCAGACAAAAGTATGGGACCTGATGGTTTCACAGGGGAATTCTATCAGACATTTAGAGAAGGGCTTCCCTGGTGGCTCAGCTGGTAAAGAATCCACCTGCAATGCAGGAGACCCCAGTTCGTTTCCTGGGTCAGGAAGATGTGCTGGAGAAGGAATAGGCTACCCACTCCAGTATTGTTGGGCTTCCCTTGTGGCTCAGCTGGTAAAGAATCCACCTGCAATGCAGGAGACTTGGGTTCGATCCCTCGGTTGGGAAGATCCCCTGGAGAAGGAAAAGGCTACCCACTCCAGTGTTCTGGCCTGGAGAATTCCATGGACTGTATAGTTCATGGGGTTCCAAAGAGTCGGTCATGACTGAGCAACTTTCACTTAACACTTATCCTTCTGAACTGCTTCCAAAAAGCTGCAGAGGAAGAAACACTTCAAAAATCATTTTATGAGGCCACCATCACACTGATACCAAAACCAGAGATACTACAAAAAAAGAGAAAATTACAGGAGAATATCACTGACAAACACAGATGCAAAATCCTTAACAAAATACTAGGAAATCCAATCCAACAGTAAATTAGAAGGATCATTCACCATGATCAAGTGGGATTTGTCCCAGAGGTGCAAGGATTTTTCAGTATTTGCCAAACAATCAGTATGATACACCACGTCAACAAACTAAAGAATAGAAACCACATTTTCATCTCCAGAAGAAGCTTTTGACAAAATTCAACACCCAGTTATGATAAAAGCTGTCCAGATTGTGGGCAGAGAGGGAACCTACCTCAACGAAATAAAAGCCATTTACAACAAACCTACAGCAAAGAGCATTTCCTCTAAGATCAGGAACGAGACAAGGAAACCCTCTCTCGCCACTTTTATTCAACAGAGTTGTGGAAGTTGTAGCCACAGTAATCAGAGGATAAAAAAGAATAAAGGGGATGCAGATTGGAAAGGAAGAAGAAAATCTGTCACTGCTTGCAGGAACCAAGTCACTTCAGTCGTGTACAACTCTTTGTGACCCCGTGGACTGTAGCCCACCAGGCTCCTCTGTCCATGGGATTCTCCAGGCAAGAATACTGGAGTGGGTTGCCATTCCCTTCTCCAGGGGATCTTCCTGACCCAGGGATCAAACCCGCATCTCTTGTGTCCCCTGCAT
>NW_011484367.1:0-1397 GCF_000754665.1 Bison bison bison
TGTGCCAGGGCCGGGTGGTGCCTTGGATCAGCCTCTGCTGGGGCCGCCTGCACTCCCTGCAGCTCCAGCTCCAGCATGCGGCTCTCCAGCCACAGGACCTGCGTGAGACCAGGTCATTGTCCATCTGGGCATCCACAGGGACGCGGCACACACAGGACAGGTGGGGTGTGTGAGTGTGTACAGACACTGTGCAAGTGTACATAGTCATTCGGGGCATACCTGCACCCCCCCACATGCCCTTGGGATGCCACACCTGGGCACACATCAGTGCCCACCTCACTCTTCAGCTCAAAGATTTCAGCATCGTGCTGCTCCTGCAGGCGCTGGTTTTTGATCTGCAGGTCGACCAGCTCCTTGCAGACCTGGGGTTGGTCAGGGTGAGTCTGTGAGGCCCTGGGGATGCCCTCCCTCCTGCCAGCACCCAGAAGCCCCACACCCACCTGCAGCCGCTGCTCCTCACTCAGCTCTAGGTCTGAGGGAAGCTCTGTCCCAAGGTTGGTGGCCCAGGCTGGGGCACCCCCAGGGACTCCTGGCAGCCAGGCCTCGGCCCGTGGCAGAACCTAGGGAGGCACCACCACTCAACCCCAAGGTTCGTCTCAAGCCCGGGCTGTGGCCTCCACCCTCGCACACCCAGCCTGGCAGAGCTGGGGCAGGCTCTCCCGTGGCCAGGATCAGGCCCAGTTCCTGAGTACATACACCCCTCCTGGCCTGTGAGGGAACAGGGGACACCCCCAAAAGCAGCAGCGTCCTGGGAGGACTCACATTCTCAGAGGCCCGAGGAGGGGGCACTGGGGCTACCACGTGCTCCATACACAGAAGGGACTGCAGGCTGCCCCGAGCCCGGTGTCGCCTCGACTACCGGCCTGTTACTGCAACACCGTGGCTTGTGTTGCCAAGGCCTCTGTCGTTCCCAGGAGACTCTCGGTGCCCCGCCCACGAGGGCAAGCAGAACAGTGGTTGGTGACACCTTTCCGGCTTCCTTTTCATTATCTGGGAAATTCAGACGGTCACCCCAGCATGTCTCAGGGGCGAGAATGGAATCAGGAGTGCGCAGAAGGCCCAGGCTGGGGAGGTGTGGGACAGCGCACAGGGAGCCGAGCGGCCGCCCCTGTCACTGTTATCCTCAGGCAGCGCGCTTTGCCTTATCATGTGTGTTCCACACTCATTAGGCCCCCAGGCTGAGCGCCGGGACGAGCAGGCGAACAAACGGGAGCCTCCCTACACTCCCAGCCCGACCGAAGACGTCCCAACCAGGGGCCGGGGGACTCGGGAAGACTGGCTCAGCGCGGTGCCAAGAGGGCTTCGCGGAGTAGGCGCCAGAGCTCCGGGCGCGAAAGGCCGGACGAGTGCGCGCGCTCCCTCCGCGCACGCGTGCTCCCTGCGCCGGGCTCGGGTCC
>NW_011484367.1:1925-2349 GCF_000754665.1 Bison bison bison
GTGCTCTTCCGATCTGGTGGCCGGGCCGGGAGGGTGTCTGGGGCTGGGGCCTGAGGAGCGGCGCTGAGGGCCGGATCCGCAGAGGGGCAGGGTCCGGAGAGGGGCGGGCCCGGGGTTGCGCTGCGCCGGGAGGGCGTGGGGGGCGGGGCCTGGGAAGCAGGCGGGGCCTACTCGGGCAGCGGTCCTACTGGGGGCGGGACCGGAAGAGGGCGTGGTTGTATAGGCGGGGCTTCTGGCGTGGGGGCGGAGCCTGCGGCGGGAGGCGTCTCGGCGAGGGACTGGTCCTCGCAGCTGCAGGTCATCTGGAGCCTGGAGCTTGGCCTTCCAGACGGGCCTCGGGACAGTCCGGGAGCAGCAGCGGGGCTCCTTTCTGGCGTGTGTGTGGAACTGACCCCTCCGTGCACAGCCCTGCCTAGGGTCTGGA
>NW_011484367.1:3877-5892 GCF_000754665.1 Bison bison bison
GGAGCCAAGCTGCCTGGGGCTGCCAGACAAGGCGGTGACTGGGGTCTGTGCTTGTTCCAGCAGAGGGATGAGGACGATGTGCCCACGGTGCCGGCAACCCTGGGCGAAGAACTCCTTTACAACCCCTTCCTGAGGGTGGCGTGAGTACCAGCCAGCATGCTGGGCCCTCGCGTATGGGTGAGGGGGGCTGGGGAGCATGGGGCAGGGCCTGAGCCAGTGCGTCTTGGGGACCTGTGTCCTCCCCAGGCGCCTCGCTGCACAGCAGGCTGGCACGGGGCTGACTTGTGCTCTGGGTCTCCCCTGCACTTATTTGGACATCAGGTGGCAGGGGGCCGGTCCCTGGGCTGTCTCTACCACCACGTCTGGTTCACCCCGTGGGTCCCCTTGAACCCCACAGTGCCCCCTCTCCCCACAGAGAGGAGTCTGTGCGCAAGTTCACAGGGAAGGTGGCCCCAGCCGACGTCCTAGATGTGCTCTGCAGGGAGCGAGCGAGCTTCGAGAGGGCGGCTGAGCCGCTGCAGCCACAGGCCCGGGCTCTCCTCGCGCTGCAGTGGGGGCTCCTGAGCACACCCCGGCAGAAGTGAGCTCTACATGGGCCAGGCCACACGGCCATCCTCCCTCGACCCATAGGAGGGCCCGGCCATCCTCAGTCCTGCCCGGCCCCGGAGGGTGGGTGCTCTGGCACTTCTGGGGTTGGACACCCGGCCCCACTCCGGGCCACAGTGAGACAGGGGTGTTTGCACACAGTGCAGTGGGGTGTGCAGGGCTCCTGAACTTCAAATAAAGCTTTGAAAGGCCTTTTTCTCGACGCAGACAGACACTCTTGAAAAGAAGCTGTTTTTACTAGAGATGAGCTCAGGGACGTGCCCCGCCCCAGCCCCAGCCAGTAGGGGTCCAGCTGTGGACACAGGACTCAGCCCCCGGGAGGCAGGTTCTCCGGCCCCAGGCATCACAGCTCCATCAGACACCTGGTCTCGGTGGAGGGGCACCCCACCCCAGGTGGGGTCATGGGCTGGCTGCCTGTGTCCAGCCAGTGTCCCCGGCTGCCCAGTGTGGTAGGTTCCCCAGGCTCTGCTGTGACCTCACCAGCCGGGCAGGGCCAGCCTGTCACCACCACCCCACAGCAGTTTGGGGGGACTCTAGAGATGGAGGGTGAGGAGCCCTCCCACGGGACGAGCTGAGACCCCCCTCCCCCACACCCAGGGGGAGCCCAGGTGAGAGCGATCCTGAGTCCCATTGCTCCGAGGGTCCCAGTGTCCCTGCAGCATTTGGGGGCGCCCCTCGGGGTCTCGGGCAACTGCCCTGCTGGAGACCCCCCACCTTCTCAGGAGTCCTGGTGTTGGTGGCAGTGGACTGGCTGGACCCGTGAGGCCTCTACCACCTGATACTGAGTCCAGAGCCAGCCTTCTCCACAGCGTGGTAGCTGGTGTGCAGCAGGCGGCCAGCCCGCTCCGAGCCTGCACCCTGCAGCCAGCGCTCATACAGCTCCTGGACCCCGGGTGCGTCCTCCGGTGCTTCTGTCCTGACCAGGCCATATAGCCTCTCGACCTGCTGCAGGAGCTCCTTGCCGGGCATGTCGGGGGCCTTGAGCTGTCCCCCGCCGTTGAGGCACCCTGTGGCAGAGGGGGGCAGGCGTGGTCACAGAGAATGCCGGCCGGCGCACAGGGTCCCGGGGGCCCCCTGCCCATAGCTACCTGCCGGGCAGGCCATGACCTCCACGTAGTGGTACGGGCAGCGCCCGCGCTTGAGCTTCTGCACCAGGTTCTGGATGTTGCGGAAGCCGTAAGCTGCGGCAAAGTGCAGCAGGACTTGGCCCTCCCTCTCCAGAATCACCTCCTGGAGGTCCTTGTTCCTGAGGGCACAGACCTGGCTGTCCACACAGCATACCAGGCTCACTCCCGGTGGGGGCGGTGAGGGGGGAGGGGAAGAAGCTCCTTCCCACCAGTGGGGCAGGCAGTCCCAGCCTCAGGTTCCTGGTCTGTAGAATGGGAACCCCAAACTCAGCAATTTAAACA
>NW_011484367.1:5992-11271 GCF_000754665.1 Bison bison bison
GAGCCCCAGCCCACCCTCCCTGGAGTGGGGGCTCACATCAGGACACAGTGTGTGCCAGGAGCTCCGTCCCGCCCTCGTGCAGCCCAGTGCTGTGAGTAGGGACACTGAGCTCTACCATGAGGAGACCCAGGGCTCGGGAGTGCTCGTCCCATCACCTGAGCCAGAGTGCAGGGCCCGGCTCCGGCCCTCCCCACTGACCTCAGGGGTCTGTAGGTGACCTCAGTGACATGGATCCCGAAGAGCTCCTGGGCTGCATGCCGGAACACGTGCTCCAGGTAGCCCCCTGAGCCCCCGCCCTGATGGCTGGTGGGCTCCTGGGCAGAGGCACTGCTGCACCTGGGGAAGAGGCCAGGCCTCAGGTGGTATTGGGGCTGCTGCCCACCGAGGCCTTGCAGCAACCTCTGTCTCAGGTTTGAGAGTGTTTGCTTTCTAAGCGCAAGATGAGTCAGAGCCCAAGGCCTTGAGGGTGTGTTGGGCAGAGGCTTGTGTGGCAAAGGACTGTCCCCTCCGTCGTACCACCTGTCCTGGGGGAGCTCAGACCTGTGTGAAGTCAGGGTCAGCTCTGACGACCATCAGCCAGTTGTCTACAGGCTGCCTCGGGATCTCAAGCATCTTGGACACCGAGACACACGAGGGGGAGGCCAGGCCAGAGAAAAGGGAGGAGGCCAGTGCCTGCGTTGAGGGCCACGGCCCCTCCTGCCGCCTGCCCAGACCTGCGAGACCCCCCGGGTGGAGAGCACCCAGTGCTGGGTGAGCTTACAGCTCCTCCAACAGGGCCGGTGATGACGTACAGACTGTCCAGAGGAGCCGGCTCCAGCTCTGACAGCGAGACCCCTTCTTCTTCCAGCAGCTTGAAGACTTCGCCTGCAGGAGACCACAGCACAGACACGCTTCAGCTGAGTCTCAAGAGCGACAGAGACCATTACAGACGCACGGCTCCCGGTCACAGCGCTGGCTGGCCCGGGCCCGCACCTGTGGTGATGACACAGTCCACGTCGCGTGTCTGGTGCTCCTGGCTGAAGAAGTCGGGTCTGGAGGCTTCCAGCTTTTTGTCGTAGCAGGGCATTACTGTTGCGTGGTAGACCTTGTCGGGGGTCAGATGCTGTGTGCAGGGTGTGGCAGTGAGGCGGCGGTGCAGGGCTGATGGGGGGCACCGCAGGGGGGCTCACTCTGGGTCCCCGTTACCTGCTGCTGGGCGAAGAAGTCCTTGACCAGGGAGCCCATGACCTGCTGCGGGGACCGTGCCGTGCTGATGTGGGGGAGGAGGGTGCTCCCGTGGGTCTTCTCTGCGTAGCAGATCCAGCCTGAGGCCGATGCGGGGTGTGAGCAGGGCAGTGAGGTGACTTCCGGGGGTGGTTGACTCATGCAAGGGGTTAGGGTCCCACCAAAGAGCCCTCTGCTCTGCTCTTGCCAACACGTGTCTCTGGTGTCCCCATGATCACCCCTCAGGAACTGAAGTGGCTCCAGGTAACCTTCAGGTGGCTCCTGCCGAAGAGCCCCCACCCTCCTCACCACGTCCAGCTACCGGCCGCGGGCGCACACCTGGGCAGGCAGAAGTCAGCACGGGCAGGGCCTGCTCGGGGTCGGCCTGTCCTCGGACCCGCCGCACAAACTCCCACTGGCTCTCGAGGAGGCTGAAGTTCCTTGAGAAGGCGGTGTCGAACACGTAGTGTGCGCCTGTGAGGGAGCACCCACCTCACCCCTGGAAGGACGGCTGCGCCCGGGGTGGGCGGGTGTCACGGGACGCGTCGGTGGTGGACGCCCGGCGCCCTGCCTCTGAGGTCGGGCCTGCAGGTGCCAGGCCGCACCCCACACACGCCAGCACAGCCGCCTGCACTGGGCCCCCTATGCCCTCCCAGCCCTGCCCCCGGCGTGCAGGGGCCGACCAGGGGCCGAATTCAGGCCTGAGAACCATGCCTTGGTGGTAATAATTTAAAAACGAAGTAAAGAATAGGTGAACTCCAGGCTCGGGGATGTGCAGCATCAAAATTCAGGGGGTTTTTTTTATTAAAAGGCCCTGCTCTCAATCATCACAATAGAAGCTCAAGCTGAGTTGACCTCCAACAGAGCTTCTGATACACTTAAGTCCAGTAACAGCCAGGCGTCACCTCAGCCCCGTGCCCACGCGGGAGCTCGCCGAGCTGCAGCACCTACCTATTTTTTTAAAGAATGCTGTTAATTTCCTGGCGGTGTCCGTAGGATTCAGCTGAAACCTCACAGCCAGTGACGCTCTGGACTGGGGCGAGACCGAGATGACAACCAGCTTCTGCTGATCAGGTGCTGCCGTCTGCAAAGCATGGGACCCACGGCTCGCTCTGTGGGGCTTACAGCCTGACCACATCTGCTGCTGCTGCTAAGGCGCTTCAGTCGTGTCTGACTCTGTGCGACCCCATAGACGGCAGCCCACCAGGCTCCCCCGTCCCTGGGATTCTCCAGGCAAGAACACTGGAGTGGGTTGCCATTTCCTCCTCCAACGCATGAAAGTGAAAAGTGAAAGTGAAGTCGCTCAGTCGTGTCCGACCCGACTCCTAGCAACCCCATGGACTGCAGCCCACCAGGCCCCTCCGTCCATGGGATTTTCCAGGCAAGAGTACTGAAGTGGGTTGCCATTGCCTTCTCCGCTGACCACATCAGGGCGTGTCAATATTGCAAACACACAGAACTCGAAGTTTAGGGTTAACACTTCAATGCCAGGAGTCCCCAGGAGACACAGGACAAGTAGCACCAGATGAGCTGCCTTAACAACACTAGTAAAGACGGCCCACTGCTCACCTTATTGGCACCTAGAACCTTCCGCAGCTCCTCGTGGCTCTGCTGAGTAATAAGCACAGTCTCCGCTGAGGTGACACAGCCACTGCAGGCCAGGCAGTCGTCCAGCGAGATCTTGGCCTTCTCCAGCTTCTTCATCCCTCCATCCTGGAAGCACGAGAACCCGGTACCCCAAGGGCCCTTCCACACGAGGACACAGCGCGCTCAGGATGACGTGACCCATGGGAGAGCTTCATTCTCTGGCTCACAGCGCTGACAAGCAGCGTGGTAGTTGGCTGGCTTTATGTGCCGTAAGTTTTTAGAAAGTAAATATTTAGTACAGAAATACATATATATGTTCTAAACTTTCCTAGAGGCACCAAATGCTAACTTGGGTACAAACGTGGCTGGCGTATTGTATTAAAGAGCCTTGCTGCCCACTAGGGGAGGGACATGAACATTAAATGTGCAAAGAAGCAGCCAACTCGTCACTGGTCCCCAGACTGTGCCTATGGGGACAGGAAAGTGCTGTGGGGACAGGAAAATGCTCAAGGCCAGGCTCTGAAAGGAGAAGGAAGAGAAAGGCAAGGGCGAAGATGAAAGAAGAAAGGACAGAGGGACAGGGAGGAGGTGGTGGGAGCCTGTATCCCCCAACACCTGCACAGAGAAGAGTGGGCGAGGCAGGCAAGGGGCAGTTAGGACGCCAGACTCAGCCAGACAGTCGAGGACTGGGCGTTCACACTGGCCTCCAGGCCGACGGCTGGGCATCTCTGAGCCGCAAACGGGCCCAGCAGAGCCCTCGCTTCCTCTGCACACACGGGAGTGGTCTGAGTCAGGGCCGGGAAAGCTTCAGGGGCCCAAACTGTGACTGGGGGCTGACTAGCCGGGACCCCCTCCCAGCCCACTCACGAGGCCCACGTTGCACTACAGTGGCAGTCTGAGCTCAGGGTGCTTTCCCGGCCCGGCCAGCCTCGAGGCCAACAGGGACTGATGTGCTTTGGCCTTCCCTCCAGGTCAACCCCTGCTGCCCTGGAGCAGGGCCCCCGGCCCCATGAAGGACCCCGCCTCCCATGCTTGCTGGGCTCGGGCGGGACCCCAGCTGGGCTGCCAGGTCACCCTCCAGGGCTGAGTAAACATGGACTCCTTCCCCGGAATCGCTGGCTCCTGCTGTCTGGCCCCACCGCGAGCCATCCTGTGGCTCCTCGCCTGCTGGGGGGGACCCCTGGGCCGGTGCGCCCAGTGGTGCCTGTAGTCCTCGGGACAGCATGGGTGTTCTCGAGGACCCAAATGGCAGACAGTCGGGGTGTCAACTTTAACGCCGTGGGACCAGGGTCTTGGCATTGCTCAATTACACAGGAAGTAGGTTTCACTAAGAACAAGTGGTCTGGACTAAAAAGTGTTACACAATTAGAACTTGAGAGAGAGGGATGCCGGAACTGCCACCTCTGCAAAGAGCCCTCTGCAGTGCACACCTGAGAAAGGGCTGGTGACACGTGGAAGGTGCCATGGTCACTGCACCTGTCACTGGACAGAGCAGCTGGGCTGGAACTTACCTGACTGACTTGGAAGTAACTCCCGTCATCTTCGATGTGGATCTTGGCCACGCCGCTTCCAGGCCTCCTATCCACCTTCATGGGCTTGATGCAGTCCTACCCGTAAAAGACCCGAAGAGCGCCTGAGCGCACAGCGGCGGAGGGGCCCCAACACCGACTGGAACGAAAACTCTGCCCTGATTCCGGCCTTCCCGCCGCAGAAGCAGTCTTGGCACTGTGGCTGCTTACCCTACTCGCGCGCGTTCAGACACTGCCCTGCCTGTCGAGCGCATCGAGGTCGCTGACCTGATGCAGGTGCGGGCGCTGTGGCCAACCTAACTGTCCGCGGACACCGCCAGTAAATGGCGGGTGGGGCACCGCACGGAGGGCCAGTGTTTCATTGGAGGCCGAGGGTCGGCAGAAAAGCTCTGCCTCGCCCAGTTCCTGGAAGATGGTTCCTTTCTCCCCAATTCCTCTCTGCCTAAGAGGAAGCTCGCGGGCCGTCGCGTTCCCAGCGAGCAGCCTCGGAAAGCCTTGGCAGGAGGTCCGTCCGGCCTCTCGCGCTCCCCCCGACACGCCTCTGCCGAGCCCTGGTCCCGCGCGGCTGCCGGCAACCGATAAGCGGGGCAGCAGGGGAGGCGGCCGGCCCTCACGTGCGGCTGGCCTGTTCCCTTGGGGACACGCTCTGTCTCTTCCCCCGGGAGGTCGACACCTACGCCGACCACAGCGCTGACCGCAGCGGAACGCCCCCCCTTGCCCTCGCGGCGGGGCGAGGAGCCGGCCAGGGAAGTTCGGCGGGGCCTCCCGGCCCCGAGCTGGTTGTCGTGGCCGCCTGGGAAGGGGACCCGGAAACCGCGGGGCTGTGCGACCCAACAGGCCCCCCGATCCCGAGCCCCTCTCTCGGGCGGGCGGGGGAGACCGCGGCGAAGAGGACTCCTTGCGCGAAGCAGCCGCCCGGCCCGCCCACCTGAGACGGTGCGATGAAGTCGTCCAAGGCCG
>NW_011484367.1:11648-11754 GCF_000754665.1 Bison bison bison
TTACAGCCTGACCACATCTGCTGCTGCTGCTAAGGCGCTTCAGTCGTGTCTGACTCTGTGCGACCCCATAGACGGCAGCCCACCAGGCTCCCCCGTCCCTGGGATT
>NW_011484367.1:11854-24579 GCF_000754665.1 Bison bison bison
AGTGAGAAGGGAATGGGAGCAGGGGTGCGGAGCGGCTCCCCCAGGCGGCCGGCCGGTGCAGGGCCCCGCAGCTCTGGGAGGGTGTGTGCTCAATTACGTGGTCGTGTCCGACGCCTTTGCAACCCCATGGGGGCTCTGTCCATGGAGTTTCCCAGGCAAGAACACTGGCGTGGGTTGCCAGTTCCTCCCCCAGGGGATCTTCCCCACCCGGGGTCGAACCCGCGTCCCCTGCGTTGGCAAGCCCGCCCCCGGTTATTCCGGAGACCAGCCTGAGAAAAGCCCTTTTCTCTGTGGAACGCGGATAGAACGCTGCTGGCTGGACTTAATTCTTGAGTGGTCCTATATATTTTTTTAAAGTCTTTATTATTATTATTATTATTTTCATTTTGGCTGCGCTGGGTCTCCGTTCCGGCGCTCGGCGCTCGGGGCATCCCTTCTTGCAGAGTCCTGGCTCTGGAGCACAGGGGCGGCAGCTGCGGCTTTGGGCTTGGCTGCCCCGTGGCGTGTGGCATGTTAGTCCCCGACCAGGGATCGAAGCTATGTCCGCTGCATGGGAAAGTGGATTCTCAACCACTGGACCACCAGGGACGTCTCCGTCATATACATTTAATGACCACTTCTTATGGGGGCTTTCCAGAAAACTCCAGTGGTCGAATCTGGTGCATCCTAGGGCCCCACTTGGGCCCAGCCCTGAAGGTACCCTGGCAGGGTCAGCCCCAGACTATCCCCTGGGCATGATCTCACGTTTTGGGAGCCCATCCCGTCCTCCGCTCTTGGTGTTCTTGTCCTGACGTGGGCGCTACCTGCTGACTCTTCACCTGCCTGTGGATTAAGTGTGGAGTCCAGGGCGCTGCAGCCCACAAGCTGGGGTGACCTTCTCCAGCCCCTGCAGCTGCTCCTCTTGGCTCCCAGGATGGGAGTTCCTTCTCAGCATCAAGAGGGGTTTTCCCAAGGAGCTGTAAGGTGGGCTTCCGGCCCCGGCATCCCCTCCATGTCCTGGCAATATCTGACTAAGGTCTGGGGTACAGCTCCTGAAATCTTGACAGTCTCATTATTGTGTGTGTGCTCAGTCGTATCTGATTCTTTGAGACCCCACGGACTGTAGCCCACCTGTAGCCCCACTGTAGCCCACAGACAGGCCCCTCTGTCTGTGGAATTTTCCAGCCAAGATTATTGGAGTGGGTTGCCATTTTTTACTCCAGGGAATCTTCCCAACCCAGGGATCAAACCCACGTCTCACACATTGGCAAGTGGATTCTTTACCGCTGAGCTACCAGGGAAGACCTGTTATGTATGTTTTAACACAATTTTAAAATTACTAATGTATTATGTTAAAAACCATTGAATCACACACTACAAATGGGTGAATTGCATATTGCGTGGTAAGTGTATTTATATCTCTTTAAAGCTATTTTTAAAAATGGCAGCTGCAGGCTGCCCCTCAAGCTGGCTACCCCAAGAGGCCCCCAGAGGCCCAAGCAGTAAGCACACCCTGGTCTACCCCTGTAGGAGGGCCTGGGGGAGTGCCAGAGCCAGCTTCTGGTGAAAAAAGCTGAACAGGGGTTTCTGACACACACATACACACGATGAGGGCAGGTCTTCCTCCTGCCTGCTCTGAGTAGAGCCAAGAGCGGGGACTTTTCAGCCCCTCGGGGTATTTTATTAACTCACAGCCATGTCCCTAGAGCCCCTAGGCTCTTGTGCCAACAATACACCTCGCCTCCAGTGCGTGTGCCCTCACATTTTGCAAATTATTTCATCATCATCATTATCGAGTGTTCACCTTGCGCTTCCCATGTGCAATGCCAGTGTTTACACACGTGGGGGACCGTGAGGGCCAGATGAGGACACAGGGAGGGGCTGAGGCTCTTGAGGCCGGGTTGGTAGGCCTGAGCACGTTCTCTGACGCTCTGGCTGTGTGTGGGCACCCCTGTCCCTGAACCCGAGCTGGTGCAGAGCTCGTCCTCTGCTCTGGCCATGCCCACAGGACCTGCTTTGTCCAAACCTGATCATCGAGCGTCTGGTGGTTGGACAGGAGCAGGTGGGGTTTCTCCCAAGGCATGTGGATCTACTGAGCCCTCCTGCCCGTGGACTCAGTTTCACCCTGTGAGGAGTCGGAACCGTGCGGCTGCGGGGACAAAACCACAGCTGGGAGGCTTAAAACCACAGAAGAGTTTTCTCTCGTGGTCTGGGGGCCTGAAGTCTGAAATCAATGTGCTGGCAGGCCTGGGCCCCGCTAATGGCTCCAGGGGGATCCGTCCCACCCTCCAGCCTCTGGACGTCCATGCCTCCCTGGGCATGGGCTAAGTCACTCCAGCCTCTGTCCCCGTTGTCACATGGGTCCTGTGTCTCCCCCCTTCTCTGATCCTGTGAGGATCCCTAGGTTCAGGACCCTAATCCAGGATGAGCTTCTCTCCAGAGCCTTGACTTAATTATGTCTACAAAGGCTCTTTTTCCAAATAAGGCCCCATCCACGGGTTCTGCTGGAAAGCACCATTCAGTCCACCGCAGGCCACGTGTCCACGTTTTCATGGGAATCAGGGGGTTCAGCGGAGGGCCATGTGGCTCACCTGGCTGTAGCCCCCTCCTCTAGGGGCCAGCAGACAGGCAGGGGACAGGCAGGCAGAGGGCACACAGGCAGGCAGAGGGGACAAGGGCCTTGGTGCCAAGGACCACCAGCCCTGGGCTGGGCCAGCAGCTGTCTTTGCCAGGCAGACAGTCTGTGTGCAGTGGGAATACAATGACCCCGGTGGGGACAAGTAAAAGGTAGTTTGTCTTTCCCAAAATAAATTAAAAATGTTTCTAAACATGTGATTTTGAAACGTGTTCTTTCTGTTATGGTGTTGTGGGTCAATGCCCCCCAGGAAGCTGGACAGAAGTGGGGTGGGTTCCACATGGCTGGGGTGTAGGAGCAGGGATATGCCTCGAGGGTGCAGCCCACGTGGTCAAGGTCTCTGTGGTCCACAGGACCCACCCAGATGCCCTCGTGGGGGTTGGACTAGGGAGGGTGACTTGGGCCAGGGGCAGGGGTTTCCTGCTGCTGCCCCAGCTTGGCAGGGCCACCTGCCGAAAGGTGCTCCATATTAAGCTTGGGGCTGGAAGCCACCAAGTGAGAGGAATGGGGAGACCACGGGGCCGCAGGCCTTGCCCACGTAGCTGCAGGGCCTCGTGTCCCAGGGGCCTGCCCCAGGCAACTGTCCCGGAGCCAGGCCAGCCTCGTACCCAGCCATGGGGCTCTTGCCTTCCAAGCCCTCCTCTTCTTTTCATAAACTGGGGACTGTGCTGTTTGTTAGTACGGGTGCCCAGCTAGGGTCCCCTTACGAGGTGAGAGTCTTTACCCTTGGGGGCTCTGGGCAGGTCAGCTTGGTCTCTGTTGGTCCCAGGTGCTCCCCCAGCCCTGACTTGGTGGGCATGGAGGCGCGGCCTCCGGGCCAGTCCGTGCAGACCCTCCCGCTGCCCTCTGAGCGGCTCCAGGTTCTGAGCGCCGGGTGTGGGGGGCCCACGTGGGGCAGGTTCCTGTGCTTCTCGGTCTAGAACCCCAGAGAGGAGTTGACCTTTGCAGGAAACGTGGCTTGAGGCATCCCCACCCGAGCCCTCCGGGCTCTGCGAGGTGAGACCTGCAGCCCCGGGCTGCACAGGGCTTTATTAATGGAAGGGAATCACTGTGGGCCAAGAACACATCATTAGCGGCATCATCAACACTGTGAGCCTTCCCGCTGGGGCCGCCCCGGCTTGTCAACAGGTGTGATCCCAGCAACGGCCCTGGGGGGCCTGGCGCCCGCGGCAATTAGCGCCTAATGAGGGGCCTGTGTGACCCGCTCTGTAGCCAGGGCCAGGGCTGGAGAGGAGAGGGCTCCGGGAGAGCCCAGCGGCCCTTCAGGGATCTCCCTCGCTGCTGCCAGGGGCCGAGGGGCTGCAGGAAGCAGCAGAAAGAGTCGGTCCCAGAGAGGCCCTCACCGTGCGGCGGTGACCCTCCAGGCCTTGGGAGGGCCCGCACACGGTCCACGCGTGGGAGGCTGGCCCCGCCCTAGCCCAGGAGGCCGCCTCTCCGGACAGTGGGCCAAGCAGCGCGGGCGGGGAGGCTGAGGGGGTAGCCCCCCACCGGCTGCGGGGTGCTGGGCACAGGGCGCGCCTCCATAGTGGAGCCTCGGGGCTTCGGGCCTGCGAGGATGGTGGCCGGGCACCTGGTCTGTGTCTCCGAGGGTGAGCGCCAGTCACACAGCTGGTTTGAGGGGGTCTAACTCTGCAGGCCATCCACTAAAGCGTGTTTCGGCCTGCCCTGACGGCGGGTTTGCAGCTGGTTGGTGGCGCTGTCGCCCCGGCCGCCTTGTCAGAGTGTCAAGGCCAGCCCACCCTTTGCTGCCTCTGCAGCCACACTTTGTATTCAGCCCACAGGTTGTCAGGGGGCACCTGGAGCCTCCAAGGTGGCGTGTACCTGGCAGCAGGGCCACGAGGCTTCTGGGTGGGGCGGGGGTGCCCACCCAGGCCGCACTCCCTGAGGTGCCCACAGCCTGCAGAGCTGCAGGTCTTGGGGCTTGGTTTCTGGAGAGGCAGCCCCTGCAAGTGTTGTGGGGTCGGTGGCCGCCTCGTCCCCATCGCTGGGCCCCAGCCCCCGGCACCCTCCTCGTCCCCCCCTTGCTCCCCTCCCCTTGGCCCTCACAGCAGGACTCCGGGCAGGGGCATGGGGGGTTTGTAGCTGCTCCACCAGCCTGGCCCCAAGAACATGACGGTCAGAGAGGAGTTGGGCTGCCCACCCAGACTGCCTGGGGTCAAGGTTCATGAGCATGTCCCCCTCTGGTGTGCTGGCAGCCAGAGCACCAGGTGAGCCTCAGGGGCATCATCCCTGTGCCCCTCCTGCCGGTCTGACCCCTCCTTCCAGTCTGACTCTCCTGACTTCCATCTGTCAACCTGCGCCTCCACTGCTTTGAGGAACCAACCGCCTTCCGGGCGTGAAGCCCAGCCACAGGTGTGTTTTGCCTGAAGTCTCTAATCTGAGCCTTTGTTCCTATCTTAATCACTCTGACTTTGTCTTAATATCTGGGAGCTTGCCTCTTCTTTTCATATCACCATGGATATTTATTCTCTTTATTTTTTTGAATGAGTTTGTTGAGTTCCTGAAAAAAAGGTCCTCCTAGCATTTTCACTAGGGTTGAATTGAATTTATAGGCTAATGTCAGGGGCCATTTATCAGGCTGGGTTCTTCCATATAAAGCTAGGTGTCCTGTGTACCTACTAAGGTTGATTTCCAGAGACTTTGCGTCCCCTGTCGGAGAAGGCAATGGCAACCCACTCCAGTAGTCTTGCCTGGAAAATCCCATGGATGGAGGAGCCTGGTAGGCTGCAGTTCGTGGGGTCGCTATGAGTCAGACACGACTGAGCGACTTCACTTTCACTTTTCACTTTCATGAATTGGAGAAGGAAATGGCAACCCACTCCAGTCTTCTTGCCTGGAGAATCCCAGGGACGGGGGAGCCTGGTGGGCTGCCGTCTATGGGGTCGCACAGAGTCAGACACAACTGAAGCGACTTAGCAGCAGCAGCAGTCCGTGGAAAAAGTCTCTTCCAGGAAACTGGCCCCAGGTCCACAAAGGTTGAAGACCGCTGGCCTGGGGTGTATCTCAGTTGCAGGGTCACGCGGTGGCGCCAGGCTCAAGTCCTGACGACCTGCCAGAGTGTCCTCCGCAGCTGCGGCTCGTCTTGACATCCCCACCTGCAACCCCGATGTGACAGTTCCTCCCCATTCTTGTCAGCAGCTGTTATGCTCTTGATCTTTTTTCCCCTGATTTGCCTCTTTAATTTCTTTTTCTTTTTTTGATTTTTCTATTTTGTACTAGGGTACAGGGGATTCACAATGTTATGATAGTTTCAGGTGAACAGAGAAGGGACTCAGTCATACATACACATGTTCTCCCCCAAACCCCCCTCCCATCCAGGCTGCCACATAGCTCCGAGCAGAGTTCCCTGTGCTATACAATAGGTCCTTGTTGGTTATCCATTTAAAATATTATGCTACTGACTTTTAAATCAATCATATTGTGTAACTTACATACCATAAAGGCATCCAATAAGGGCACAGTCCAAACAGCTTTGGTGGTTACACACCCGGGAAACTGCGTTCCAGTCAAGACAGGATGTTCCCACCAGCCCCAGAAGATCCGTCACCGCCCCTCCCATGAACAGGAGTCCTGAATTTTAGTGAAGCTGCCTGGCCCCTGGCAATGACCGCTGTGCTTTTGTCATGATAGATTAGTTTGCAATTTAACATTTTTGTAGAAACGGAACCATGCGGTATATACTCAGCATGCTGCTGCTGCTAAGTCGCGACTCTGTGCGACCCCATAGACGGCAGCCCACCAGGCTCCCCCGTCCCTGGGGTTCTCCAGGCAAGAACACTGGAGTGGGTTGCCATTTCCTTCTCCAATGCATGAAAGTGAAAAGTGAAAGTGAAGTCGCTCAGTCGTGTCCTACTCTTCTCGACCCCACGGACTGCAGCTCACCAGGCTCTTCTGTCCATGGATTTTCCAGGCAACAGTACTGGAGTGGGTTGCCATTGCCTTCTCCATACTCAGCATAATGATGCTGAAATTCATCCTTTTTCTTCATGTATTGGTAGTTTGTTCCTTGTTATTTCTGACTAGTATGTTATCATAGGAATAATATCGTATTTCATTTCCCTGTTGCTCTATTGATGGAAATTT
Organism: Bison bison bison; assembly: GCF_000754665.1. Lineage (NCBI taxonomy): Eukaryota > Metazoa > Chordata > Mammalia > Artiodactyla > Bovidae > Bison > Bison bison. The sequence continues at coordinate 18,552 of NW_011484367.1, forward strand.
GTTTTTCCCCCTGACTGGAGCTATTGTAAACAGAGTTGCTACGAATAATCACGTACGAGGCTTTGTGTGCACATCCAGGCATATTTCTTCGGAGTGATTACCTAGGTGTGGAATGGCTATGTTCTGTGGTTAGGAGCATATCCAACTTCTTAAGAAACTAAGAAGTGGAAAGAGGGTGGAAAACAGCGACGGCGGCTGGATCCCGGGCTTCTGAGCCGCGACGTGCTTCCAGCTACAGCTGGGGCGGCCTGTGTGGAGCGGCCCCCCGGTGAGGAGGACCCAGCTCCCACGTGCAAGGTCCTGGCCCACTGTGGTGCCCTGGGGTGGGGGTGAACACACTGAGTGTATTCCTGAAGTCATCCTGCGGAGAGGAGGAGAGACCCGAGTGCGCCGCCTCCCTGCCATCTCCCTTGGGAGGTGGCGAACGAACCCTACACACAGCCCTCGGGGGACCTGCCGTCACCTGGCTGTGAGGGTGGATCAAGACAGCCCGGACCACCACCCAGTGGGGTGACGGCTCTGCGCACACGGACCAGAACAGCATGCAGGGCCGTCAGCTCACCTTCCCGTGTCCGGTGATAGCCAATACACTGATCTTCCATCCCATTGCTTACGGTGGGAGATGGCTTAAATAGACAGTTTAGTCAAGGGAATTCCCCGGCGGTCCAGTGGTCAGGACGCTGTGTTTCCACTGCTGGGCACTCAGGTCCAGTTCCTGGTCAGGAAACTTCACAAGCTGTACAGCATGGCCAAGACGCCTGGCAGAAATGCCAGCACCACCCTGTGCCCCCACCAGCGGGGGTGAGTCCCACGGCCCCACGCCTGCAACACACTTGTCCTTCTTGGTCCCTTTAAGGGTCCTGGTTCTGGTGGGCGGGTGTGTGTCTTGTGGCCGGGGGTGTGATCTGCACCTCCCCAATGAGTCAGGCATCTTTTCAGGTGCCCGTTGGCCATTCCCGAGTCTTCTTTTGTTGACTGTCTGTTGACTGTTGTTCAGTTGCTCAGTTGTGTCTGCCTCTTTGCAACGGCATCAACTGAAGCCCTCCAGGCTTCTGTGTCCATGGGATTTCCCAGGCAAGAATACTGGAGTGGATTGCCATTTCCACCTCCAGGGGATCTTCCCAACCCAGGGATCAAACCCGTGTCTCCTGCATTGGCAGGTGGGTTCTTTGCCACTGAGCCCCAGGGAAGCCAGTTCAGCCCCTTGGCCTGTCTTTTTAAAAATAGCTTTCCTGAGAAAGAATTCTCACACCATCTAACCCACTCATGCAAAGCGTACAATTCAGCGTGATTCCTTTAACCTGAATCATCTATCACTGAATGGCTTTGGAATTTAGCTTTTGCTTTGGGCCTGATTGTGTCTCTTAACGAAGGCAACCTAAAGTTAGGAGGGAAAATAGAACTTACGTGCAAAGCATGGCCTTCATGTTAACAAGAAAAGTAACGAGTCGCACACACCTCCTGTGCAATCAAAGTAACGTAGGACGTGAACTGTCAGTTCCCACCTGCTCTGCAGCTGTTGGGTCTTTTGGGCTCAAACTGCAGTTCTTGCAGTTAGGCACAGAGGAACCTCCTCACATCTACAAATTCATGGAACTGTGCAGTTGCGGGGGCCCCACCTAACCCTCCAGTGGAAGCGATTAACCCTGTCAAGTCCATCTAGTGAATTTTTAAATTCCAGATTTTGTATTTTTCATATCCAAAATTTCCTACTTGGTTCTTTAAGGACTATTTTCATTTGTTCCTACCTCTGCATGCATGAGAACCCACTTTTTCCATGACCTCATTGTCTGATAATCCTAACACTGTCTTACTGTGGCCCCAGCAGATTCTTCTCCCTGAAGACGGGTCACAGTCTCCCGGCTCTCCCTGTGCCAGAAGCTTTGGATTTTATCCTGACCGTTGTGACTGTTTTTGTTGTGTAGACACTGCATTCTGTTATATTTCTACAAAGACTGTTGCTGCCTCTGTTTTGGCAGAGAATGAACTTGGTCAGGCTTGAATTGTGACCCCTGCCGTTCAGAAGGTGGGCAGAGTTTTGGCCATTTCAGCTGTCTGCCTCGCACACACAGTGGTTCAAGGGTCACTGAGGGGCTAGGTGGGGCTCATACACAGAATCTGGGAGCCCTTCCTCTGTTGTCTCCTTTTCAGAGTTCTCTAGTTACTCTCTGCTCTCTGGCTCCTTCAACCAGAAAGATGAGGAATTTCTTCTGGTGTCTGAGCACTCCACCCCACAAAGCTACACCCACAAGGGAAATCTATGCTCCCTGATACCTTCCCGTGAATATCGATTCCCATTCAAAATCTGCCTCCTTCCCTTCACTCCCCAGAGCCCTCGGAATTGTTGTGTATTTAAAAAATAAATTTATTGGTTTTTGGCTGTGCCATGCAGCATGCAGAATCTTTGTTCCCCAACCAGGGATTGAACCCAAACCCCCTGCAGTGGAAGCGCCCAGTCTAAACCCACTGAAGTCCTGGGAATTGGTTTTTAAATATTTTGTCCTGAAATTTTCAGTTGTTATCTATGAACATGACTTTTTTTTTTTTTAAGACACTTCTATCTGTGAGTTAGTTCATGTCCCTGGTGTCCATGGGATTTCCCAGGCAAGAACACTGCAGTGGGTTGCCATTTCCTCCCCTAATGTACCTGGCAGCCGTCCTGAATTCTGTATGAATTGGTATCGGCCTTGACTGCACAGAATAGAAAGCCCAGCCCATGGAGAGAGGTCAGAGACGGGGTAGCTGTACACACACAGATCAACAAACAGAAACATTGGCAGGTGTGTGTTGCAGACAGACTTGACTGAAGTATTGAGGGTGCAGGGCAGGGATTGAAGGAGCTGCCAGGGACTCCGGCTCCAGGGGTGCACACGGAGGCTTCGGGGCCAAGTCAGGATCTGCACGAGTGCCTACAAGTGCCCAAGTCAGGATGCAGACACTGGTGTCCAGCCAGCACAAAGATGCATGTTGTCCACCCCTGGGGCCACAGCAGCAGGAAGGTGCCTTCCACCTCCCTTCTGGAAGATGGCCAGTGTATGGGCTGGTGAGCTTCCAAGGCCCCCTCCCTGGCCACTTCACCACCATGCCACCCCCAGCCTGGAGCTCCCTCCTGGGAGTCATGTCCTGGCCGGGCAGCAATCACCCAGAACCTGCTGACTCAGGTCGAGACCCTCATAGCACCAGCTGGGGGCCACTCCCTGGCTTTACTGTGTGATTGTGGCATCTCTGTGGCACTGAGACTCAGTTTTACCACCTGAGAAATGGGAGAGTAAAATCTGATGAGGCGAGGCCTTGACTCCCCATACATGCCTGGTACCTGATGGTCAGCCAATGTGGAGCTCCCATGCCTGCCCACAGAGGAAAAGGCAGAGGCGGCTCCCCTGCCCCCACGCCCTCCCCAGATCTCCACCCGCACATTCCTGCAGCCTGAGTCCTACTCCTCCCAGCTGCTGGCCAGCCCCTCGTTTGTTTCCCTTGACAGACCAGGAGTCTGCATCCCAGTTGAGGAAACAGGCTCAGAACTGGCTGATCACCCCAGAACATCAGAGTCACCATGGGCAGGGTACCCCCCGCTGACCCTGGGGAAGTAACCAGGATCTTCAGCACCCAGCCCAGGCTCCAGGCTCTTGACTGAGCTCGGCCTCATCTGCGTGCGGTGGGATCATGAGGGAGGGCATGCTGGGGAGGTGACAGCGGGACACTTCTGTCAGCACCTCCAGCCAAACAGCTCTGCTGGGAGCAGGGATTGGGCGGAGGCTGGTACTGGGCCAACCTGGGAGGCTGGGGGAGACAGGGCAGCCCCCCTTTCCTGCCCCCACTGGTGCTTCACCCTTGTCGCCACTGCACCTGGGGAGCGGCAGGGACCACCTCCCCTGATCTCAGAGGGCTATGCCCGCAGGGTCAACTGCATCCTAGCCCCAGCTGCCCCTGACATGCTGTGTGACCCTGGGCAAGCCACAAGGCGTCTCTGTGCTTGAGGCAGATGAAATGATCCTGTATCCAAGCCTCTAAATGTGTATTCTATGCCCCTTCCCTCTCTCACTAGAGTGGCCTGGGGCTGGCAGGGAATGTGGTCTGACTTCATTTTCCACCAGCTGAGAGCCAGACCTTGGGGGCCGAGCTTGGGCTGGGGTGGGAGGGTCTGCGGGTGGTGAGACAGGTGAGAAGGGAGAGAGCTTCCACCAGCGTCCTGCAGCTGCACACCTGCTGGAGGCCATGAGCTCAGGACTCTTGGGCTGGGCTTTGGAGCCAGCCCGACACAGACATGGCCACGGCCACCGCTACCTCGTGCACCTCTCTGTTGAGCTGGTGGTCCACTCAGACCCCAGACCCCACGTGCTGCCAGGCAGGCCCACCCCAGGTCCTGGGCAAGGGCCTAAATCACCTTCCCCAGCGAGTGCAGTGTCTATGCAGGCCCACATCCAGTGGGCACTCAGGGGAGTGTGCAGGTAGTTCGTGAGTGACAGGTAGCCAGGTGGACACCGGTCTTGAAGGACTCAAGGTTGGAGAGGGGACCACCCTGGGTACCAGAAAGGGAAGCGGTCTTGTGAAGGGAGATAGCGCCGTGAGTGGCCTGTGTCCTTGTTGCACTCGTATGCGTGGCCTGGGGGGCCCCAAACAGCCGTGACCCCTGTAATCACACTTGGGCCACTCTGGGAGCTGCCACCCTGACAGCTGAGGTGCCTCAGTGGCCCCGACCTAACCTGTGTGGTGGTACGGGGTGCAAAGGTTACAGGTTCCAGGGCCCACAGTGGCTGGCAAAGGTTCTGAGGGCACCCCTACCTAGGGTGTGGGGTCCCTCATTGCCTGAGGCTGGGTTTGGGGGCTCAGGGGAGACAGTGGGGGGACACAGAGCTCCTGAAAGGCCTCACCCACCCCTGGGGCAAGGCCCCACTCAACTGCCTATTTTCTGGTCTGGGGGCCTGGTGGGGGTGGGGGCCCCCTGGGCTTTTGCTGTTCCCCAGGACATTCCCTGCAGGCTGGGCTCGTTGCCCTGCTGAAAGGGGGTGCTGAAGCACAGAAGCGTGCCCCCATTTCTGGGCCGGGGTGGGCCCGACACAGGCCTGGGCAGAGGTTTGGGGGAGGGGGGTGTTCCATTCCACCTGGCCCTGATGGCCCCCCTCCAGGCCTCTCTGGGAGATGCGTGTGGACAGCAGTTTGGTCTGCTTCTGCCCCCCACCTATTCTGGGACAATATTCTCCAGAGATCCACTCCCCACCCACCTCCTGCCCACACTGGTCCAGAGGCCCCAATCCCACTCCATAGAGCACAGGAGAGTCCCCCCAGAATGTCCGGCTGCCCCGACCCAAGGGGCTGACTGGCAGGAAGGGCTGTCACCTTCAGTTGTGTTTTGGCTGTATCACATGGCACGTGTGACCTCAGTTCCCCGACCAGGGGCTGAAGCTGGGCCACAGCAGTGAAAGCCTGGGGTCCTGACCCCTAGGCCCCGCGGAACTCCCTTTGGCGCTTCCCAGGCCTCTGCTTTCGGGGGGAGCTCAGGAGGGAACCCGGTGGGCCCTGCCAGCCTGGTGCCCCAGCAGGCCCTGGGTTTGCACAAAGTCCAGGGGAGATGACCATGTTGTGGGGTAGGGTGGGGGTCCGCTCAGCTCCCCAGTGTTGAGTGGGGAGCCAGCCAGTTGAGGTCAGCCAGAGCCAGCAGCGGCCCTGCCTCCTCACAGGAGACTACTGCCCTGCCCCCGCCCTGCCCTGCGGGGGCGAGAGGCCTGTGCCAGCTGGGGCCCTCACGGCTGGGGGCCGGGCTGACTCACCCTGACCCCGAAGGAGGGGCCGGCTTCCCAGATGGGCGGGGCCAGGGCCGGCTGGTGCCGGGGGCCTGCCGCACAGACGCCCTGGAGGCTTGTGCAGGTCTGAGCCCTCCAGCCCTGGTGCCCCTTTAGCACGGGCTTGGGGCCGTGTCGCAACAGGGGCACACAGTGTGGGGGACATCAGAGCGCCGCAGACCATGGCCTTGCAGACCGCTCCGCCCCGCCTGGGGTCCTGGGGGACCCCCGCCCATGGCAGCCTCCTG
>NW_011484367.1:26311-29163 GCF_000754665.1 Bison bison bison
GAATGTGACTTCCCTGGACACCGTGAAATCTCTGCTCAAAGTCAGCCAAGGGCGTGGTGTGGATGCTCAGGTGAGAGCTGTGGGGGTGGGAGGGGGCAGACATTGGCTGTGAGGCTGTGCAGGCCCAGTGAGGGGGGTGCGCAGTGTGAGATGGCACAGGCCTGGGGGTGGCACAGGGTGTGAGGTGGTCAAGGCCCAGGGCATACATCTCTCCCTGCCCCAAGCCACTGAGTGGCCTTCTCCCACAGGTGGCTGCCCTGATTGCCCGCTATGTAGGGGGAGGAGGCCAGCTGGATAAGGCCGCCCTGGACACCCTGGCCACCTTCCGCCCTGCCTACCTGTGCTTCCTCCGCCCTGAGCAGCTGGACTCCGTACAGCTCAGCGTGCTTTGGTGAGTCCTGGGGTCTGTCGGGGGTGGTGGGAGTGCTGTGCTCCGAGCTCGCTGTGCTCCGAGCTCGCTGCCCGGCCCCATGCCGCCTCCCCAGGATGACCACACCCCAGGACCTGGACGCGTGCAGCCCACCGCAGATGGCTGTCCTCTACCACAAGGCCCACATGGCCTTCCAGAACGTCAGCGGGTCTGAATACTTCACAAGGATCAAGCCCTTCCTGGGTGAGCCCGGGAAGATACAGGGGAAATGATGCCTGAGGCTCCCCCGTCTTTGGGCAGTCCACTGGCGGCGTGACCAGTGTTCACAGTCTGTCCCTCCAAGTGTGTGTTGGCTGAGACCCTGTGAGTTCTGGGCACCTCCAACCTCTCCTTCAACCCAGAGGGTCAGGTGGTCAGCAGGCAAATCAGGGGCCCGGGAATTCCTTAGGAAAAGGGACTCTTGGTAAAAGAAGTGGCTTCTGGTAGCCTGCGGTCAGAGGGTGGGACTGGGGGTTGCTGCACGGTCTCACACTTGGGGGCTCCTCTCCCCGAGGGCAGGTGGGGCCTCCACGGAAGACCTGCGGGTTTTTACTTCGCAGAACATCAGTATAGACGCGGCGGCATTCAAGAAACTGACAACAGAGGCGGTGCTGGTAGGACGGCGGGGAAAGGCGGGGCCTCCCGTGAGCGGGGCCTCTAGGGGCGGGGTCTTGGGAGGGGCGGCCATCAAAGCCCCTTCCAGGGCCTACAGAGGCTAAGGCGGGGTCCGTGGGTGGGATGTTGGGGTGGTTTGGGCGCAGAAGAAGCCCGAAGCCTCTGGGAAAAGGCAGGATGACTCTGACCGCCACCTGCGGGCTCTGGCAGTCGCTAACCATGGCCGAGGTGCAGAAACTTCTGGGCCCAAACCTGGTAGGCCTGAAGGCTGAGACAGGGAACATGTTCCTGCGGGACTGGATCTCCCGGCAGTCGCAGGAGGACCTGGACAGGCTGGGGCTGGGGCTCGTCGGTGGCGTCCCCAACGGCTACCTGGTCCTGGACCTCCGCGGACGAGGTGGGCTGGGGTGGCCGGCTGGGCGGTGTCGGGCAGAGTGAGGGGCAGGGGCTGAGGCGCCTCTTCTCTGTGCAGAGGCCTCCTCGGGAGGCCCCCACCGCCTCGGACAAGGGCCGGGACCCGTGCTCACTGTGACCGCAAGTCTGCTCCTGGTCTCGGTCCTGAGCTGAGCCTGCTGCTGTGGCCTGGCGACCAGCGCTGCGTGGAGACCCCGCCGGGCTTGGACCCCAAGGGCTCTGGAGCTCAATAAAAGAACCCCACCCCCCTCTTGTAGAGGTGCCCCGTGGTGTTCTGAGGACTGAAGGGGAGCCCTGACGGCTGTGCCCCCTGCACAGGGCTGCCTGGGTTGCAGCCCCTCCCACGCGCACTTGGAAGCGCACTTCCTGGCGCTGTTTCCATGCAGGATCTCCCCCGAGTCCAGGCCAATGGTCCAGGTGGCTTCTGGTGACACAGCTGCCCCGGGAGATGGCCAGTTGGAGTGCTGATCCCAGCTGAGAGGGGCTCTGTCCCTCCTCAGGCCCAGATCAAAGGGACACAGGCAGGAAGATCACCTTGTCCTTTATTCAAGTCAGTTGGCCAAGTCAGTCCATGGAATAAGCCTGAGCACAGGAGCAGCATCTCCCTCACTGGCTGGGGCCGTGACCCCGGGCCCAGGCCCTCGCTCTAGCTCCAGGTCCTGGGAGCTGGGCGTAGGCAGGGACTGGCCCTGCAGGCCCCTAGGGTGGGGGATGTGGCCAGGTCCCCTGGGACCTGCATCTTGGTCTAGGCAGGCGTCCAGCTCCACGAGCCAACCCCTGTTCTCCTGCATGTGGAGCTGGGGCAGTGCGGTCCTCCACCAAGCTGCAGGTGCCCTGCAGGTGGTCCCAGCTGGGCCTTGGGGTGCCTCCATACAGCAGCCACAGGAGGCCTGCGGGCAGGGCCACAGCCAGTGGCAGGTACCCTAGGGGGGCTGGTGGGCTGCCTGCAGGTAGGACACAGAGGGAGCACCTTCAGCCCAGCTGGGAGCTCCCAGGCTGCCCTGCGTCCCAGGCTCAGGGCCCACAGTTCCCGCCGCCCCTGAAGGTGGGGAAGAGTGGTGAGGACCCCCAGGTCGGGCCGCTCTTCTGGGCCCCAACCGGGACCTCAGAGCTCCCCTATCCTCCACTTTCTGCTGCTCAGCAGGTTTGGGGAGGTGACTGTGTCTTCACTAACTCAGCAGGCAATGCAGAGCTAAGTCAGAGTCACCCATGTGTCACCCAAGGAGGCACATGGGAAGCGTCACCAGCAGAGAATGAGATTGGGCAAAAGAGAAGCCAGTAGTGCGTGTCAGGTTGGGGGGGCGGGGAAGGGCCCACATAGCAGAGGGGGGATGGCCCACCCCAGGGGGAGGGTGGGTGCAGGGTACCCGAGCTGGGGGCAGTGCTCCCAGGCCCTTCTGAGGTGGGGGCTTGA
>NW_011484368.1:0-1240 GCF_000754665.1 Bison bison bison
TTTCTCCCATTACTTTTTCTTCAGTTGTCCTCTCCTTACAATGTATGCACATGCTTCCTTCTGTCAAGGATATATTAGTAATAATCTATCTGTACAGTTTTGCTATTTTTATTTCTGATCTGAAAATATTTTCCAAGATAGTTTCAGTTCACTTGATTCAGACCCCTCTTTGCTGCTGTTTAATACCTCATTCAACCTTCCTTTCATCGGACACTTGTTAAAGTACGTTTCATTAAGAATGAGTTAACTCACACAAATACAGTGGGGTATGAATCAGTTGAGAAAGAGTGGTGAATGGAGGCACCCAGGAACCTAACCTTGCAGATCCTATAGGAACAGTAGCTCACCACTCTGTACTTCAGTGTCTGTAGTATTATACATAGCATAGCTTCAACAGTAGGATTGACTATATATCCTTAGCAGCCATCAGAAGACTGCTTAAAGAAGAAAAACTGAGCAATAAAACACTAAATAAGGTCCAATTGATCATGAAAAATTGAGTGAGATAATTACCAGAGTTACACTCCTTATAATGATTTCTCAATTCAGAATACTTATTTATTTATTCATTTCTCCTGTTTTCTTTTATTAAATACTGTTCTTTCCTCAGAAAACCTCCTTCAGACAAGTCTGTGTATATTCATCTGTATGTGTTGTTGTATTTGTTTGTACGTGTGTGTGCATCTACATCTTAATGGATTCAATTTTAAATATATATCTTTAACACATTTGAATTTTCTTCTTATGTCTTTCCCATGAGATTTACATTGTTTATCCATTTTCTTTTTCAGAAGAACTTCAACACCAATTTGGTAAAGTATCTTTGAAGTCATGTTACTCCCAAAACACATTAAAATGACTGCATTTCTGATGGGTTTTTAACATTTCTCACTGTTTTAATGATCTGTCATTCTAAGCTTCACGCTACTCCGCATGTCTACTTCTCTAAACTGAATTTTTAGGTTGGAGCTTCTCTCCTAGTTGTCTCTCTTCATTACCTTTCAAAGTCAGTATCAATTCTGATATATTTTAAGGGTCAAGAGTAAAGTTGAGAGTCATTTTCTCACTGACCTTGAACTTATTACCCATCTGTTCCCAGGGTATTCCTACAAATATTTCACATAAACTTTTCAGAAATTTTTCTTGCCAACAATTGCACTTTTACTTCCTGTTTTTATTTTTGTTGGCACAATTTGGGAAACTGCAATTCCTCTTAAACATGTGTAGAAGGGTTCTATAT
>NW_011484368.1:4340-4904 GCF_000754665.1 Bison bison bison
GTATAATAGGCTCCAGTTTCATCTACCTCATTAGAACTGATTCAAATGCATTCTTTTTAACAGATGAGTAATATTCCAGCACTATTTATTGAAGAGACTGTCTTTTCCCCACTGATTTTTCCTGACTTCTTTGTCAAATACTAGTTAGCCATTTATACTTGGTTTTATTTCTGGGTTCTCAATTCTTTTACATTGGTCTATTTGTAAGTTTTTTGCCAGTATGATACTGTTTCAATTACTATAGGTCTATACTGTTACAAGATAGCTTAAATCAGAATTGAGATACTTGTTATTCTTTGTCAAAATTTCTTTGGCTATATGGAGTCATTTGTGGTTTCATAAGATTTTTAAGGAAGAGTGTATTTTCTATTTCTGTAAAAAAAAAATCCTACTAGGAATTGCTTTGAATCTATAGATGGCTTTTGGTTGTATCAATATTTTAACAATATTAATTCTTTCAAGCATGTAGATGAGATAAATTTGCATTTTTTGGTGTACGCTTTATTTTCTTTCATGAAAGTATGTAGTTTTCATAGTAGAGATCCTTCACTGCCTTAGCTAAAT
>NW_011484369.1:0-969 GCF_000754665.1 Bison bison bison
ATTCAGTTTCTTTTTAAAATAAGCTTTAACTATAGTTTATTCCAATATTTTTTATAAACTAGATTTGACTTGATTAGGTGCTAGTCATCTGGGCAGAGATCTAGCCATTTTAGAAAAGAGATTTATCTCATTCTTCTTTATGCCCTCAGTGGTGAGAGCATGATGCCTGTGACATCACAGGCACTCCAAAACTGTTAACCAAATTAAATTGGAAAACCAATATTTCCTCTAAAATATAATTTATGCAAAGAGGTGCATGCTTTTTCCCTCTCATCTTATAGAGTCAAGTTCTTATAGAGTCAAGGACCTCACCACTACCCTAACACCTAGGCTGCCTATTCCTTCTAATTTAGTCATCAAATTCTCCTCACACACATAAAGAAGAAATTGCTATGCCTGGAATTGAGTGGCTGCAAAGGCTAACATTAGTTTTAATTCTTCCATCACATCTGCTTAAATTTCCTCATTAAGACTTCAGGTACAATTTTCTCTATAGCATTACCTGGGCTGTGTATGCAAATTATATCCCTGCTTACACAATTGAGCATTTAGAGCATGAATATATTTTCTTCCCTGCTGTGATAAGGAACAAAAGGAAATTTGGTTCGCACAAAGTAGGAAACACCTTTCAATTGTCTTATTCTACTTTTTAAACGATTCATTGTAACAGTACCTGGCAGGACTCGTGGCCCTGGGGGTTAATGATCCACCTTTGCCACACCCCAGGCTCTCTCTTGATCTTTTGACAGACTTAGAAAATAGGACCAAAGCAGCATTAAGCAGAGGTCTCCATAGAAGCTTGTTCGACATATAGAAATGATCCTCATGCATAGTTTCTAGTTTTGGTTCAGCTGTGGCCCTTCACTGTCAGAAGTCTTTGGAGAAGCTGTTTACCTCCACTCTGTCCCCTTCTCCCATTTCACAGCCTCTTCAGCCTCCTGCAATCCCATTTTTATACCTACCTCTCTC
>NW_011484369.1:1069-1398 GCF_000754665.1 Bison bison bison
GTAAGATGTAAAATAACAACTATAATATAATAATACATTCATATAGGAGTCACGAGGGGCAAATTCACCTATGCCTGTAAAATACAGGAATTTTATTTTTATGTGCATGTGGGAAATCATTTAAAAAATGATGAGATGATGATGATGATTTCAATTCTATTTTATAAACATCTTCAACCCAAGCTTAAGTGACTGGAGTATCCCTTCTCACTGCATTTAAAGTATCTAGTGTTCGCCCAGGAAAATGGGGGGAGGGGGGAAGCAACTTAGGGAATGTGAGGGCAGAGCATCCCCATTTTTTCACCATACTCCTTGTTTCTGAGTTTGTT
>NW_011484369.1:1498-2426 GCF_000754665.1 Bison bison bison
CTTCCCATCCCATGTGAACAAAACTGCCTTGTACCTGCCACACAGTAGCTCTATAACTAGTACACGGGTTGGGAAAAAGAACATCTGATTTTAATTCTTAATCATCTTGAATGATGCTAGACCTATTTTTGCCAGCTTTTTAGAACTTTCTATTATGGAAATTTTAAAATCAACAAAGTTAAAAGGGACTCCCCTTGTACCCATAACCCAGTTGAAAAAGTTATCAATTCATGGCCAAGTGTATTTCTTACATGCTCCTATCCACTTCCCCCCTCCTTTTACTTTATTTTGAAACGAATCCTAGATCTCAAATCATTTTAACCTTAGGTATTTCAGCAGGTGACTCTAAATAGTGATTCTTTTCTAAGGCATAACCATATTATTATCATTCCCACCAAAAAGTTAATAATTACTCCTTAATAACATTAAATATCCAATAAGTGTTCAAATTCCCCTAATCTCATACTCTTTACACTTTGTGTTAGAATCAAAATAAGGTCCAAATTTTGCAATTAGTAAATTAGTAGATGTCTCTTAAGACTCTCTCAATTTTACATTTGAAAGCACTCTCTCTCATTCTCTCTCATTTTCCAATGCAGTTTGGCCATTGAGAAAAGCTTGTTCCTTGCCCTTAAAGCCTGACAGTCTAGATTTTGCTAATTGCATCCCTATGGTATCGTTTAATATGATCCTCTGTTCCCTATAATTGATAGCTTAGTCTAGACGCTTGATCAGATTCTAGTTTGGTATTTTAACAAGAAAAACTTTATATACGGTATTTTGCACTTTCCCAAGGAGGCATATAGCATCTAGTTGCATCTCTTTTTAATGTGGTATCCATTGATGATCATTGTCCAGATTCAGTTTCTTTTTAAAATAAGCTTTAACTATAGTTTATTCCAATATTTTTTATAAACTAGATTTGACT
>NW_011484369.1:5214-7125 GCF_000754665.1 Bison bison bison
ATTAAAGGGAAGCCAAAGGAGAGATAAGCTAATTGGCAAGGAAGGCTGCTGTCATGTAGAGAGAGATATGGTCCAATCAATAGGATGGAGAAAAATCATTAGCAAGAGTCTTATAATCAGACATGAATTTAATAACAAAGTTATGTTCATTGCCATGTATATTACCTATCGCTACATACAACTAACTGCTCCAAACCTAATATTCTACAGCAGACCCAATAAAATACTCACAAGTTTGTTAAGTGTTCTTATTTCTATTGTAGGCTGTCAATCCCAATTGTTAACAACTCCATTAAATATAAAACTTCCTTTCCAAGCTACTTGCAAACATGTTACATAAATGCTGCATATTTCCCCCTTACCTCTTTCCAGCTTCTCCAGCTTCTAAAAATAACACCTCAGATGCTGCTTTGTTCACTGTTCTAGCTCCCACTTGCACACCTATCATGTTCAGAGCCCAACTGGGACACATCGCTCTCATTGGCATTTCTTTTTTGTGTCTCCATTCTTCCTGCTCATATAGCATTTTTTTAAAATTTTTTTGAAATTCATTTTTTTTAAAAATGAAGTTTAATGCTACTGAGGAAATTATGCTCTGCCATGGGAATGAAAAAGCTACAAGTCATTTTTCTCTTCTGATTGCCCTAGCAGCCCCAGAAGATATCCTTTGTGGCCAATATAAGAGGTCTCTTATGTACATTAGGAAAGTAATAAGGACAATAATAGTCAATGACTGACAATATTTATTTAAAAGCTTAGACTATGAGCCAGACACTGTGCCAGGCACTTCATATGTATAATCATTCAATCATCACATCACTCCAATAACTAGGTTTATTACACCTTTTTCAGATAAGCAAATCAAAACTGGGAGGGTTTAAAAAACTTGACCCAAGGTCACAAATCTCTGTGGCAGGACCCACTTTCAGACCTAAATCCACATGGTACCATAAGTCATGTTCTGCATGCAGATAATCACATATAAATTTTGAAATAGAAGCCTGTGTCCAGTATCTTAGGTTGGGTTCTCCCAAAGCAGGCCCAGAAACAAGGATTAGAGTTCCAGTCCTCTACACACACCAGGAGACGAGGGAAGAAGTGATACAGGGGAGGGAAGAAAGCCAATAAAGAACGTGCATCCTCTGAGGAACTCTGGAAGCCAGCCTACAGCACTAGAGCATGCCTCAGAGTCCATCCAACCAGTAGACAAGGAAACTGAGAAAGTTCTCCAGCAACTCCTACGTCTGTTATTGGTTGAGAGCTATGTTGGAGGCAGTAGAAGCTTGCTCTGAGCACAGACTGAGCACACTCCCCAATCAGAAAAAGACCTCAGACACAGAATCCCAGACATTCAATAGAAAGCAGCCTGCAGCAAGTCGAGTTGAGCTCTGAGGGGTGCAGCCAGGGCACCAGGAGTATCTGCTCTATACACAGATGGCCTGGGAACTCAAAAAGGAAAGACAGAAAACCCCAGTCCCTGGGCACACACACACTGCTTCACACACCAGCCTCTGGACTCAGCTTAGCAGCTGGGATTTCTCAGCACTCTCTTTCACCTTCTTTCTTTAATAATGCTCTCTTTGCTATCTCTAGCTGAGCAATATGAACTGTCAAGGAGTCACAGGAATGACTGTGAGGCTGCTACCATGGAAAACAGCAGGGACCCCAACCTACCCTTCCACCACTGCACACCAGGACTGTCTTCTCTCCAGCATTCCCCTCCATTGTGGAAATCAGTACCTTCCATGATAAAAGATTTCTCACATGTCTCCTTAGGCTGCAAAGACGGAATACTCTAATAGCCCCCAAAGTCCAACTTTTGGAGACCAAGATGAGGTCATTTTGAAAGACAGGATCCCATTTCTGGAAAAAAAAAAAAAAAAGACCTGCCTTAAATTTATTTTTTTAATG
>NW_011484370.1:0-809 GCF_000754665.1 Bison bison bison
TCTACTACCCCTAACTTGAGGCCTCAGAGTTGCCACTGATTCCCCTCCCTCCCCTTCATTGGCTATTGATCACTGAGACTTGCCCATGCTCCTCTGAAATGTCATTTGAGTCTGTTCTCTTTTCCTTTGTCATTATCTTTGTACCCTAGGCCTAAGGTTTTGAAATAGCCTCTTAAATTGCCTCCCTGCTTCTGTTAATACCATCTGCCTTCCATCCATGCCACCCCTGGCTGCAGCTAATTTATTTTAAGTGTGCATGTGAGCATGCTAAGTCATTTCAGTCTTGTCTGACTCTGTGCCACCCCATGGATTGTAGGCTGCGAGGCTCCTCTGTCCATGGGATTCTCCAGGCCAGAATACTGGAGTGGGTTGCCATGCCATCCTGCAGGGGATCTTCCCAACCCAGGGATTGAACTCGAGTCTCTTATATCTCCTGCATTGTGGGTCGATTCTTTACTGTTGAGCCACCAGGAATGCCCTCACCTTATGCATGATGACCAAATTCAAGGACAAGATTAAAGTCTACAGGCTGTTGTTATACTACTCAAAAGTCTTTAGTACCTTTCTCCACACATGGAAGGGGTTCTTAAACTGGGGTCTAAAATTGGGCTTCAGAGTGTCCATCACGTGCCCTACCCTTCTTGAAATTAACTGTAGGAAAAGCTTAAGCATCTGTACATGGATTTCTGAGGAAAGAAGATATGTAGCTTTCATCAGAGTCTTAAAGAGCTCTGTGGTCCCAAAATGTTTAACTGATGCTCTAAGGCAGTAGTATCCAGAATGGGGGCACTGGCACCCCAGGGGGAACA
>NW_011484370.1:5105-5371 GCF_000754665.1 Bison bison bison
AAAACATTTTTGAAAGTTTTTATACTGGTCAACATAAATCCTTATAGTGTATAGGAGTGAACTAATTATGTTTTTTCTTTTTTTTCTAGTTCAAATAAATCTGATCTTAACCCATGGTAACAAAGTGATCACATAAGCAAAGGAAATAATCATCCTTATAGCTATATCTACTATCTGTTAAATAACAAAAAGTGCTCACTTTTCATTGTGTTTATACCTCAATAATAACATTTACTCCTCTGAATTGAGATTGTTAATCTCTTGGT
>NW_011484371.1:0-1102 GCF_000754665.1 Bison bison bison
AGTCTATGGGGTCGCTGAGGGTCAGACATGACTGAGCGACTTCACTTTCACTTTTCACTTTCATGCATTGGAGAAGGAAATGGACAACCCACTCCAGTGTTCTTGCCTGGAGAATCCCAGGGACGGAGGAGCCTGGTGGGCTGCCGTCTATGGGGTCGCACAGAGTCGGACACGACTGAAGTGACTTAGCAGCAGCAGCAGCAGTGCAGTTAGTTGTGATATTGTTAGCCAAATAATACTTTGAATAAAATACTCATAATTCCTGAATGTGGCAAAACAATTGTTGCTCTAAATGTATTACATTTAGAATAAAAAGAATGAATGGCACAGTTTCTGACACTGAGTGCACTTGCTTAAAGTGCCACATGAATAAGTGTGAACTATAGTAATTTAAAATTGTCAAACTTCACGTGGTGTTCATGCATCTGTGTTTATGATCCATTAGCAATTAAACAAAGAAATCACTTCTACAGCATAAAAATGAGCCCTGAGTTTCCTACATCCTTCAAAGGATGCTAAGCATGAAGATTGGAATTTTTATTAAATGAAGAATGAACCAACCTAGATTAGATAGAGAAGTTTGCTTTGTTTTTCACAAATATTCCCATTTTTAAAGTATTTTCATATGTTTAAAAAAAACGAGAGTAGCAAAATAAGTTTCCTAGGAATGGCTCAAGAGAAGTTTAAAGAACAAAATTATGTGCATTGGAAATAACACTTACTATGACTTTGGTTGCCTGTTTTCCTTCTTAGGTTACTGTTTTAAAACCAGCCTTTTCCAGTTTTTTAAGGAATCTCCACACTGTTCTCCATAGTGGCTATACTAGTTTGCATTCCCACCAACAATGTAAGAGGAACATGTATAATATCATATATGAAACGAGTCGCCAGTCCAGGTTTGATGCACAATACTGGATGCTTGGGGCTGGTGCACTGGGACGACCCAGAGGGAGGATATGGGGAGGGAAGAAGGAGGAGGGTTCAGGATGGGGAACACATGTATACCTGTGGCAGATTCATTTTGATATATGGCAAAACCAATACAATATTGTAAAGTTAAAAAATAAAATAAAAGCATCAAAAAATAAAATAAAATAAAACC
>NW_011484371.1:4919-5626 GCF_000754665.1 Bison bison bison
CATATGTGTGTGTGTGTTTGTGTGTGTACACTCAGTCGTGTCTGACTCCTTGTGACCCAAAAAACTGTAGCCCACCAGCCTCCTCTGTCCATGGAATTTTCCAGGCAAGAAAACTGGAGTGGGGTGCCATTTCCTACTCTAGGGGATCTTCCTCACCCAGGGATTAAACACATCTCTTGCATCTCTTGCATTAGCAGGTGAATTCTTTTGCAACACCTGAGAAGCCCTAGCACAGGAAAACTGTATAGCACAGGCAACTGTCTACTCAATTCTCT
Source organism: Bison bison bison (assembly GCF_000754665.1). Lineage (NCBI taxonomy): Eukaryota > Metazoa > Chordata > Mammalia > Artiodactyla > Bovidae > Bison > Bison bison. The sequence goes on from NW_011484371.1 coordinate 5,195, forward strand.
GTGATGATCTAAATAGGAAGGAAATCCAAAATACAGGGAATTATATGTATAACTGATACATTCTGCTGTAGAGCAGATGCTAACACAACATCATAAATCAACTATACACCAATAAAAATTAATTTAAAAAGAAATCTCTAATGCAACATTAAGCATATCAACACTTGCAATATAAGTGTTGCAGAAGAGAGAAAGAAGGGGTATTGAAACAATATTTGAGAAAATTGTAGCTGAAAACTTAACAAACCTTCAGTTCAGTTCAGTCGCTAGGTCGTGTCCGACTCTTTGCGCCCCCATGAATCGCAGCACACCAGGCCTCCCTGTCCATCACCAGCTCCCAGATTTCACTCAAACTCATGTCCATCGAGTCAGTGATGCCATCCAGCCATCTCATCCTCTGTCATCCCCTTCTCCTCCTGCCCCCAATCTCTC
>NW_011484372.1:0-902 GCF_000754665.1 Bison bison bison
ACCATTTTATGTTCCCATCAGCAATGTGTGAGGGTTACAGTGTTTCCACATCCCCTCTCCAGCACTTGTTATTATCTGTCTTTTTATTATAGCCATCCTAGTGAGAGTCAAGTAGTCTCTCACTATGCTTTGATTTGCATTTCCCTGATGACACTGACCACCCTGTCATGTGCTTATTGGCCATTTGTACACTTTTTTGTACACCAGAAGAAATGTCTGTTTAAATCCTTTGCCCTTTTTTAAAATGTCAAATTGGATTATGTCTTTTTATTTTTGAGTTGCAAGATTTCTTTATATATTCTTGTATCAAGTCCCTTAGTAAATTTATAATTATAATTTACAATAATATTTACTGAGAATCTACCATATGTTAAGCACTACACTAATTGCTTCCCAGTTATTATCTCATTAAGTCCTCAAAACAAAATTAGACTAGGTACATGAATTATCATTCCTATTTATAGATGAGAAAACTGAGGCACAGACACCCAAGCTGACACTATTAGTAAGAAGTGAAATAAGAATTTGATTCCATGAACTCAGGTGCCAGAAGTCACATCGTGCTCACTAGCATGTAGGTTTTCATAGGCAGCCTCCCCTTCTTCATAAAGAAGAATCTGGCCAATAAAATTTATTCTCTACTTATTTCACTGGATGCTCTGAGAATACAGTGGAAAAGCGTCCCTGAAGGAACAGGATTTTATTAGAGAAATATTTTAGAGCAAAACTCCCTAATGCATGTTCTGTATAATTTTAGCCCAGGGAGTAACTCCTCGAACAGGGTTCAGGAACAAATAACCTAGAAAATGCTGCATGGTCCACCCCCGCTCTGGAAGACTCATAAAGCATCTTAGTGCATTAAAATCTAGAATTCCTGCAATCAAGAAATGTATTGATTTTTT
>NW_011484372.1:4603-5127 GCF_000754665.1 Bison bison bison
TCAGAACATTTTTATCCCCCTAAAACAAACCCCATTAGCAGTTGCTTCCCTTCATACCCAGTCCCCATCAGTTCTAGGCAGCCACTAATCTATTTTCTGTCTCTATAGATTGAGCTATTTTGGATATTTCCTATAAATAAAATCATACAGTATGCAGCCTTTTGTGACTGGCTTCCTTCAGCTAGGATGTTTCTAAGGTTTATGCGTGTTGTAACATGTATCAGTACCACATCTCTTTTCATTGCTGAATGGCATCCCAATGTCTGGAGAGACCACATTTTCCTTATCCACTCATCAGTTGATGGATATTTGGATTGTTTTCACTTTTTAGCTCTCATGATTAATGCTACTATAACCTTGCATTGGCAAGTTTTTGTGTCAAAGGATGTTTTTATTTCTCTTGGGTATATGTTTAGAAGTGGAACTGAAGTATATGGTAACTTTGTGTTTAACCTTGTTAGGAACTAGCAAACTGTTTTCCAATGAAGCTGTACCATTTTACATTCCCATCAGCAATGTGTGAG
>NW_011484373.1:0-1828 GCF_000754665.1 Bison bison bison
CTATAAAATGTAAGGATTAAGGATGATAATAGTGTAAAGTGCATAAGTAAGTTCTTGGTACATTGTCATTGCCAATAGAGAATAAAATTAGAATGGATATTTAAGATAAAATATTTGGGTTGATGTTTAGGCTCTGTTTCTTAGACCCCCTAGATATCCGCTTTGGTGAAAAATTTTGATAAGCACCTCTTTAGATGAACTAAGTTACAGTTCTTAGCCATCAAGCTATCTTCTAACTTCTTGGAGTCCCCAGTAGAACTGAAAGCTACTGGGGAAATAGTTATAGGGGGAACTCAACTCCTTGGCCTCTCCTTAATAAGCATTGTGGGCAAACATATGTATGGCAAGTTAGCTAATATTTATGCCTTTTATTCAAGGGTTGTATATCTAGTAAGCATTTAGTAGTGGTGACTTGCTAATGGTGTGTTGGTTATTTTATGCCAGGACTTCGGGATATGGGAACGTGGAGACAAGACCAATCAAGGAATCTCAGAATTGAATGCCAGTTCAGTTGGAATGGCAAAGGTAAACTTTTCCTCACTCTTCTTTTACCAAGTGTGGGATAAGTCTCATACACTTTTGCCATAGATAAAGCCTTAACATGAATGTGGACTATCATCAAAGTAATTGATCTTTTAAATCATAGGCAGTGTCCAGAGTCTCCCATATAATTATGGGCATGTAGGTAAAGACTTCTTTCATAAGCTCTAGATTTGTATGTACAACTGCTTTTGTAGCATATCTCTATTTACATATCCCACAAGGACCTCAGAAAACATGTCTTAAACTAAAATCATCTCTACTACAGCAAAAACAATCAAAAGGAGGCTTATTTTCCCTTCCACACACCAAGTTGACAAAGCTTGATATCAGGAAACCATCTCTCAATTCTCCACCCCACTCACTCTCCTGCATCGCCTCTACTGTTATCTTCATCATCATTATTATCTTCCACTTGGCTTCATCGTTTCCTTCCATCTGCTACTGCCTTAATTTTAGCTTTTATCTCTGAAAGCAGCAAGAAGGCATAAAACTGGATAGCAGGAATAGGATCAAACATATCCATTATAATGATAAATATACATGACTTAATTTGTTTCTCCTACCTAAAAGCAAAGACACAGGTTGATTTAAAAAACAAAGAAAGGAAATTCAGTCTATACCTATACCACTTCTAAGAGCTCTAAGACAGCAAAGTGCCAAAGAAAAATTTAAATCAGAAAGATGGACAAAGTCTGGCCAAAATAAACAAAAAAGAATACAGATGACTATGAATTCAAATGAAGTACAATTTAAAGCCAAAAGTATTACATGGAACAAAGGGGACAAAGAGGGTCAAGATAGAATGAGAAAGTCTGGCCTGGAATGTAGTTTCAATTAATATAGAGCAAAATGTATTAAAAATACAAGGCAAAATAGAAACAGTTTTAAGGGGACAGCTTAACACTGAGAGGCAATGACAGATAAAATAAAACCAAAAATAAGGTTATAGAAAATTTAAACTATATAATTAATATGGTTTAATAAATTTATATGTAATTTTGTCCTCATAAAATATGCATTCCCTGGGTAAGTGTTTTTCTTTTTAATGTATTTTTGGTTACCAAAATGATACAGATATTGAGCTAATTTTTAAAAATTAAATCATACTCTAATTTACCTCTATGAAACCTGATTTTTTAAATACAGCAGCCTCAAATTTTACTGAACAACATAACCAAACATCTTCTTTCATACAAATAATCAGTGAAAACACTAATTCAGTGTTTTCAGTTGCCATACACATTTAATAATTACTCTATTGATGATAATGCTTTAATGAGGATCT
>NW_011484373.1:5306-6144 GCF_000754665.1 Bison bison bison
TGAACAATAGGATACATGTGTCTTTTTCAATTTTGGTTTCCTCAGGGTATATGCCTAGGAGTGGGATTGCTGGGTCATATAGTGGTTTTATTCCTAGTTTGTTTAAAGGAATCTCCATACCGTCTTCCATAGTGGCTGTATCAATTTACATTCCCACCAAGAGTGCTAGAGCGTTCCATTTTTTCCACACCTTCTCCAGCATTTATTGTTTGTAGACTTTTTGATGATGGCCATTCTGACCGGTGTGAGGTGATAGCTCATTGTAGTTTTGATTTGCATTTCTCTAATAATGAGTGATGTTGAGCATCTTTTCATGTGTTTGTTAGCCACCTGTATGTCTTCTTTGGAGAAATGTCTGTTTAGGTCTTTTTCCCACTTTTTGATTGGGCTGTTTGTTTTTCTGGCATTGAGTTGTATGAACTGCTTGTATATTTTGGAAATTAATCCTTTGTCAGTTGTTTCATTTGCTATTATTTTCTCCCATTCTGAGGGTTGTCTTTTCACCTTGCTTATAGTTTCCTTTACTATGCAAAAGCTTTTAATTTTCATCAGGCCCCACTTGTTTAATTTTGGTTTTATTTCCGTTACTCTAGGAAATGGGTCACAGAGAATCTTGCTTTGATTTATGTCATCGAGGGTTCTGCCTATGTTTCCCTCTAAGAGTTTTATAGTTTCTGGTCTTATATTTAGGCCTTTAATCCATTTTGAGTTTATCTTTGTGTATGCTGTTAGGAAGTGTTCTAATTTCATTCTTTTACACATAGCTGTACAGTTTTCTCAGCACCATTTATTGAAGAGGCTATCTCTGCCCCATGGTATATTCTTGGATCCTTTGTCA
>NW_011484373.1:9581-10841 GCF_000754665.1 Bison bison bison
CTTTTTGATAATTGCTTTGGCTATATGGTGTCTTTTGTAGTTCCTTACAAATTGTAGGGTTTTTTTTCTGTGAAAAATGCCATTGGAATTTTTATACAGATTGCATTGGATCTATAGATGACTGGGTAGTATAGACAGTTTAACAATATTAATTCTTCTGATCCATGTACATGGCGATATCTTTCCATTTGTTTTTGTCTTCAATTTCTTTCATCAACGTATTGTTTTTCATTGTACAGATCTTTCACCTCTTCAGTTAAATCTATTCTTAAGTATTTTATTGCTGGTGATGCTATTGTGAATGTGATACTTTTATTTATTTTTTAGTTATTTTGTCATTACTGTATAGAAAACACCACTGATTTCTGTATTTTTGTTTTATATCCTGAAAATTTACTGAATTTGTTGATTAATTCTGATAGATTGTTGGTTGAGTCTAGGGTTTTCTATATATGAGACCATATCATCCACAAATAATGACAATTTCATTTCTTCCTTTCTGATTCAGATATCTTTTATTTCTTTTTCTTGGCTAATTGCTTTAGCTAGGCCTTCCAGTACTATGTTGAAGTAGTACTTCAGAGTGCTGAGAGTGGGCATTCTTGCCTTGCTTTTATCTTACAGGAAAACTTTCAATTTTTCACCATTGAATTCGCTGTGGGTTTGTTGTATATGGCCTTTATTATGTTGACGTGTGTTCCTTCTATACTGAATTTGTTGAGGGTTTTTAATCATGAAAGTATGACTACAACCTCCATCTCAAATGTCTCTGGGACAATTTGGGAGACCCAAAAAAAAAAAAAAAAACCTAAGAGACCCCTGTGAATAAAGAATGTTATTATATTTTCTGTTCTGCTAAACATATTTAAAATGGCATCATGTGCATTGATATACCAGGATAGAAGAATAAGAATAAGAAATATACGTCTTTATAGTGCTAAAGTTGTCCTTTCCTCCTTTGTTCCTCAAAGGCAGCCCTGGAAGCATTAGATGAACTGGACCTGTTTGGTGTGAAGGGTGGGCCGCAGTCAGTTATCCATGTCCTAGCTGATGAAGTACAACACTGCCAGGTAAGAGGATTGGACCATATTATAGAAAAATATATTTTTACTCAGACTCAAATTTAGCATGAGCTTTAGAATAAGGAGAACTGAATGAGAATACATAATATGATTTATTATCATGTGCCAAAAATGTCTTATTAAGCAACCTATAGAGATAAACCTGATGTGGCATGAGCTATAACAGAGATCATAGTCC
>NW_011484374.1:0-919 GCF_000754665.1 Bison bison bison
TAGCAGTTATATAACTGTTCAAATTAACTGTAGCTGGTCCTTTTGGAGGAACCTGTTGATTTCATCTAAGTTGTGAAATTTTTGTGGGTACAGTTCAGATTATTCTCTTATTATCCTTTTGATGTCTGCAGGTTCTGAAACTCTATCTCCTCTTTCACTCTTGATAAAGGTGTCTTTCCTTTTGTTTTGTCATTCTTGCTACAGGTTTGTTAATATTACCAAATTTTTCAAAGAACCAGCTATTTGATTTTCTCTATTGTTTTTCTGTTTTCAACTTAATCAACTTCTTGTCTTATTTATATTTCCTTCATGAAATAGAGAACTCAAGGAACTCAACACGATGTCATTCCTTGGGTCCTAAAGACTTTAGTCAATTTCTCTTTTCCACCTTTCAGGGTCTTCTTAAGTTTGTGTTCTATATAATGTCCTTAGTTTTTAGTTGAACTTAAGGAGAGTTATAAAGAAAAGTACTTGAGCTCCATCTCTCTAGAGGCAGAAGTTTGTATGATCTTTTAAGTTCCACACTTGGGACAGTTTTGTTGGTAGACGTCACTAAGATGAGTAAATCAGCACTTCTCTGTCAACACACTGTTGCTCAATTTGTGGACTTAGAGGTCTTCTTCTTTATAGATTGAATTACTTTTCTATCATAGTGAATGGTTATTTTCATTTCCATCAAATTATCACTATTTTTAACTGCACACATAATGTAAAGTATTTTCTAGGAAAACTATGAAATATGGGAAAGGTAAACAAACTCTACCCAAATCTTACCATCTGTTGATAACATTCCTAGAATGTCTGTATATATAATACATGCAAAGCAGAAAATAGAAAGGGCCAAACTAGTTACACAGTTTTGTCTGATGCTGAAATTGTGTCAATAGACAGAGGAAATGTGAAAAAGTGCAGCAGAAGG
>NW_011484374.1:5232-5453 GCF_000754665.1 Bison bison bison
GTGATTAAAAATATGTTCAAAGAACTAAAGAAAGCACTTAAAAATAATTACAAAAAGTGTGGCAACAATCAATCAACAAATAGAGATCCCCAATAAAGAGAAAGAAATAAAACAGAGTTGTAAAGTTGTAAAGTATAATAAGTGGGGTTTCCCTGGTGGCTCAGTGGTGGAAATCCGCCTGTCAATCCCTGGTCCAAGAAGAGCCCACATGCCGTGGATCA
>NW_011484375.1:0-1097 GCF_000754665.1 Bison bison bison
AGTTGCTTTAGGTGTAGAGTTAGGTTATTTATTTGACTTTTTTCTTGTTTCTTGAGGTATGCTTGTATTGCTATGAACTTTCCCCTTAGGACTGCTTTTGCAGTGTCCCACAGGTTTGGGGTTGTTGTGTTTTCATTTTCATTCATTTCTATGCATATTTTGATTTATTTTTTTATTTCTTCTGTAATTTGTTGGTTATTCAGCAGCGTGTTGTTCAGCCTACACATGTTGGAATTTTTAATAGTTTTTCTCCTGTAATTGAGATCTAATCTTACTGCACTGTGGTCAGAAAAGATGCTTGGAATGATTTCAGTTTTTTTGAATTTACCAATGCTATATTTATGACCCAGGATGTGATCTATCCTGGAGAACGTTCCATGTGTGCTTGAGAAAAAGGTGAAATTCATTGTTTTGGGGTGAAATGTCCTACAGATATCAATTAGGTCTAACTGGTCCATTGTATCATTTAAAATTTGTGTTTCCTTGTTAATTTTTTGTTTAGTTGATCTGTCCATAGGTGTGAGTGGGGTATTAAAGTCTCCCACTATTATTGTATTATTGTTAATTTCCCCTTTCATACTTTTTAGCATTTGTCTTACATATTGTGGTGCTCCTATATTGGGTGCGTATATATTTATAATCATTATATCTTCTTCTTAGATTGATCCTTTTTTCATCATGTAGTGTCCTTCTTTGTCTCTTTTCATAGACTTTGTTTTAAAGTGTATTTTATCTGATATGAGTATTGCTACTTCTGCTTTCTTTTGGTTTCTATTTGCATGGATTATCTTTTGCCAGCCCTTCACTTTCAGTCTGTATATGTCCCCTGTTTTGAGGTGGGTCACTTGTAGCGAAAGTATATAGGGGTCTTGTTTTTGCATCCATTCAGCCAGTCTTTGTCTTTTGGTTGCGGCACTCAACCCATTTATGTTTAAGGTAATTATTGATAAGTATGATCCTGTTACTATTTACTTTATTGTTTTGGGTTCGAGTTTATACACCCTTTTTGTGTTTCTTGTCTAGAGAATATCCTTTAGCATTTGTTGGAGAGCTGGTTTGGTGGTGCTGAGTTCTCTCAGCTTTTGCTTGTCTGTAAA
>NW_011484375.1:4946-5957 GCF_000754665.1 Bison bison bison
AGAAAAGTAATACCTGGGCATTTGTATTTTTCAAAAAATTCCAAGATAATTCTGATATACATATGAATTTTTAAAAGTTTTTTTCTATTATGGATTTTTCTATTAAATGGTAGTTTTGGAGATATAGAATTCTGTAATTTTTCTGTTGACCAATCATGATACAGTAGTGTTAAGTAACAGTTGCATATTCACAATAGTAAAAGATGTTTATCAGTTTCACAATCAATAACAAGACAAAAAATAAAAGATAAATTACAATTGCAAGCCATAACAGAAACATGATTAACCTAACAATACAAAATACTTACATACAATTTGGGGGGTCAAGCAGGGTGATGTGGTATGTGGAAGTGCATACATGTACATGTTTTCTTCCATTCTGCTGGCCTGTGTTTTTGGTTGGCACATTTAATCATTTATATTTAAGGTAATTATTGATAAGTATGATCCTATTATGATTTTCTCCATTGTTTAGGGTTTATTTTCTGTAGGTAGGGCTTTTCCTTATTTTCTGCTTAGAGAAGTTCCTTTAGCATTTGCTGTAAAAGTGGTTTGATCTTGCCGAATTCTTTTAACTTTTGCTTGTCTGGAAAGCTCCAAAAAAGCAGATTGATTTTAATACACTCTGATCAAAAATTGGTAATGCCATGTGTACTTTATAAAAGGAGGAGGAGAAGAAAGAGGGCAAGAGGGAGGAGTGAGGAAGAGAAGGAGAAGGAAAAGGGTAGGGAGGAGGAGGAAAGGGAAGAGCACTGCTACAACTTTCCCAAAGTAGAAAATGACTTTAAACTTTGTGGGGAAAACAGTCTTGGCTTTCATATTAAGCTTGAACCTACTTAATTATAAACATAATTAATTTCCAACAAAACTTTACGTAAAGAATGTTGCCAACAGGGTTATTAATCAGGAGTATTGAAGCAGGGCAAAGACTAATAGAGTTTTGCCAAGAGAACGCACTGGTCATAGCAAACACCCTCTTCCAACAACACAAGAGAAGACTCTATACATGGA
>NW_011484376.1:0-1154 GCF_000754665.1 Bison bison bison
ATGATGTGATGTGATTAAGGTACGGATTGCTATATGCACATGGGGTTGTGGAAACACAAAGGAAAAGCTTCAAACCCAGACAGGGTGGTCAGAAAGTAAGCTGAATCTTAAAACGATGTGTAAGAGTCAGGGGAAAGATGGAAGGCATTGCAAGGCAGGAGGATAATATGAGAAAAGACATGGAGGTGAGAAAGAGCATGGTGGTTCTGGGAACAATATGCAGCATGATGGGCCACAGCAAAGAGAGGCGAGAGGTGAGGCCAGAAGATTAGTTAGGGTCAGAGCATGAAAGCCTTCTCTGCCTTGTTAAGGAGCTTGGCCTTGATCCTATAGCAGGGTCTATAAATTCACAACATATGGGTCATCAGCCTCCCCACCCCCACCCCTCTCATGGCAGACATTGATAATCAATCACAGCACCCCATTCCACTGGGTCCAGATGTGACCTCATAATCCTTCTCAACGTACTACTGCAGGGCACACCACCCAGAGATCAGAGGTGGCACTCTGGTTGGCTGGTGTAAGGTTTTCCACGTGTGTGTATATGAAGGTTGAGAGTTTGGGAGAGTATGAGTTACGGGAGAATTATGACATGGTCAGACTTGCATTTTGGAAATCTCTATGCACATTAAAAAGAAGAATCAACAGAGCCCAATTGTTTAGATGTGGCAAGATGAAGAAGAAAGAGTAGTCAAGAACCAGATGATTGTTCCTTCGTTGGGCAACTGGGCAGATCCCAGTGCCATTCAGAGACAGCATGAAGGAGGTAGTGATAGATTTGGCATGATAACAAGAGCTCACTTTTTTTGAGTGTTTACTATATACTGAGTAATGTTTTCAGCATTTTCTGTGAAGCAATTGATTTTATCCTCCCAACAACCCTGTGGGGTAGGTACCATTATTATTTCTGTTTTGCAGATGAAGAAACTGCACAGAGAGGTGTAAAATATTAAAAACCTAACAAAATCAGTGGCACTAAGAGAGATCATTAGGGCAAGAAAAGCTGAAAATACATCACTGAGTCATTTGGATGAATATAAAGAGAGCCAATCAAGTCACCAGGCACCCGTGCTAGGGTTTATCTGTTTGTCTTTAATCTTTTGGAACCCAAAGTATTTATCATTCTTGGAAAAGGACCACTGTGATGAATACAA
>NW_011484376.1:4914-6465 GCF_000754665.1 Bison bison bison
AAAGAAAGCTGAGTGCTGAAGAATTGATGCTTTTGAACTGTGGTGTTGGAGAAGACTCTTGGGAGTTCCTTGGACTGCAAGGAGATCCACCAGTCCATCCTAAAGGAGATCAGTCCTGAATATTCATTGGAAGGACTGATACTGAAGCTCCAATACTTTGGCCACCTGTTGGGAAGATCTGACTCATTGGAAAAGACCCTGATGCTGGGAAGGATTGAAGGCAGGAGGAGAAGGGGACAGCAGAGGATGAGAAGGTTGGATGGCATCACTGACTCAATGGACATGAGTTTGAGTAAGCTCCAGGAGTTGGTGATGGACAGGGAAGCCTGGCGTGTTGCAGTCCATGGGGTCACAAAGAACTGGACACAACTGAGTGACTGAACTGAACTGAGTGTTCATAAATTAAAAGAGCAAGATTAGAGGGGTATTGGATTACAGCACAATGAATTGTGCTGTGTTTTTCCAATGATTAACCTTTTCTTATTTCAGTGATGATATGCAGTGTACATTTGTGTGTGTGTAAATGTATGTATTTGATCCGTTTGTTTAATAACTTCTTGCCTTCTAAAGCACTTTTTCATTCCCCATTAAAGTGTTCTAATCAGGAATCTAATTGCTTTAAGGAATAGGCTATTTCGGTGGGTAATAGATGTGGTGGTGTTTTCATCTTTGCTTCACGTCTGGCTGTCTGGGCTGCATCAGTGGCATAGTGGCAAGCACTTCCAGGAGACAAGGCACTTTGGCCGGGAGGGAAAAAATGTCCTTGTCTAAGACCTGAGCACACAGCTCTGCATTGGTGTCAAATAGTAGTGAGGACTGTGCAGCCTGTATTTCCTTATCCCCAGACCAAGTTGCCTATTAACCCTGAACTCAGATCATGAGACCATAGATGTGCTAATGATTCCAGTGTTGTCTGGAACTTTTTATAGCTACAAGTGTCCATCTTTTGCCTGAACATACCAATCTCATTACCACCTACCTCTCTTTGATCAGATCATTCTTTACATCTGCCTGTGATGCCCTCTGTTCTCCCCTCCAGTACTTAAATCGTCCTCCACAAAACTCATGTTTGATGGCCTCAGCCTTCCATGTCTCTTCCTTTTCCAAAACGCTGGATCCACCATTCTGCACATAACAAAAATCAACTAGCAGATTGTGATTTACAAACAGCTTTCAAATTCATCATCTGATTAAACCCTTCTGACAGTCTTATGTGGTTTTAATATTAGCTTGTGTACAGGAGAAAACTCAGGCTCAGAGAGTTGGATTACTGGCCCAAGGTCAATTCATGGTAAGAACTAGAATTGGAGCCCAGCTCTTTCTGATGACAAAAGCATTTCCATAACTACCTTGCTACATGGCCCAGCACATGTAGCTGATGAATATTTGTTGATGATGATGATAACAGTCCTCTTATGCCAGTAAATAGCCATTGACTTTCTCCATGGACTTGATGCTCAAAATCAGAACAGCCTCAGCAGGCGTAGTTCAGGGTCTCTCCAGCCTTTAGGGATTAGGTCGTGAAGGGATGAGCTGAAAGCATGGTGCTCA
>NW_011484376.1:9398-10646 GCF_000754665.1 Bison bison bison
CTTCTTCTAGGAGTTTTATAGTGTTAGTTCTTACATTTAGGTCTTTCAATCCATTTTCATTTTGGCACATAGTGTGAGATAGGGATCCAAATTCATTCTTCTGCACATGGATATCTGGTTACGCTACCACGTGTTGAAAAGGCGATTCTTTCTCTATTAGATGATCTTTATACTGTCATCAAAGTCAGTTTATTACAAATGTGAAAGTTTATTTCTAGACTTTCAATTTTATTCTATGAATATATACTTTTGCCAGTTCCTCACTGTCTTGATTTCTATATGTGCAGTAAGTTTTTAAACATGGAAATGTGAGGCCTCCAACTTTGTTCTCCTTTTTCAAGATTCTTTTGGCTATTGTGGGTATTTTGAATTTCCTTATGAATTTTAGGATCTGCTTGTCAGTTTTTAGATTTGTAGAAAAATTTGGGGGAGTTGATACCTTATCAATATTAAGTCTCCCAGTCCATGAATGGGGTGACTTTTTGCTTATCTAGGTCTTTAATTTTTTTCAACAGTGTATTACAGTATTCAGAATATAGGTTTTGCATGTCTCTTATTAAATGTATGTCTACATTTTTTATTGTTTTTGATATTGTTGTAAATGGAATTGTTTCCCTAATTTTCTGATTGCTCATCCCAAGTGTATAGAAATACAATTGACTTTTGTATGTTGATCTAGTATTCTGCTACCTTGCTGAACTCATTTATTACTTCTAATATTTTTTAGTGATTTCCTCAGAATTTTATACATGCAGAATTGTGTTGTCTGCAAATAAAGATAATTTCACTGCTTCCTTTCCGGTCTGGACACTTTTTATTTCTTTCCTGGCCTGACTACACTGGCTATAACTTCTACAATGTTGAATAGAAGAGGCAAGATCTGACATCCTTCTTGTTCCTGACCTTGTGGGGAAAGCTTTTATACATCCACCCTTAAATATGATGTTAGCACTGGGTTTTTTGTGGATGCCCTTTATCATTTTGAGGAAATTCCATTCTATTCTTAAATTGTTAAGTGCTTTTATCATGAAAAAAGTTGAATTTTGTCAAATCCTTTTTCTGCATTTATTGAAATAAGTATGTGGGATTTGTCTTTATTCTGATAATATGGTGTATTGTATTGTTTACTTTTTGTATGTTAAACCAACCTTGCATTCCTAGGATAAATCTCACTTGGTCATGGTATATGGTCCGTTTTACATGTTGCTGGATTTGCTTTGCTTATATTTTGTAAAGTTTTGTGCTTAT
>NW_011484377.1:0-910 GCF_000754665.1 Bison bison bison
CAATCCACTCCAGCACTCTTGCCTGGAGAATCCAATGGACGGAGGAGCCTGATAGGCTACAGTCTATGGGGTCGCAAAGAGTCGGACTCAACTGAGCGACTTCACTTTCACTTTCTCTTGATGAAACGTTCTTTGACGGTTTTTCTTTTTTTTTCATTACTTTGAAAATGCTATCTTAATGCCTTTTGGCCCTCATTGTCTTTGATGGAATTTCTGCTGTTAAGCTTACTGGGTTCTCTTGGATGTGATAAGTTGTTTTTCTCTTGCAGCAAAAGATTTTAACTTTTTCATTGTCTTTCAGCATTTTTTGCTATGATTTGCTTCTTGGGTTTGAATCGCCTTTATTTTAGAGTTCCTTGATGTTCATGTACCTGGATATTAATGTTTTTCACCAAACTTGGGAAATTTTCAGTCATTATTTCTTCTAATATTTTTTTCTGCCCCTCTCTTCTATCTCCTCCTCCTTATCTGTTACACCATTATGTATGTGCTGTTGTTTTTAAGGGAATCCTGTATTAATCTGAGGCTCTGCTCATTTTTCTTCATTCTCTGTTCTTTAGATTGCATCATCTGTTGATCTTTCCTCACGTTCATTCTTTATTCTGTTTATCAAATCTATCAATATTATTGAGCCCTTCCAGTGAATTTTTCACTTCTAATTATTGTACTTTTAAACTCTAGAGTTTTTGCTTGGATGTTCTCCTTTTAAAAAAATAATTTATATATTTTAAATTAAATTCTATACATGATGAAGAGTTGTTATGATAGCTTCCTTTACTTCTTTAACCATAGTTTCTTTTCAGTTTTTTAAAAACATTTACACTATCTGCTTTGAAAACTATTTGCTAAGTTCAATATCTGAGTCCTTTCAAAGACACTTTCCATTGCATACTTTTTCTTGTGTAGAGTC
>NW_011484377.1:4612-6050 GCF_000754665.1 Bison bison bison
AGGTCTCCTGCATTGCAGGCAGATTCTTTACCAGCTGAGCCATCAGGGAAGTCCAATGTGTTCTTTACTACCATCCAAATGAAAATGGTGCTAGTAAATCTCTAAAATTGTGTGATTTTAAGAAATTGAGGTATAACCAAATTTAGCATTAACTGCTCACATGAAGTCTTAGGGTAATTCATGCTAGCTAGGTGGATCTGTTCAACACCCATGCATTTGCATAATCCATGGCTATTTATATTTTATAAAGATCTGGCAATAGTTAAGGTGGCTAATTTTGGAAACGTATTGCATTTCCATCTGGTCTGAATCAATGAATTTGAACTTCATGCTACATGAGATGGAGACATTTTATGAGACACCAGATTTAGACACTGTTATATCATGTTCCCAGAATCTTAACTCTGATGTAATAAGAGAATTTTAACTACTTATCTGGGCACAAGTGGTGTGGCATCAGTAATATTTGATGAAGAAAACAAATGGATACTTCCTATTAGCTTAGATACCGGGCTTTCAGCCCTCAAGCCTTCACTGTATGAATGATATAGTCTGTCAGGATAACAGTGCATTGGTGCTATATATATAATACTCTTGATCATATCAAGGTGATATAATAAAACTGACAACCTATTATTGAACATCTGTGTGCCAGGCATTGTGCTTTACCCTTTACATGTATTATCTCATTTAATCCTTGCAGCAACATTAGGAAGTAGATATTATATTCCAATTTTACAGAAGAGGAAACTGAAGCTCAAAAAAAATGAAGCATCTTTGCCAGGATTATATAGCAAGACAGGGTAAAAATGGAATTCTGACCCAGGGTATCTGACTCTGAAACACTGTTCCTCCCATAAGGTTTATCATTAGAATCATTTTTGCAATCTTTGGTTGTAGCACTGTTATCTAATGCATGGCTCTACAGCATGAAATCTTAAAGACAATGTTATAAATATACTCTAGCATATCTTTGTACCTAGAAGATCAACAAGGGAAACAGGTAATTAAAGATTTCATGTTAGATAAGACTTTGGTGAAAGAATACAAGAAGCTAAAGAACTACTATGGACTGGACTCCTGAATGGTATCTACCCATTGTTTTTACCAGCCTGCAGGTTATCTTTGAGAAAATAGGATGTTGGAGGCTAAGCAAAAAAATATTGTGGTTTAGAGTTATAAGGGTGGTTGGGTGAGGGGAGTAGTGTTGCTAGGAAGTTTATATACTTCTCTTGGATCCTAATAATGGTACATTCAAGTGGGTGATATCATCCCCATTTTCATATAAAGACTTGAAACAATAAATTGCTTAATGGCACAAGATGGTATATTTCTTTTTTTTTTAAGTTTTAGTTGTATTGGGTATAGCTAACAACAACATGTTGTGATAGTTTCAGGTGACCAGCGAAGGGACTCAGCCATACATATACATGTATCC
>NW_011484377.1:9439-10241 GCF_000754665.1 Bison bison bison
ATTTTCTGCTTCTGTTTAAGTCCATACCATTTTGTCCTTCATAGTGCCCATCTTTGCATGAAATGTTCCTTGGTATCTCTAATTTTCTTGAAGAGATTTCTAGTCTTTCCCATTCTATTGTTTTCCTCTATTTCTTTGCTGGATCATATGGTGGTTTTATTCCCAGGTTTTTAAGAATCTCCATACTGTCTTCCATAGTGGATATTTCAGTTTACATTCCTACCAACAATGCAAGAAAATTCCCTTTTCTCCACACCGTCTCCAGCAATTATTGCATGTAGATTTTTAGATGATGTTCATTCTCTCCAGTATTGAAATTAATTAAATTAATGAAATTACAATATGCTTGCTCATTGGAAGAAAAGCTATGAGAAACCAAGATGGCGTATTAAAAAGCAGAGGCAGTACTTTGCCAATGAAGATCCATAGAGTCAAGGCTATACTTTTTCCAGTAGTCATGTATGGATATGAGAGTTGGACCATAAAGAAGGCTGAGTGCTTAAGAATTAATGCTTTTGACTTGTGGTGCTGGAGAAAACTCTTGAGAGTCTTTTGGACAGCACGGAGATCCAGTCCATCCTAAAGGAAATCAATTCTGAATACTCATTGAAAGGACTGATGCTGAAGCTGAAGCTCCAATAGTTTGGCCACTTGATGTGAAGAGCCAACTCATTAGAAAAGACCCTGATGCTGGGAAAGATTGAAAGCAGGAGGAGAAGGGGACAACAGAGTACCAGATGGTTGGATGGCATCACGGACTCAATGGACATGAGTTTGAGCAAGCTCTGGGAGATAGTGGAGA
>NW_011484377.1:13281-15495 GCF_000754665.1 Bison bison bison
AGTTTCTTTAGGTAGATATATTCCTAAGTATTTTATTCTTTCTGTTGCAATGGTGAATGGAATTGTTTCCTTAATTTCTCTTTCTGTTTTCTCATTATTAGTGTATAGGAATGCAAGGGATTTCTGTGTGTTGATTGATTTCAGTTATCTTAAATTTACCAAGATTGGCCTTGTGTCCCAGCATGTGGTCAAGCCTGAAGAAGTTCCTTGTGCACTTGAAAGGAATGTGTAGTCTGCTGCATTTGGATGGAATGCTCTATAAATATCAGTTAAGTGCAACTCATCTAAAGTGTCATTTAAAGGCTGTGTTTCCTTTTTAATTTTCTGTCCACACAAATCTGTCCATTGATTAAAGTGGGGTATTAATGTCCCCCACTATTATTGTGTTACTGTCAATTTCTCCCTTTAAGGTTGTATCTGCCTTACATATTGAGATGCTCCTATATCGGGTGCTGATAAATTTATAATTGTTTTATATTATTCTTAGGTTGATCCCTTGATCATTGTGTAGTGTTCTTTGTCTTTTATAGCAGTCTTTGTTTTAAAGTCTATTTTGTCTGATATGAGTGTTGTCACTCCAACTTTCTTTTGATTTCCATTTGTGTGGATTACCTTATCCTATCCCCTTAGCTTCACTCTGTAAGTGTCCCTAGTTTTGAGGTGGGTCAGAATATATATGGGCTTTGTTTTTGTATCTTCCCAGCCATTCTATGTCTTTTGGTTAGTGCATTTAATTCATTTACATTTAAGGTAATTATCAATATGTATGATCCTATTACCATTTTATTGTTTTGGATTTATTTTGTGTAGGGCTTTTTCTTTCTCTTGTGTTAACTGCCTTGTAAGTTATTTTAGCATTTGTTGTAAAGCTGCTTTCAGTTCAGTTCTGTTGATCAGTCTTGTCTGACTGCGATCCCATGGACTGCAGCACGCCAGGCCTCCCTGTCCATCGCCAACTCCCAGAGTTTACTCAAACCCATGTCCATTGATTCGGTGATGCCATCCAACCATCTCATCCTCTGTTATCCCCTTTTCCTCCTGCCTTCAATCTTTCCCAGCATCTGGATCCTTTCAAATGAGTCAGTTCTTTGCATCGAAACTCCAAAGTATTGGAGTTTCAGCTTCAATATCAGTCTTTCCAATGAAGATTCAGGACTGATTTCCTTTAGGATGGACTGGTTGGATCTCCTTGCAGTTCAAGGGACCCTCAAAAGTCTTCTCCAACACCACATTTCAAAAGCATCAATTCTTTGGCACCCAGCTTTCTTTATATTACAGGCTCTATTGTAGAGCTAATGGGACCTCCAAGAGGGCTTACACCTAGGGACACCTCCCAGGATAGCTGGTACCAGTGCCCCCTTCCCCATTCCCTTGGTGAGCTACCACCAACTCACACCTCCACAGTGTACCCTCCAACTCTAGCAGGTAGGTCTGGCTCAGTTTCCTGTAGGTTCACTGCCCCTTTCCTCTGGATCCTGGTGCACACAAGGTTTTGTTTGGGCCCTCCATGAGTGGAGTCTCTGTCTCGCTTAGTCCTGTGGAAGTCTTGCAAATCAATCCCACTGGGCTTCAAAGTCAGATACCCTGGGTATTTGTAGTCCATTTGCTGGATCTCTAGGCTGGGAAGCCTAACATGGGGTTCTGAACCTTCACAACAGTGTGAGAACATTTTCGGTATTATTGTTCTGCAGTTCATGGGTCACCCACCCAGCAGGTATGGGATGTGATTTTATTGTGATTATACCCCTCCTACCATCTCGTTGCAGCTTCTCCTTTGTCCATGGATATGTTTGGGTTTTTTTTGTTTGTTTGTTTGTTTGTTTGTTTGTTTTTTTGCTGGGTTCCTGTGTCCTTCTATCAGTGGATGTGTAATAGCTAGTTGCGATTTTGGTGTTCTCACAGGAGAAGCTGCTATATTCTTGTTGTAGAATTTGACAGACCTCCCCTACCCTTTACCCCAGGTCTGCCTTCTCTAGAGCTCTTGTTTTACCTCTCTGTCTGCCTAAAGTGTTGTCTAGATAGCACCAGCCCTGCTGCTAGCTCCTCTTCCTCTTAGATTTGGAATTTTGTATTATTTTTCAGTAGATAGAAAGATGTATTTCTGTATCACTTTTTTTTTCCCCACTGAACAGCCTAATGGGATTCTTTAAAAGTAAAGTCCCTTGGTCGTGTCTGACTCTTTGTGACCCCATGGCCTGTAGCATGCCAGGCTTC
>NW_011484377.1:18818-20203 GCF_000754665.1 Bison bison bison
ACATAGTATGGTGGTTATGAGCATGGTGTCTTGAGCTGCCTGGGTTCTAATCTCTGTTCCACTGCTTATGTGTAGCATGACTTTGGGTCAGTTAATTAACCTTCTCCAAGTCTAAATTTTTATCATCTATAAAATGAGGATAATAGAACTTCCCTCATAAGGTTGTGTTGATGATGAAATGTATTGATATTCATAAACTGCTTAAAACAGTACCCCTATTATTTATTTGTATGTGTCTCATATAAGCTAAAATAAGTAAGCACTTGGATGTGAGGCTAATAAAAGAATGTAATACTGGCCTAGAATATTGCATCATTAGGTGGAGTAGGCAGGACAGAGAAAGACACAGGTTTAGAGTGGCTCTGAGGTA
Organism: Bison bison bison; assembly: GCF_000754665.1. Classification (NCBI taxonomy): domain Eukaryota; kingdom Metazoa; phylum Chordata; class Mammalia; order Artiodactyla; family Bovidae; genus Bison; species Bison bison. The sequence goes on from NW_011484377.1 coordinate 19,189, forward strand.
GAACCAAGGTGCCTGCTGTGATTTGATTAGTCTTTTCCTGGCTGCAGGACAGGAACTGATAAAGACCTCTTGAGGCCCAAAGACAAATGAAGAATCTGTAGATTCTCTAAGAACACTGAATTATATACAATAAATATAAATAGGTAACTTCCTGTTGATATAAAGTCTAATAGGGTATTAGTCCCTCTAAAACCACTGTTTTTGCAAAAGTAAATTATATGTCCTTTTAGAAATTATTCCTCTCACTGAGGTTTCTGTTTTCTTTGATTTTTAAATTCCTTCCTTCCTTCCTTTCTTCCCTCACTTCTTTTCCTTCTTTCTCTCTTTCTTGTCTTTTTTTTTGAAGGAGAGAGGGCTATCACTTCTTTGAGAAGAGTGGATGACATAAAAATACCTTTCTCTTACAGTTTATCATTCCTTTGAAAAATTGACTGTAAAGACTTTATTATATATATATTGTGTAATTTGTTCCTATTAACCAGGACTTTTCCTCCTCCCTCCCATTTTGTTCCAAGTATTGCCTACTCAAAGACTTATAACTGCATTCTTTATATATTAGAACTAACAAGTGGTGCTTTGTGGCATTAAATGGCAAAAGTCAGGATCTGAGGATGAATCACGTTAGTAATAAGTGACACATTTATCTTATTCCATTTGTGGAATTATCTTATTCCATTTGTGGAGTGCAGCAAAATTGAGACCCTTTTTATTTCATCTTTTAGGTTGGAGAAGTTTATTTTATTTTACTCTATTTTATTTTAGGCCCCTTTTAGAATTATAGCACTGCATGAGTTGGAGAGGTCTCATCCATCTTCTTCCCTCTAGGCTGAATTCTACTAAACCTTCCTTGAAAGATGACTATCTTATTTTTAAAGGGCCCTTGAGAATGAAATTTTGTAACCTCCTTCTAAGTCATTTCTGTGTTTAGGACTTTCATAGAACATTTTACCTTTTTATTCAAGTAAAATCCTATTAAAAAGACAAAGATATTTCCACTTGGACGCTGTATAGTAAT
>NW_011484378.1:0-844 GCF_000754665.1 Bison bison bison
AAAAAAAAAAAAAAAAAAATAAACTGTCTAAACACAGATTCCTTTGAGTAGTTAAAAGATTGATTAGAAATTGTATTGGTGAAGGGTTTTTCACTTATTGGGCCAATGTTTGCTGCTAAGTCTCCATACTCCTTACCTACCGTGTCCTTGGCAGTGTATTGATTGATAGAATGGGTGTATAGAAACGTAAGTAGTAGCCTCAATGTGTGTAACCTTGGACCCTTGAGTTAATTCTTTTCTTGATTGAGCCCACCTCACCTTTGCCCTATAGGAATGCAGCTTTGTCCAATGCTTTTTTGGAGGCTGGTGCCTGACTTTGGAATAATCACCTTTAGAGAAAGATAAGTTTCTTAAAATGTTAACAGGCCTCCTGGCCAGAAGATGATGTAATTCACCTGAACTTTTGCATATGATAAGTTTGAAAGCCTGGCTTTGATTACGACCAGGAACTGCTGTCCTTGCATGACTCCACCCCGTCCCCCATTATCCTCTATGCACAACTTAAGGCATAAAAACTACTTTGGAAAATAAAGTGCGGGCCTTGTTCACTGAAACTTGGTCTCCCCATGGCGCTCTCTCTCTCAAATTCTGGCTGAGTCTCCATCTGGAGCGCGGAACCCGCCACGCTTGCTAATTATGCCTGGGCTTCCAAGATCCGACCGGGAAGGCCTGTGTCTCCTCTCCTTCGGGAGAACGGAAGGACGCCTGCGGCCTACGTAAGTGGTGCAAACTTCTTGTCTTGAAGTTTTATTGGTCTCCTGTGTAAACCAAGATACTCAGCCTCTTTTCTCCACTAAATTTTCTTACTGAGCTATCCTCATCCTATTACTCTTTATATCTTTGA
>NW_011484378.1:5027-5434 GCF_000754665.1 Bison bison bison
CCCCGCCTCCCACGTGGCCACACCCAGAAGAGGCTCCAGGCTCCTGGGCTCCGACTCTGCCTCTGCGGGGGACGCGCTCAGGCACGGATGGGGCCCCTCACGGATGCCTGCGAAGGGCACGGAAACAAAACCCATCAGGCGATTTCAGTCAGCAGGGCCACTACTCGCCCAGCCACCTGCCCACCCAGTTGGAGGAAGCTAACAGGCCTGTTATAGGTACGCAGCGTGGATCCACCTGGGAATAATCCGCCTGGGATCCCCCCTGCTCCACCTTGAACAGGGACCACCACTCCTAACAGGGAGAGCGCAGGGTGGTCCTTTGAAGGGGACGGATGAGGCGGGCAGCTGGCTCTGTCACGCACAAGCCGTGTGGGCTCTAGAGCCACATGTGGATTCATGAGGTTCAG
>NW_011484379.1:0-646 GCF_000754665.1 Bison bison bison
CTTGGAAGGAAAGTTATGACCAACCTAGATAGCATATTGAAAAGCAGAGACATTACTTTGCTAACAAAGCTCCATCTAGTCAAGGCTATGGTTTTTCCAGTGGTCATGTGTGGATGTAAGAGTTGAACTATGAAGAAATCTGAGCACTGAAGAATTGATACTTTTGAACTGTGGTGTTGGAGAAGACTCTTGAGAGTCTCTTGGACTGCAAGGAGATCCAACCAGTCCATTCTAAAGGAGACCATTCCTGGGTGTTCACTGGAAGAACTGATGCTAAAAGCTGAAACTCCAATTCTTTGGACACCTCCTGCAAAGAGTTGACTCATTGCAAAATACCCTGATGCTGGGAGGCACTGGGGGCAAGAGGAGAAGGGGATGACAGAAGATGAGATGGCTGGATGGCATCACTGACTTGATTGACATGAGTTTGAGTAACTCTGGGAGTTGGTGATGGACAGGGAGGCCTGGCGTGCTGTGATTCATGGGGTTGCAAAGAGTCAGACATGACTGAGCAACTGAAATGAACCGAATAATGAGTGATGTTGAGCATCTTTTCATATGTTTGTTAGCCATCTGTATGTCTTCTTTGGAGAAATGTCTGTTTAGTTCTTTAGCCCATTTTTTTATTAGGTCATTAATTTATCTA
>NW_011484379.1:4512-5270 GCF_000754665.1 Bison bison bison
CCTCACTAATCCTATCTTCTGCCTCTGTTATTCTACTGTTGGTTCCCTTCAGAGTGTTTTTTAGTCTCATTTATTGCATTATTCATTATATATTAACTCTTTTTTATTTCTCTAGGTCCTTGTTAAATATTTCTTGCATCTTCTTGATCTTTATCTCCCGTCTATTTATCTATAACTCCATTTTGTTTTCAAGATTCTGGATCATTTTCACTATCATTATTCAGAATTCTTTATCAGGTAGATTCCCTATCTCTTCCTCTTTTGTTTGGTTTGTTGGGCATTTATCCTTTCCCTTTAGCTGCTGGATATTTCTCTGCCTTTTCATCTTGTTTATATTGCTGTGTTTGGGCTGGCCTTTCCATATTCTGGCAGTTTGTGGTTCCTCTTTATTGTGGAGGTTCCTCACTGTGGGTGGGCTTGGATGTGTGGTTTGTCAAGGTTTCCAGGTTAGGGAAGCTTGTATCGGTGTTCTGGTGGGTGGAGCTGGATTTCTTCTCTCTGGAATGCACTGAAGGGTCAAATAGTGAGTTTTGAGATGTCAATAGGTTTGGTGTGACTTTGGGCAGTCTGTATATTGAAGCTCAGGGCTATGTTCCTGTGTTGCTAGAGAATTTGTGCAGTATGTCTTTCTCTGGAACTTGTTGGCCCTTGGGTGGTGCTTGGTTTCAGTGTAGGTATGGAAGCATTTAATGAGCTCCTATCGATTAATGTTCCCTGGAGTCAGGAGTTCTCTGGTGTTCTCAGGATTTGGACTTAAG
>NW_011484379.1:9081-10134 GCF_000754665.1 Bison bison bison
GTGAAGTAAGCCAGAAAGAAAAACACCAATACAGTATACTAACGCATATATATGGAAATTTAGAAAAGATGGTAACAATAACCCTGTATACGAGAAAGCAAAAGAGACACTGATGTATAGAACAGTCTTTTGGACTCTGTGGGAGAGGGAGAGCGTGGGATGATTTGGGAGAATGGCATTGTAACATGTATAATATCATATATGAAACGAGTCGCCAGTCCAGGTTCAATGCAGGATACAGGAAGCTTGGGGCTGGTGCACTGGGATGACCCAGAGGGATGGTACGGGGAGGGAGGAGGGAGGAGGGTTCAGAATGGGGAACACATGTATACCTGTGGCAGATTCATTTTGATATATGGCAAAACCAATACAATATTGTAAAGTTAAAAATTTAAATTAAAAAAAAAAAGATTAGCTGTCAGATATTTTCAAAATTACCCACAGATGTTTGACTTGGGTGAACTGGGACCTTTACTGAAAAATTTCATCTATCTCTCTATGCTTCAGAACAAAAGCCTGGTCTAAATTTCACTAAGATGGAAAAGTGATTCAGTGTTCTTTTTGTGTGCTCTCAAATACCCCATAGCGTGGACTGTACTGGCTTGATGTCTTTCTGTGAGAACATCCTGCTATATTTCTCCTATTTTAGAAACAAATATTTCTGGAAGTTTTCTATTTCAGCAGATATTCTTGAATTTATATCTGTTAATTATTCACAAATCCAAATAGTTGAGTATCTACTACTTGCCAGGCACTGTGAATCTTGTAGCAATATACTAATAAGATGTTGGCCCTTCCCTTATGGAGAAAACAATCTAGTAAAGAAGGAAGACACAAAAGCAAACAGCTGCCCTACAATGTGACACTTAATCATCACCACTGTGGCTTTCCTGTTGGCTCAGATGGTAAAAATCTGCCTGCATTGTAGGAGACATGGGTTTGATCCCTGGGTTGGGAAGATCCCCTGGAGAAGGAAATGGCAACCACTAACACACACTGTGCAGTCCCCTCAATACTCCTGACAGCCTTGGGAATCATAAAAATATTGTGTTG
>NW_011484380.1:0-606 GCF_000754665.1 Bison bison bison
CCATTCTAACAAATGTGAATTTTTAATTTGATTTTAATTTGCATTGCCTTAATGATTAGTGATGTTGAGCATCTTTCCACATATCCATTGGCCTCTCATATATCTTTTTTGGAATAATGTCTATTACAGTCCTTTGCCTATTTTTAAATAGGGTTATTTGTTTTTCTGCTATTGAGTTGTGTGAGTTCTTTAATATTTTATATGTTAATCTCTCATTATATGTATGACTTGCAAATATTTTTATCATCCCATAAGTTTTCTTTTCATTTTATTGATGGCTTCTTTTGCTGTGAAGAGGTTTTTGAGTTTGAGGTAGTCCCACTTGCTTACCTTTTTATTTTGTTGTTAGTGCTTTATGTGTCATATCCAAAAAAACCATTACCAAGACTCATGTCAAGGAGATTTAGTCCAATGTTTTCTTCTAGATGTTTTATGATTTCAGGTCTTACATATAAGTTTTTCATCCATTTTGAGTTAGTATTTATGAGAGGTATCAGGTATAAGGCATGTGTTCAGCTTCATTCTTTTTTTTATTGAAATATAGTTGATTTACAATATGGTATTAGTTTCAGGTGTACAGCAAAGGGATTCAGTTATATATATGTA
>NW_011484380.1:4736-5896 GCF_000754665.1 Bison bison bison
CCTTGCAGTCCAAGGGACTCTCAAGAGTCTTCTCCAACACCATAGTTCAAAAGCATCAATTTTTCAGTGCTCATCTTTCTTTACAGTTCAACTCTCACATCCATACACAACTACTGGAAAAACCCTTCACTCCTACCTTTCTTTTATTTCTTCCTCCTTCCAGTGTTCTTTTCAGCCCCTTTCTTAAGGAGATAAATCTGATCTCTCTCCATCTGTTCCTCTGTCTTATTAGCCCCTAAAAACATCTCTTTTGGAGATTATAGCTGGAGAGAGAGAGAGTAAAGGAGGACAGAGGAAGGAAAAAGGAAGGGAGAGGAAACAAGACAAGGGCGGGTGAGGGCTTTATGGAAAAACAGCTATTTCTCCACGTCCTAGAATACAGATTCTCTGACTTCCCTTTATTTTCAAAGAAACTAACAGTAATAGGTACCATACAATGAATACTTATGTGCAAGTGCTTTCAATACATTATCACATTTAATTCTTATAACAGTTCAAGCTAGCACCATTGATTGCTCCCATTTTACAGATGAGAAAACAGAGGTTTAGGAAGATTAATCAAGTGGAACCCAATAGCTGGGGTCTAAATACTGACTCTGCTATCTACTAGTTAAGTAAACTTGGGTATGTTGCTTACCTCTCTGTGCCCTGCCCATCACAGTTTCTCTCTTCTAGAAAGGCACATAGTCTGTATCCCATTTGCCAGGAGTTTGTACTTTACTCAACTGTTAAACTTGTAGGTACCAATATGTTGATTGGAGAAAATCAGCCCAAATGTATTCCAGGACCTTCCTTCTCCTTCCATGGGTTTGATGCATTTAGCCAAGGATCTTAGGAGGACTTGGTTGGTGAGCAGTTCTGGCCAACTATTTGCTGAACAATTAAACAAACAAACAAACACACCTACTTGGTATTGGCTATTCCAAATTTCAAGGTTATAGCTGTGAACAAGACGACATGGCCCCTGTTCTCATGGAACTTTTATTCTAGTGGTGGAGGCAGACATTAATCGCATTATCATATGAATAAATGCATACTTGCAACTGTCATAAGTGCTACAATGGATCCAGTGGATAAGATCATGACACTATTAATAAGGAAGGCAGGGAAAACACCTGCAAAGAAGTGATGACAGAGGTAAGATCTGGAAAGAGATGGGG
>NW_011484380.1:8428-11357 GCF_000754665.1 Bison bison bison
GGGCTGGCATCACTGACTCAATGGACATGAATTTGAGTAAGCTCCAGGAGTTGGTGATGAACAGGGAGACTTGGCGTGGGGTCACAAAGAGTCAGACATGACTGAGCGACTGAACTGAACTGAACTGAATTAATGCAGGAAGGTGGCAAATAATGGAAACTGGCATTGCAGTAAGTGGGTTAAGGGTGCATTCAACATTTAAAATATCCTGAATGGGAACTCAGTGGTAGTAAACTAGGAAAATCCATCATGTTGCTATACAACACATACTAGCAGGGGTTTAATCTGATGGCCCTTGACAGTGGCCCAGGGCTTCCACATTGGGAGTTAGGTCTGGGGTTTCGCTGGACCTAACTGGAATAGCCAGGAACAGGCAGAACCTGAGGGTGAAGCTACTCTTTGCTTAGGAAGCACTGAGATGGTCAAGTTTGGGAGATCTGTGTGAAGGCAAACACAGTGTGCAGAGCCAAGGTCAGGAGGCAAGTACACATAGGAACCAGTTCGGAGTGAATGAAGAGCCAGAGCAGGAGCAAAGTGAGTGGGTTCAAAGTTATTGCCATGAAAAGGGCCCTGAGGACTAGTATTTGGATTTATTGGCTGCCAGCTGAATAGTGTGTAGGTGGGTTGACTGGAGTTGGTTGGTATGGGCTGGGGTAGACAGTAATAACAATCCTGCTAGGTAGATATCATTTCTATTTTGGAGGGGAGGAAACTAAGAATTAAAGATGTCAAGCAATTTGTCTTATGCCACACAGTTCATTGACTTCCCTGGTGGCTCAGACAGTAAAGCGTTTGCCTACAGTGTGGGAGACCCGGGTTCAATCCCTGGGTCAGGAAGATCTCCTGGGGAAGGAAATGGCAACCCACTCCAGTATTCTTGCCTGGAGAATCCCATGGACGGAGAAGCCTGGTAGGCTACAGTCCCTGGGGTCGCAAAGAGTCAGACACGACTGAGCAACTTCACTTCACTTCACTTCACACAGTTCATCACTAGCAAAGATGGGAAGGTGGGAATGATCCCTAAAAGGATAGTTGAGGTAACATGCAAAGCAAAACAAAGTTTCCCGTTGAGGGGTAGGGCAGGGGCAGGAGTAATAATAGAATGTTGGCAGTTGTTACACTCTTTGAGACCCTGTTGATTAGAACTGTCACATCATAAGGGATGCAGTGGGCTTCCCTGGTGGCTCAGTTGTAAAGAATCCACATGCCAAGAGATAGACATATGTTCAATTCCTGGGTTGGAAAGATCCCCTGGAGAAGGAAATGGCAATCCACTCCAGTATTCTTGCCTTGGAAATCCCATGGACAGAGGAGCCTGGCAGGCTACAGTCCATGGGGTCAAGAAAGAGCTGGACATAACATGACTTAGTGACTAAACAACAAGGGATGCAGTATGACTTAGCGGTTAAGGAGTATTTCTGGAGCCAGACTGTGAGTCAGACTTTGTTGTTGGTGTTTAGTTGCCAGGTCATATCTGACTCTTTTATGACCCCATGGACTGTAGCATGCCAGGCTCCTCTGTCCATGAGATTTCCCAGGCAAGAATACTGGAGTGGGTTGCCATTTCCTTCTCCAGGGGATCTTCCCAACCCAGGGATCGACTCAGGTCACCTGCCTGGCAGGCAGAATCTTTACCACTGAGCTACCAGGAAGACTGCTGGGGTTCAAAATCTACCTCTGCCACTAATCAGCTGTGTGAAATGGAGAGATTGCTTAACCTTTTAGTGCCACAGTTTTCTCACATGTAAGGTGAGCAAATAATAATATCTATTTTTAGGGTTGTTATATAATTCAATTTATTTATTTTGTTTATTTTTGTTTTTAATTTTTATTATTATTTTTAATTTAAATTTATTTATTTTAATTAGAGGCTAATTACTTTACAATATTGTATTGGTTTTGCCATACATCAGCCAGAAAGAAAAACACCAATATGGTATACTAATGTATATATATGGAATTTAGAAAGATGGTAACGATAACCCTGTATGCAAGACAGCAAAAGACACACAGATGTATAGAACATTCTTTTGGACTCTGTGCGAGAGGGAGGGGGGGATGACTTGGGAGAATGGCATTGAAACATGTATAATATCATATAAGAAATGAATCACCAGTCCAGGTTCCATGCAGGATACAGAATGCTTGGGGCTGGTTCACTGGGATGACTCAGAGGGATGGTACATAATTCAATTTATTAATGTAATTAAAGCACTTAGAAAAGTGCCTGGCTCATAATAAGCACTATCTAAAATTTAGTTATAATAATAATAATAGGCTTATCTCAAATATTTAGATAATGCATATAAAATACTTAGCACAATGCTTGCACATAGTAAGCACTCAATAGATGAATCAGTATTATTATAAATATTCTACAACAATTAAGATTGTGCAAGTATTGATCTCAGACGGAATGAGGCAGCCTCAGAAAATCCATGGTAGGGACTACCTTTATGCTAGAAATCTGAGAGGGACCCACTCCTATCCTGCAAATACTGCCCCTTCTCTCTGATACAACTTTTTAATTGCAAAAGAAATGGGCTAACCTGGGAGACAGAGTGCTCCTATTATTGAAGGCACTGAAGCATAGGCTGCCTAACCCCACTAGACAGCGTTACCATATCGGGGATTGACAGGTAATAATTATATCTAACAGTGATATAAATACTCTTATTATTCCCCTTCTATAGATAAGGAAACTGAGGCACAGAGGGTCATGCTCTTTGCTCAAGATCCCACAGCCAGTAGTGGCTGAGGTTTCCTTCTAACCCCTGACAACCTCCTGTAAGATGTAGCCGATTCAATCCCAACACAGTAATATGAGTAAAATTATTGGATTCCCTTTCCTTTTTGCCAGGATGAAGGGGAATGATGGTGAGTTCTGGATTAGAGAATTTAAAAGAGGAAAAATATAAAAGAAGACAAT
>NW_011484380.1:12205-12991 GCF_000754665.1 Bison bison bison
AGAAGTTCAAGGAGGAGACTTGAAGATAGGAAAGGCTGTGTAATGACCCAGCCCAAAGACAACTGGAGGCAGAACTGGATGGAAAGGTAGTAAAAGCCAAAGGAAGAGAACTAGCAAGAAGGGATAAGTAAATAACTGGTTAATATCAAGCCTTCTTGATATGTGATGAAATATGTGTTTTACTTCATCACATCCTTACTGAATATAAGTCCTCTGCCTAGAATCCACTTCCTACCTTTCTTTAACATTCACTCATCTTTATAGACTTAATCCATCCTTCAGATTGTAAAAAAATTATTCATATATATATTTTCTTTACTAGAGTTAGAGCTCCTTGAGGATGATATCTCTATCTACCCTTCCTCCCTCTTTTCCTCCCTCTCCATTCTGTCTTTCTTTTCTTTCTTTTACCGAATATTTTTGGATACTTACTACAGTCTAAGGAAATCAAGAAAAAACTTGGGACAGACATTCCACCTGATTCTGGCAATACTGAGCTTGGAAACTGATGGCATGTCTTGTGTGAAGCTCTCTCAGTCACTGCCAGAGAAAATGAACTCCTCTGGTGTCAGTAGAATAGAAGGTGTGATACAATAAAAAAAATCTGTTTGGTCAAAAAATAGAATAGGGAAACTCTTCCAAACACATTTTACAAGGCCAGCGTTACCCTGATAGCAAAACCAAACAAGGATGCTACACAAAAAGAAAATTACAAGCCAGTAACCCTGATAAATATAGAGGCAAAAATCCTCAACAAAATATTAGCAAACTGAATTCAACAGTACA
>NW_011484380.1:13091-13584 GCF_000754665.1 Bison bison bison
AATACCAACTTGATCATCTCACAGTCTTCTTCAGGGCAGCCTCAGAACCTTGAACCTAACCTCGGGAGATGAAAACTGCCTGAATTCTCTCTCCTAGGAATCCTCAGGGGCCCTCAGGATCAGAACTGCCCCAGAATTGGTAATTGGAGACCCAAGTGCCCACACAAAATTGTTCTGCCTGTTTCAGATCTGCAGGGAGCTAACTTGCATTTTGCTCACTGCAGTGGGCTCTATTTCAGTCATCAGTTAGATCTCCTGCCAGAGCTGTGTTCACAGAGGAGGGGAGAAGAAGAGAGAGGATTCCTGGCATGTAGGACAGTTCAGAGACATGAGTGTGCAAGTCATTTATTGTCTCAGGAAACAAGATTACTTGGCTAGAACAATGAGTTGAAGTCAGACAGCAGCAAGAACTGAAGGAAGTTTAACAAGGAGTTTTTTTTTTTTTTTTTTAGAGAGGGCTTTGACAGGGAACTGAGGACTTTCTATGAGTGGT
>NW_011484380.1:13684-15229 GCF_000754665.1 Bison bison bison
TCTTATGGAAATGTTTATCTTAAGCTATGCTAATGTACTATACATTTACCCCAAACTCTGTCTTCAAGGCCCTTCCACCTCTTGGCTCAGAACCTACTTGACAAACCAGTTTGTCATATTCAGATATTGTTCCCCTAATCTATGTAAACGAAACTATTTGTATGGTGATCTGCCCTTCTTCAAGATTCAAGTTAATCATTTTATAGCCCAGGATGAACCATTTGGTGCCAAGATTATCCCAAAATGCATCTTGAGTGAGGGGCCTTGTGCCATTCTGAGTTTTAAGACATTCTTTCATTAACAGACTGCTAGTGACTATATAACATCCAGCTGAAGACTAGCAGCGGGGTACTCTTTCTGCCCTTCTGATGCCTATGTCAAAAGCTTTCTCTATTTCCTTTATACTTTAATAAAACTTTATTACACAAAAGCTCTGAGTGATAAAGCCTCGTCTCTGGCCCCGGATTAAATTCTTCTCTTCCAGGGGCCAAGAATCCTGGAGTCTGTGTGTGATTCAACAACAACCTTTCAAAAGGATCATACACAATCATCAAGTTGAAATTTATCCCAGGGATGCAAGAAGGGTTCAACATCACAGAGCAGTCACTATGTATATACACCACATTAGCAACAACAAAAAAAGGATAAATATAGAATAATTATCTCAATAGATGCAGAAAAAAATGGAAAAGCCCCTCATCCATTTATGATAAAGGTTCCTAACAAAGCAGGTACAGAGGGGAAATACACAAAATAATAAAGGATAAATATGATAAGGCAAGCTAGTGGAGGTGATGGAATTCCAGTTGAGCTATTTCAAATCCTAAAAGATGATGCTGTGAAAGTGCTGCACTCAATATGCCAGCAAATTTGGAAAACTCAGCAGTGGCCACAGGACTGGAAAAGGTGAGTTTTCATTCCAATCCCAAAGAAGGCAATGCCAAAGAATGCGCAAACTACCGCACAATTGCACTCATCTCACACACTAGTAAAGTAATGCTCAAAATTCTCCAAGCCAGGCTTCAGCAATGCGTGAACCGTGAACTTCCAGTTGTTCAAGCTGGTTTTAGAAAAGGCACAGGAACCAGAGATCAAATTGCCAACATTTGCTGGATCATCAAAAAAGCAAGAGAGTTCCAGAAAAACATTTTTTTCTGCTTTATTGACTATGCCAAAGCCTTTGACTGTGTGGATCACAATAAACTGTGGAAAATTCTGAAAGAGATGGGAATACCAGACCACCTGACCTGCCTCTTGAGAAACCTATATGCAGGTCAGGAAGCAACAGTTAGAATTGGACATGGAAGAACAGACTGGTTCCAAATAGGAAAAGGAGTATGTCGAGGTTGTATACTGTCACCCTGCTTATTTAACTTATATGCAGAATACATCATGAGAAATGCTGGACTGGAAGAAGCACAAGCTGGAATCAAGATTGCTGGGAGAAAAATCAATAACCTCAGATATGCAGATGACACCTCCCTTATGGCAGAAAGTGAAGAGGAACTACAAAGCCTCTTGATGAAAGTGAAAGAGGAGAGTGAA
>NW_011484380.1:15400-16336 GCF_000754665.1 Bison bison bison
GAACTGTGGTGTTGTAGAAGACTCTTGAGAGTCCCTTGGACTGCAAGGAGATCCAACCAGTTCATTCTGAAGGAGATCAGTCCTGGGTGTTCATTGGAAGGACTGATGCTAAAGCTGAAACTCCAGTACTTTGGCCACCTCATGCAAAGAGTTGACTCATTGGAAAAGACCCTGATGTTGGGAGGGATTGGGGGCAGGAGAAGGGGACGACAGAAAATGAGATGGCTGGATGGCATCACTGACTCGATGGACAAGTTGAGTGAACTCCGGGAGTTGGTGATCGACAAGGAGGCCTGGTGTGCTGCAATTCATAGGGTTGCAAAGAGTCGGACACGAGTGAGCGACTGAACTGAACTGAACTGATGATAAGGCAACAGCTAACATCATACTCAACAATAAAATGCTGAAAGTTTTTCTTCTAAGATCAGGGACAAGACTCTCAGAACTTCTATTCAACATAGTGTAGCCAGAGCCATAAGGTAAGAAAAATAAATAAAAGACATGCAAATTGGAAAAGAAGAAGTAAAACTGTCACTATTTGCAGATGACATGATATTATGTACACAAGAGCCTGAAAACTACACCAGAAAACTATAGAACTAATAAACAATCCGGCAGGATATGAAATCAATACAAAAATCTACTGTGTTTCTTTGCACCTAATAATGAGCTTTTAGAAAGAGAAACTAAGAAAACAATCCCATCTATAATTGCATCAAAAGAAATAAAATACATAAGAATAAATTTAACCAAGAGGCTAAAACTACAAGGCTTTAATTTAATAAATTGAAGAAGGCACAAACAAATGGAAAGATTTTTGATGCTAATGGATTGGAACAATTAATATTGTTAAACTGTCCATACTACCCAAAGTAATATACAGATTCAATGCAATCCTTATCAAAATTCCAATGGTATTTTTCATAGAAATAAAAC
>NW_011484380.1:16990-17919 GCF_000754665.1 Bison bison bison
TGGAAAAATTGAACAGCCACACACAAACAAAGGAAATAAGACTGCTATCATACACCATATACAAAAATTAACTCAAAATGGATTAAAGACATGAATGTAAGATTTGAAACTGTAAAAACCCTACAAGAAAACATAGATAGTTAATTCCTTGACATAGATCTTGGCAATGATTTCTTGAACCTGACACCAAAAGCAAAAGCAACAAAAGCAAAACTAAACAAGTGAGACCATACCGAACTGAAAAGCTTCTGTACACAGCAAAGGAAACAACAAATGATAAGCAACCTATGAAATGAGAGAAAATATTTGAAAACTATGTATCTGATAAGGAATTAATACCCAATATATATAAAGAACTTACAAAACTCAATAGCAAAACAACTCTAATAATCCAATTTAAAATAGGCTAAAAACTTAGACATATTTTTTTCTAAAGAAGGCTACATGAAAAGGTTCTCAATATCATTAATCATCAGGAAAATGCAAATCAAAAGCACAATAAGATATCACCTCACACTTGTTAGGATAGCTTTTATCAAAAAGACAAGTAACAACTGTTGGTGAGCATGTGTAGAAAAGGGGACCCCTGTACACTATTAGTGCGAATATACATTTTTGGTGCAGCCATTATGGAAAACAATATGGAGGCCATTAAATTTTAAGCACAGAAATACCGTATGATTCAACATTCCCACTTGTAGTTATATATCTGAAGAAGACTTAAATCAGTACCTCAAAAGAGAGATCTGCACTCCCATGTACCTTTCAGTGTTATTCATGATAGCCAAGATATGGAAAAAACCTAAATGTCTATTGGCAGATGAATGGATAAAGAAGATATGGTACATATAAATGGAATATCATTCAGCCACAAGAAAGAATAGAATATTGCCATTTGCAGCAACATTGACTGAGCTTACTGGTAAAGA
>NW_011484380.1:18019-18465 GCF_000754665.1 Bison bison bison
AAAGAATCCACCTGCAATGCAGGAGACCCTGGTTTTATTCCTGGGTTGGGAAGATCCCCTGGAGAAGGGATAGGCTACCCACTCCAGTATTTTTGGGTTTCCCTGGTAGCTCAGACAGTAAAGAATCTGCCTGAAATGTGGGAGACCTGGGTTCAATCCCTGGGTTGGGAAGATCCCCTAGAGGAGGGTATGACAACACACTCCAGTATTCTTGCCTGGAGAATCCCCATGGACAGAGGAGCCTGGCAGGCTACAGTCCATAGGGTCTCAAAGAGTTGGACATGACTGAGTGACTAAGCACAGCACAGAGGATAGTATGCTAAGTGGAATTATGTAGAGAAAGACAAATATCATATGATCTTACCTACATGCGGAATCTTAAAAGAAAAAAGCCAAACCCATAGAATCACAATGTAGAATGGTTACCAGAACATGGAGATCGGAAG
>NW_011484380.1:18574-20436 GCF_000754665.1 Bison bison bison
AATTATCAGATAAGAATATTAAAATAGTTATTTTAACACTATTCCATTATTATAACTATACACCAGATGTTCAAAAAGATAAGATATGGAAGTATCTCAAAATTTCTAGAGATGAAAGATACCATTTCTGAGATGAAAAATATACTGGATGGAATAATGGCAGATTAAACATTCCAGAAGACTGATGAACTTGAAGACATAACAGTAAAAACTAACAAAAATAAAACTCAGGGAGAAAAGAGAATTAAACAATCAAATACAAAAAGCATTAGTGATCTGTGATACATGTAATTGCAGAACAAAGTTGGGAGGGCAGATATTTGAAGAAACAATGTGTGAAAATTATCAGAAATAAAGCTATCTCATAATGATAAAGAGGTCTACAAGGAAGAGCACATAATAATCCTCAATGTTTATGTCCCTAAAAAGAGATTCAAAAAACATGCAGAAAAAAATGACAGGACTGCAAGAATAAATAGAAAAATTTACAATTATACCCTAAGATTTCAATATCTGTCTCAGTAATTAGTGAAATCAGAAAGAATATAGTAGACTTGAACAACACAATCAGCCAACTTGACTTAATTAACATTTATAGAATACTGCAGCCAACAGCAGCGGAATGCATTCTTTTCAAGTGTAAATGTTCACAGAATATTTACCAAGATACCCTATATTCTGGGCCAAAACACAAATCTCAATATATTTTAAAAGTTTTAAGTCATATTAAGTATTTTTTTTACCACAATGCAATTAAATTTGAAATCAATAACAAAATGCCCTCTATAAAATACCCCCCAAATATTTGAAAACTAAATAACAAGCTTCTAAATACCAAAGGATAAAAGAAGAAAATTAAGGGAAATTTAAACTGTCCTAAATGAATGAAAATGAAAACACACATCTCAGAAATCCTGGGATGACAGAGGATGAGACGGCTGGATGGCATCACCGACTCGATGGACATGAGTTTGAGTGAACTCCGGGAGATGGTGATGGACAGGGAGGCGCGTGCTGCGATTCATGGGGTCCTAAAGAGTCAGACACAACTGAGCGACTGAACTGAACTGAACTGAGCGACTGAACTGAACTGAATGTTTTCCAGTGCTGGACAGAACCTCCAATACTTCCCCTATCTCCACTCCACTGTCCAGTTCCGTATATTTTTAGCTTTTGTTTGTCTGAAAATATTTACTAAGCATTTACCATGTGTGAGACACTGCACTAGACAGGGGCGGGGTGTAGGGATTTCAGATTACAAGTGAGAATAAGACATGGTCCCAGCCCTTAGAAAACTCTAACGGTAAACAGGTCAAAACAACATCCAACATCTAGGTGTGAAATCAGCAGTGTTTGTTTCTATGCTCCAATGCCCTTCTGCTCTCTTCCTCAGTCTCCTTATTAGAGAAACGATTGATCAGATGTGGGTTTGCCATCCCTTACACTCAATCAGCCTTTGGCAGGGATTAAGACAGTGCCTGTCTACTTATTGCCTGAGATTGTTGGGAGCCAAGGAGCCTGGGAAATTGGAGCCTTTCCTGCTTTTCTGGCTCATGCCTGAACTGACAGCCTTATCAGAATTCTCATTCTCAATCTGCCTGAAAACATGAAGATTCTGTGTACCTAGAGTCTATTGAAAACTCGACCTGGGTTTTCAAGTCCTCACACTTTCAGGTTTTTCTTTCTTTTCTTTTTTTTTTTTAATCTGGTTTGCATTTTATTTTATTTTTTATAAGATTTTTTAAAATTTTATTTTATTTAACTTTACAATATTGTATTGGTTTTGCCATATATCAACATGAATCCACCACAGGTATACACATGTTCCCCATCCTGAACCCTCCTCCCTCCTCCCTCCCCAT
>NW_011484380.1:21737-24125 GCF_000754665.1 Bison bison bison
TGGAGAGTGTTTTGCCTATGTTCTCCTCTAGGAGTTTTATAGTTTCTGGTCTTACGTTTAGATCTTTAATCCATTTTTCTTAGCCCCATACATACATAGTAGAGCCACCCCGTTCCCCTGCCTTGCCTTCCCTACCCACTCTGTGGTCCCCCAAGAACGACCCCTCACACACACCAATCAGGCTGAACCAGATGTCCCAGAATTTTTGTTGCTAGGAGTCTCTTAGATACCCAGGGGTGGTTCTTCAGAAGAGGAACATCACTCTCTGACTGTTCAGAGAGTAATTAAGGAGGGAGGCCAGGGGTTCTGAGAGAATACAAAGGAGGTGGAAATATCTAGTGCTGCAGCCCAATATCTAGGGACAAGAAATCTAGGCATTTCATCTGGCCATATGTCAAAATTTGAGGAATTCGTCATTTACATTGAGTTCCTAAAGTGTGCCTCCCCATGACCATAAAGCACGGTTATTTCTATGCAGATAATTCAAAAATATCAGAATAAACTAATTAGTTATAAGCTGCTTTTTATCATAACATCAAACTTTGTTCATAAATACTGAAGTTCCAAAGTAGTTGCTTCTATACAACTACTTTAAGACACATATTTCTTTAGGACACAAGGAAGTTGTGTCACACCCTGATAATATTTGAAGCAAGAAAGAAACCCATGTTATCTTTGAAGGTTAATAAGTTGAAAAGGTATGGTCAATCCAGCAACTCTTTTCCTGGGCTTCATTTAACTGTCTTTTGATGCCATACAAAATGAGTTTGGGGACACAGAAAGTTGTATCTCTTCAGTGAGTTTTTGACTCTTGAAGGGTCCTCACCTTCCTATGATCAGGGTCTTCATCTCCTCCCAACATGTGTACACCTTTCTAAATTTTTTGGCAGTGCTGGGTCTTCACTGCTGCATGCGGGCTACTCTTCTGTTGAGGTGCATGGGCTTCTCATTGCAGTGGCTTCTTATTGCCTGGGCTCAGAGGTTACAGCCTGTGGGATCTAGAGCGCAGACTCAATAGTTGTGGTGCACAGGCTTGTTGCCCAGTTGCCCAGTAGCATGTGGAATCTTTCCAAACCAGGGATTGTACCCGTGTCCCCTGCATTGGCAGACAGATTCTTATCCACTTCACCACCAGAAAAGTCCCCACCTTTCTCAGTTGTTAAATCACTGGTTTCTTTCACCTCAAGGAAAGTCTCTGCAATCATAAAATCCCTAGGGAGAAGGGTGGCCACTAAGGCATAAGTGCATGAGGCCAAATAATATCCCTTTCTTGCTAAAGCTACTCCTGTCTCTTGAGCGCCTTAGAAAATGGATGCTCCTTTTCAAAGATTCCTGGTTGTTCTGGAGGGAAGTGTCTGAAGACTTCTGATAGTTAGAGAATTGTCTCTTGACTAAAAGGGGTGGGGGGCAAAGATATTATTATATTTGGAGTGGGGTTCTCACAAAGATGGGTGTTCTAGAAAACCCAAGCAGGTATGAGGCCACCGTATCAGTACAGAACCACCTCCTGACCTGGCCTGTTGTGTGCATCCTAACTGTAGGTGCCAGGGTAAAGTGCCCCTTGAGTAGAAGCTAGCCTGCATCTAACATTTCAAACCATTTTTTTTTCCTCCTTTTTTTGGAACATGGTCTTTTTCCCTCTCCATTTCATTCTGTAAATTTATTTGGGAAAAACTATTCTGGGCCTTTAAAAAGCTTTACTACGAAGGAGGGAAATACCACTGTTTTTTCACACTGTGCTGTGCCAAGCTGTAACATTTTCTAGAATTAACCAAGACCAATGAGTTCCATCCCTGGAGTCTTCATGTTTTCTATATTTAAAGTTGTTCAGAGAATAAGCATCATATTCTACTTTAGGAGACCCATTCTATTATTTACCAAAGTTCAGTGCAGTACAGAGGGTTGAGATGAACACTGCCTTAGTGTTAAACTCCCTGAGCCTAGTTTTCCTCATCTGTAAATCGAGAGGGTTGAACTACATCTCTAAGACTATACTCTCTGAAGTTCCTTCTATTTCTGACATTCAATGATTTAAAATTCATTTATATACTCATTCAGTCATCAAATATCAACTGAGCATGTACCACGTGTCAGAGAGTGAATTGCCAGGGGTGGGATGGGGGTGTCAGATACAAGAATGAAAAAGACATGGTCCCAGCTCTTAGAAAACTCTGGTGGAATTTCTTTTCATGCCAAAGCCTTGAAGCTTTTCTGTAGGTGATGAGGAACCATCGGTGGTTTTATTGGAGAGGAGGAATGGGTCTTCCTCACATTTAGAAAGCCAAATCATCCCAGTAGAAACCACTGAAGAGACTGTTGCAGTGGTACCTGACAGAGATGAGGAATGAATGAGCTAAGTAGAAGGGTGGAGAGGAAGGGACCCATTCA
>NW_011484381.1:0-594 GCF_000754665.1 Bison bison bison
TAAGAGCAATATTTTTTGAGAAAGTTCACCAAGCATTAGCCTCTTTTTGCTAATGTCTCTACAGAACTGACTAATACAGTTCTCTAGACAAGAGAGACTAATACTATTCTCCAGACAAGAATACTGGAGTGGGTTGCCATTTCCCACATGCAAAAAATATTTATTGATTGCCAATCATATGCCAGATAAAACGTTAGATGTTGGGTATATAATGGCGAATAAAGGAGACTGTGTCTTTGCCTTCATAGTACTGATACTCTAGTAAGAAGAGGGGAGAATTAATAAGACAACTGAATAAAATGATTGATATTCTAGAAGATACCACAGTCTAGTGGAAGAAATAGATGAACAAGTAATAATTTTCATACATTTGAGAAATTGTTATAATTATTATATCCCCATAGTACTGCAGCAATAGGAACAACAAATAATTCTATCGTGGATGGGAGAGGTGAGAGAAGGGGATGGATATTTACTTATTTTGGTAACTTTGCCACTAGCTATATCTATCAGGTTTCATTTCCCTGTTGATCCTGATAATAATTTTATTAAAACTTTCTCTCATCTATTATGTTTATTCTCATTTCTAATGCT
>NW_011484381.1:4561-5682 GCF_000754665.1 Bison bison bison
ATTTTATGGAATCATCATTTCAACATGCTGCTTCAGGGTCCATTTTGGCAGGTGAAGACAGCATGGCACACTGGTTCTTAACTGTGTCAGGCCTGAAATGATACATATTACTACCAGTCACAATCAATTAACCAGCATTAGTCATGTGGCCTTGACCAATTTTCAAGGCTGGGAAATAGAGTCTTCTATACGACTAGTTAAGCACAGAGAACTGGAAATAATGATGAGCATTAGTAATGTTTAGCTAGAATATTAGGAATTTGGTGGTTCCAACCAAGTACTTGAGTGACATAATTACTTCAAAGGGGAAAAAGACTAAACAACAGATGAAAACAAAATACAAAAGATGTGTAAGTAGATAAAATGTGGGATAATATATTTTAATAATTCAAACTAATCAACATTATTATGACACAAAATTTTCTAAGAAAAATATATACTGATAATTTTTAGTCTAGTCACTGAAAATGCCACATTATCTTAAGTTGATGCCTTTAGGCACAATAATCTTTAAAATTCTTTTGTAAATGTCACTGTGCTTAATAAATATTTCTTCATGTAAAAATATCAATATGATTATTCTGACTGTTGCATGGTATATTAGCTATATTAGAAATGGAATAGAGCAACTATTGGATAAACCCAGTAATAGTCATCAGATATCAAAATGAACTTAAACTTTCTGGTCCCTAGTGTCTTCCTCTCAACATTTGTCTGACTATTGCAATTCAAAGAATTATGTGAATATATTCAAATAAACTTTCAAATGTGAAATTAACATTCATGAAAGAGGACATTTACAAAGTATTTTGAGTTAGTCAAGCTAAATAATTGCCAATCAACTACATTTTTAAACTTAAAAACTAAATGAATTATATACCAGAGCAAAAAGAAATACTTGATTCTTTATTTACACTTTCTTAATTAAAAATTGTCCACCACTTAAATATGCAACTTTTTGTGTACCACCCAACAATATCAATAAAATAATTCCCTCAACAAAGCTAACAACTGCTTTGTCAGAGATAAGGTAATTGGAGCTAAATAAGAGAGCTGTGTTTGTCTTACTTCAATTTAAAGTACTGCATTGTATATTCCTTAACATAAACGTGAAAAATATG
>NW_011484381.1:9120-10093 GCF_000754665.1 Bison bison bison
ATAAGACAAAAAAGTTACAAAAAGGAAAAAAAAGCAAGCAGAGCATCCATCAGTGACTTGTGGGATGATATTAGGTGGTTTGATAGTCATGTAATTGAAGCCTCAGGAAGACACGTGTGTGGGAAAGGAGGTTGCAAAAAAAAAAAACCTGAAGAAAAAAGTACAAAGGTTTTTTACAAATATGATTAAAATAATAAGCCAAATATCCAAGTTTCTTAATGAACTTCATGTAGACTAAATATAAAGATGATCACCAATGCATATGATAATTCAATTGCTAAAAAGGCAGAAAAAATTAAAATCTTAAAGGCAGCTAATTTAAAAAAAAAATACATGGCGGATAACAATGATAAAAATAACAGCAAACTTCTCATAAAAAACTCAGCAAGGCAGAAGACAATGGAGAAACATAATCATAAATTGAAAGAAAAAAGTCCACCTAAATTCATAAACCTATCAAAATATATATTAAAATATGAAGGAAAATATAGACTTTTCAGACAAACGCAGACATAATTAATTGCCAATAGATGCCACTATAAGAACCCATTTGAATGCAAAGTTCAAAAGAATAGCAAGGAGGGATAAGAAAGCCTTCCCTCTGTGATCAAGGCAAAGAAATAGAAGAAAACAATAGAATGGGAAAGACTAGAGATCTCTTCAAGAAAATTAGAGATACCAAGGGAACATTTCATGCAAAGATGAGCACAATAAAGACAGAAATGTTATGGACCTAACAGAGGTAGAAGATATTAAGAAGAGGTGGCAAGAATACACAAAAGAACTGTACAAAAAAGATCTTCACGACCCAGATAATCACAATGGTGTAATCACTGACCTAGAGCCAGATCCTGGAATGTGAAGTCAAGTGGGCCTGAGGAATCATCACTATGAACAAAGCTAGTGGAGGTGATGGAATTCCAGTTGAGCTATTTCAAATCCTGAAAGATGCTGCTGTGAAAGTGCTGCACTC
>NW_011484382.1:0-1340 GCF_000754665.1 Bison bison bison
ACAGGCTCTAATAACTCAAAGCAAAGAAAAAGCCAATTAGAAAGTTCTTTAGCCTGAGTTCTGTTTGTACTTCAAATGGAAAGGAAAATAATTTCTTAAATCAAGTTAAATTATTTATTATATGTGTTGATAAATAAGTTTTACAGGAGCATGGGTCCACCCTCTGAAACGTGTAACATTATCACTTACTCATGGCTTTCAAATGGCATGAGTAATGGCTGACATCTCATTAAATATAAGCAAATGCTTGTCCAGACCATTCTTGTTAACTGGGACTGCCTGGGATGAAACTGTCACTTGTTCACTGTTATAAACGTTAGCCCTCTAAGGCCACTGTATCTGTAGGTAGAAACATTTCATCAGTGATGATTGAAATATTTCCTTATTAATGCACTCCTCCTGCTATTTCTGAGTAGGAAGTGAGCTAGGAGATTTAGTTCAAGCACCATTTGGTGCTGATGTACCATTGTGCCGATTTTAAGATTGCTTCAACTGGTTGAGTAGAAGCAGCTTACTCAGTGTAATTGCAGCTTCTCAGCTATCATCCAAGAACCTGAGGGAAAGTAAGACAGAAAGAAAGGGAGAAAGAAAATCAGTGCTTAAGAAGATGGTATTATGCCTTGGCTTACTAAGGTTTTGTGTCTTTGACTAGCCATACATAATGTGCTGAAAGCGTATTCAAAGATATACCACTTTGCTGAAGTAGCTTAGAGAAAGGAAATACATGGGAATGCTGTTAATCATCCTGAATGTTAAAAGGCACAGGTAGCAGAGTTTTTTCTGTCAATGAATTTGTCTATCATTCTCTATTATCACTAATGTCTGTACAGATTTTCTTACTTCCCTTCTGTATCTATTTTTTTTTATTGAAATATGGTTGATTTACAATGTTGTGTTAATTGCTGCTGTACAACAAAGTGATTTAGTTATACATATTGATACATCCTTTTTAATATTCTTTTCCATTGTGGTTTATTGCGGGATATTGAATATATTTCCCTGTGGTACATAGTAAGACCTTGTTGTTGATACATTCCATGTATGATAGCTTGCTAACCCCAACCATATACCCTATTCCTCCCCACTCCCTCCATGGCTACCACCAGTCTGTTCACTATGTCTGTGATTCTGTTTCATAGATAGATTCATTTGTGTCATATTTTAGGTTCCACATATAAGTGAAATCATATGGTATTTGTCTTTCTTTTTCTGATTTAGTCAACTTAGTATGATAATCTCTAGTCGCATCCATGTTTCTGCAAATGGCATTATTTCATTCTTTTAATGGCTGAGTAATATTCCATTCTGCATATGTACCACATCTTCTTTATCCATTCATC
>NW_011484382.1:5157-5825 GCF_000754665.1 Bison bison bison
CTGCTGATGGACATCTAGGTTGCTTCCACTGTCCTGGCTATTTAACAGTGCTGCAATGAACATTGGGGTACACGTGTCTCTTTCCCTTCTGGTTTCCTCAGTGTGTATGCCCAGCAGTGGGATTGCTGGATCATAAGGCAGTTCTATTTCCAGTTTTTTAAGGAATCTCCACACTGTTCTCCATAGTGGCTGTACTAGTTTGCATTCCCATCAACAGTGTAAGAGAGTTGCCTTTTCTCCACACCCTCTCCAGCATTTATTGCTTGTAGACTTTTGGATCGCAGCCATTCTGACTGGTGTGAAGTGGTACCTCATAGTGGTTTTGATTTGCATTTCTCTGATAATGAGTGATGTTGAGCATCTTTTCATGTGTTTGTTAGCCATCTGTATGTCTTCTTTGGAGAAATGTCTATTTAGTTCTTTGGCCCATTTTTTGATTGGGTCATTTATCTTTTCTGGAGTTGAGCTGTAGGAGTTGCTTGTGTATTTTTGAGATTAGTTGTTTGTCAGTTGCTTCATTTGCTATTATTTTCTCCCATTCTGAAGGCTGCCTTTTCACCTTGCTAATAGTTTCCTTTGTTGTGCAGAAGCTTTTAAGTTTAATTAGGTCCCATTTGTTTATTTTTGCTTTTATTTCCAATATTCTGGGAGGTGGGTCATAGAGGATC
>NW_011484383.1:0-992 GCF_000754665.1 Bison bison bison
TCCACAGTTTATTGTGATCCACACAGTCAAGGCTTTGGCATAGTCAGTAAAGCAGAAATAGATGTTTTTTTCTGGAACTCTCTTGCTTTTTCCATGATCCATCGGATGTTGGCACTTTGGTCTCTCGTTCCTCTGCCTTTTCTAAAACCAGCTTGAACATCTGGAAGTTCACGGTTTACGTATTGCTGAAACCTGGCTTGGAGAATTTTGAGCATTACTTTACTAGCATGTAAGATAAGTGCAATTGTATGGTAGTTTGAGCATTCTTTGGCATTGCCTTTATTTGGGATTGGAATAAAACTGACCTTTTCCAGTCCTGTGGCCACTGTTGAGTTTTCCAAAAATGCTGGCATATTGAGTGCAGTACTTTCACAGCATCATCTTCCAGAATTTGAAATAGCTCAACTGGAATTTCATCACCTCCACTAGCTTTGTTGGCAGTGATGCTTTCTAAGACCCACTTGACTTCACATTCCAGGTTGTCTGGCTCTATGGGAGTGATCATACCATCGTGATTATCTTAGTTGTGAAGATCTTTTTTGTACAGTTCTGTGTATTCTTGCCACCTCTTCTTAATATCTTCTGCTTAAATGAGATCAAAAAGACTCTGAAGGAAACCAACAGTAGAATAACTGAGGCAGAAGATAGGATAAGTGAGGTAGAAGATAGAATGGTAAAACTAAATGAAGCAGAGAGGCAAAAAGAAAGAAAAAGAATTAACAGAAATGAGGACAAACTCAGAGAGCTCAGGGACAATATTACACACCCCAACTTTCGAATCATAGGATTCCCAGAAGAAGAAGACAAAAAGAAAGACCACGAGAAAATACTTGAGGAGATAATGGTGGAAAACTTCCCTAAAATCGGGAAGGAAACAGTCACTCAAGTGGAAGAAACCCAGAGAGCCCCAAACAGGATAAAACCAAGGCGAAACACCCCAAGACACATATTAATCACATTAACAAAGATCAAACACAAAAAACAAATATTAA
>NW_011484383.1:5005-5513 GCF_000754665.1 Bison bison bison
CTATGACCCACCTCCCAGAATATTGTAAATAAAAGCAAAAATAAACAAATGGGATCTAATTAAACTTAAAAGCTTTTTCACAATGAAGGAAAGTATAAGCAAGGTGAAAAGACAGCATTCAGAATGGGAGAAAATAATAGCAATTGAAGTAACTGACAAATAATTAATCTCAAAAATATACAAGCAACTCCTGCAGCTCAATTCCAGAGAAATAAATGACACAGTCAAAAAATGGGCCAAAGAACTAAACAGACATTTCTCCAAAGAAGACCTACAGATGGCTAACAAACACATGAAAAGTTGCTCAGCATCACTCATTATCAGAGAAATGCAAATCAAAGCCACAATGAGGTACCATTTCACGCCAGTCAGAATGGCTGCTATCCAAAAGTCTACAAGCAATAAATGCTGGAGAGGGTGTGGAGAAAAGGGAACCCTCTTACACTGTTGGTGGGAATGCAAAATAGTACAGCCACTATGGAGAACAGTGTGGAGATTCCTTAAAACT
>NW_011484384.1:0-137 GCF_000754665.1 Bison bison bison
CGACCCCATGAACCCCAGCATGCCAGGCCTCCCTGTCCATCACCAACTCCTGGAGTCCACCCAAACCCATGTCCATTGAGTTGGTGGTGCCATCCAACCATCTCACCCTCTGTCGTCTCCTTCTCCTGCCCTCAGTC
>NW_011484384.1:1261-1817 GCF_000754665.1 Bison bison bison
CTATGGTCTCATTCTGTGTATGATACATTTGCACATGTTTAAAACAGAAAGACAACTGGTAATAATGACTCATCTCTCTTTTCCTGACCCAACGTAATTAACCCTCTTCCTCAAGGACAAAATACAGTAGTCACTCTTAGTGTAGGGCAGCTATAGACAAGTAATGTGTTTGCTTCCTTGTGGACATATATGTCTTCAGCATGGCTGGCCCTGCTGGCTGATTCCTGGACCAGCCAATTATGCTGTGACACATGTCCATAGCCTGTGAGAAACATGAAACTGCCAAGCTAATAGTCATAGCATTAGTGGGAAATCTGGACTATATTTTACATATATGCAAAATTTTGGCAGAAAATATAGCCAGAGAAATCGTATCAGGATCTATATATAAAATATTCTGTGTGTTCTTTCTTCAAGGATTTTGTCATTTATTATACTACATAAATCTACAATTATTTACTGATTTTGTTCCATACGCTCTTTCACAATAAAAACTTTAGCAATATTGACCCCCCCACCCCAAAAAGTTTAGGTCACAGTACATTCATGAATCTTT
>NW_011484384.1:2398-3402 GCF_000754665.1 Bison bison bison
GAACCACTAGTTTGAGCCTTCCAACATGCTGACTCTTCTTCATGTAATGCCCATCCTTCTTTCTCTGAGATGCTGCTGCTCACCCATCTAGTCCCCAGTCACTCCCTTTTATTCTCATAATTTGGAGAAGGAAATGGCAACCCATACCAGTATTCTTGCCTGGAAAATTCAATGGACAGAGGAGCCTGGCAGGCTATAGTCCATGAGATCGCAAAAGAGTTGGACACAACTTAGTGGCTAAACAACTCTTAGAATTCTTTAGGGTAGAATTTTCCTCTATATTGCCATTATCTTTTGTCTTCACTTTAATTTCCCCAAAAGCTGATGCTCAGGAAAGAACCCCAGTACAAACAGGGAGGGAAGTACATGGAACATCTTAGGGAAGTGAGACAGGAAATGGGAGGGAGCCAGTAGAAAGGGTCATTTTCAACCCAGTTAAAACTTTGGGTATCCAGAGCTTAATCCTTGTGAAGAATATTTGAGAGATGGTATAAAAGATACACCTTAGAGTTATCCCACTCGAGGGTGCCAAATGAACTGGGGAATTTCTACATCAGTTCCCATGAATCATTGCTGGAGAGCTGCTTCCAGGGGTGTTCATTCCAGAGCAGTTTTGGCTTACTGTAGGTGGACACAATAGACTTCAGCAGCCAGAGTGAGTCTTCAGGTAGAGCAGTCTAAGTGTGGTCATTTCAAAGTTGAGCCACTGTAATACTTTGAAATGGAAAGGCAAGGGGAATGTGCACTGGGCAACACTGTATATGTTACGGTGTTGGTACATGTCCTCATGACAACAGCCAGTACACACATTAAATTGGGAGTTTCTCACTGGTGTAGTATCTTTTTCATCTTTAATACCTCCTGAATTGAACACTGACAACCCCAATGTTAAGCACTGAGTAAATGTTTATTAAAGGAATGAATTCATGGTTAAATAAAACATGCAAATACTATACTTCACATTTATAAAGTATATAAAATATTTTATTTATAGTATATGAGAT
>NW_011484384.1:3677-5185 GCF_000754665.1 Bison bison bison
AGTATATGAGATATTTTATTTCTTCAAAGTTCCATTTCTTTACACACTGTATCATTTTTTTAAAAAAATTGCTTCTATTCTTTCCTCTTTCTGTACAAGCTGTATTTGCTTGAAAGCATAGCCTACACTGATGTTAATCAAACTTCAGATGAAACACCTAAAATGATAGAAAAGAAACTGCTCTAATTAAATAATAAAGTAACCCCTACAGGTTTAGACATGTGCCTTCAGGTGTAGGAAAGAAAAAATTTAATGAATATAGTAGTTTTATGCCAAGAATATTTCCCTCATGCACTTGTGTTTTAATAAGATGGAATGTGAAATAGCAAAAGGAATTTGATTATTATGATGATATTTATTCATAAGTTAGTCAGATATGATGAAAGTTTCCTTGAGTTATACTTGCTCTAGTTGGGTCAGGTGTTAGCTCAGTGAATCTGAACGTGTCTTACCTATATGATGTTATGCTGGCACTGGTCTGCTCCCAAAGGACATCCATCCTTGGGAGTAGGTGTGGAAGAATCCTCCAAATGTTTCTGGGACGAGTGAACTCAACTAAAATGAGCATCATGGTCATACTCCTATTAATGGACCCCTGGCATATTTATTTGTCATGTGTTTGTATATACAAAATATATATGTGTCTGTATATTTGTATGCATATGTGTATACATATACGTATGTACATACTTACGTATGCACGGGGCTTCCCTGGTGGCTCAGATGGTAAAGAATCCACCTGCCAATGCAGGAGATGCAAGAAACATGGGTTTGATCCCTGGGTCGGGACAATTCCCTGGAGGAGGGCATGGCAACCCTCTCCAGTATCCTTCCCTGGAGAATTCCATGGACAGAGGAACCAGGTGGGCTATAGTCCATGGGTCACAAAGAGTCAGACACAACTGAGTGACTAAACATGCACATGTGCACACACATACATATACATAGCCAGAAATCTGCCTTGACAATAATTACTGCTTTTCTAGCTTTATAAGCCCTTTGGACACTTTCCCTTTGACTTATGGATACAATTCACAGCAAAAAAAGATCATGGTTCTTATTTTCTTTACTACTTACCACCTCTGATAGCATAGATATTTTCTCCTTGCCATTTCTAATTGAAATGTTAGTCTGGTTTATTTTTAGCATTAATTCTCTGTTAACTCCATTTGGCTCTTCCAAGTTTTTTTTTTTTTTTTTAATATTGTACTATGTATGCATGTTTGAAAACCAAATTACAGTAGTAAAATGGGAATATTTTTCTTTCTTTGAAAAATTATTTTAGAATAAATTGACAATTAAGTATGCCTCTATTATATTTTTCATTTATGCATTCTTTGAGATTGGTTCCAGGAAACTGAAATGTAGTTCAGTTCAGTCATTCAGTTGTGTCAGACTCTTTGCGACCCCATGAACCCCAGCATGCCAGGCCTCCCTGTCCATCACCAACTCCTGGAGTCCACCCAAACCCATGTCCATTGAGTTGGTGGTGCCATCCAACCATCTCA
>NW_011484384.1:5633-6904 GCF_000754665.1 Bison bison bison
TGTTAATTATAACTCCCTTACTAAGAAAAGCAGTCTTGTGGAAGGTAATAGTCCCAGTGAAACTGTGTAAGAGATAAAACAGAATTGCTCTTGTAGAATCAAGCTAAGTGAAAAGTTAATTGTTTCAATTTTATTTTTATATGTATATTATTGCATTCTCATATCAAATATATTCTAAGATATACAGTGTCATAATATTTATTTTTAATCATGGTGGAAAGAAAGGATTACCCCTATTAAAAAGAGGCAGTATCATAAGCTGATCTCAAGTGGAGTATTTTGATTTGGTGAAAACAGCCTATAGAGGAAATGAATATTTTGGCAGCCTAAGAAGCAAAATGTCATATTTTTCTATGTTTGGATCCCTCTATGCATATGTGAAATTTGTATTTTAATACTTTTGAGAAAGTAATGACACCTAAATGTATTACTATTCGCCTCGTAGATTACAATATGTTCACCTCCACCCCTTTCATTCTCCCTTGGCAGAAAACAATCAAAGTTAATTTTATAGCTATATCAGGTATACTGTCTTTCCCTCATTCAGAAAGAAACCAGGAAAGACATATGGCTGCATTTTCTATAATAGTTTAGGTTTTCTCTGTTACAATCATTTTACACATAGTGAAATATCTGAGACTTAAAGGACAAGGATACTCAATCTACATGAAGATATCATTCTATTTGTGTGTACGAGTGAGGAAATGTACAGAAGGATTTATACGTATTTTCCTCATTTATAATTATATATTTAAAAGAAAATGAGCATATATAGCCTTGACAATTTAATAATATTTTGTAAACATGGCAGTTACATTTATGTCACAATTATGTATACATAATATTTGTATTCATATTCTTATATATCTGGATATTATGATTATTATCATTGCCAATATTGAGTACTTACTATGTACCTAACATACTTTACTATATTATTCCTAGTTCTTATACTAGTTCTGTGAAGTGGATCAGTTCAGTTCAGTCGCTCAGTCGTGTCCAACTTGGTGACCCCATGGACTGCAGCACTCCAGGGTTCCCTGTCCATCACCAGCTCCTGGAGCTTGCTCAAACTCATGTCCATAAAGTCAGTGATGCCATCGAGCCATCTCATCCTCTATTGTCCCCTTCTCCCCCCGCCTTCAATCTTTCCCAGCATCAGGGTCTTTTCCAATGAGTCAACTCTTCGCATGAGGTGGTCAAAGTACTGGAGTTTCAGCTTTAGCATCATTCCTTCCAAAGAAATCCCAGGGCTGATCTCCTTCAGAATG
>NW_011484384.1:7406-8154 GCF_000754665.1 Bison bison bison
TTCGCATTATGTATTCTGCATATAAGTTACATAAGCAGGGTGACAATATACAGCCATGATGTACTCCTTTACCTATTTGGAACCAGTCTGTTTTTCCATGTCCAGTTTTAAATGTTGCTTCTTAACCTGCATACAGATTTCTCAAGAGGCAGGTCAGGTGGTCTGGTATTCCCATCTCTTTCAGAATTTTCCACAGTTTGTTGTGATCCACACAGTCAAAGGCTTTGGCATAGTCAATAAACCAGATGTTTTTCTGGAACTCTCTTGCTTTTTCAATGATCCAACAGATGTTGGCAATTTCATCTCTGGATCCTGTGCCTTTTCTAAATCCAGCTTAATATCTGGAAATTCACTGATCACATACTATTGAAGACCAGCTTGGAGAATTTTGAGCATTATTTTGCTAGCATGTGGAATGAGTGCAATTGTGTGGTACTATGAACATTCTTTGGCATTTCATTTCTTTGGAATTGGAATGAAAACTGACCTTGTACAGTCCTGTGGCCACTGCTGAGTTTTCCAAATTTGCTGGCATATTGAGTGCAGCACTTTCACAGCATCATCTTTTAAGATTTGAAATATCTCAACTGGAATTCCATCACCTCCACTAGCTTTGTTCATAGTGATGCTACCTAAGGCCAACTTGACTTCCCATTCCAGGATGCCTGGCTCTAGGTGAGTGATCACACCATCATGGTTATCAGGGTCATGAAGATCTTTTTTGTATAGTTCTTCTGTGTATAGTTCT
>NW_011484384.1:9019-13019 GCF_000754665.1 Bison bison bison
CTGGACTGGCGATTTGTTTCTTATATGATATTATACATGTTTCAATACCCCTATGGTCTGTTTTAAATTGAAAGTATGTCTTCATACAAATTGTGAGACTATACTGTGGAAGATATGTACATTTAAATTAAATGCTCATATTTTGTAAAGGAGATCCATGAATAATATATCAGGTCCTCAGAAAGAATTTTACCTTCAACTTTTTAAGAAATTCAGATTATTTTTCTTAGACTGCTGAATCAGTTTCTGTAGCTAATTTTTCCAAAAGATCCTAATATTAAAGTTAACATTGCAGTTCACTAATAGCAAACTATTTTTGCTACTTTGAGTATTTTTACATGGTGATAATTGTGCCAAATCAAGACATTGAGATTGCATAATTTTTAGGTTAATATTAGCATAGTCCTACATTGTTTTCTTTTTTTCAGAAGCAGTGCAGGAATAGCATACCCTGAATATTCTTCCAGCATGACAGAACTGTCAAATATTGCACCCTTTTCACAGTCCTTGGTCTGTTAGGACTTTGGACTATAGCAAAGATGTTTGTAAAAGAGAAGGGCAAAGGAGATTTGTGAAATACCAGAGACATTAGTCATATCAGAGATGTTTCTACTTGTCTTTTTATAGCTACTTAAATAAACAGATGTCAAGTGTAGGTGAAGATATACCTACTTATTTGGGTACTTATATATTTATCTCAGAGATATTTAGGGTATCTCTCCCTAAGCCAAAATAATATGCTTAGTCAAAACCCCCATATTCTTACTATACACTTAAGTCAAGCTCTTGATTTG
Organism: Bison bison bison; assembly: GCF_000754665.1. Lineage (NCBI taxonomy): Eukaryota > Metazoa > Chordata > Mammalia > Artiodactyla > Bovidae > Bison > Bison bison. Next base: position 9,814 of record NW_011484384.1, read on the forward strand.
TGCAATACATACATACATACATACATATATATATATATATATATGTATCTGTGTGGTTTTGTGAGTATTTAAAATTCAAAAAGTCATTGTTTAAGATAATTGAAGCTTTCCCATGCAGCTTTTTCTATTTTAACCTTCTTTTTTGAAAATCTGCTTACTTGTAGACAGAAGTAAGTACTATAACACTGATTTTTAGATTCCTTCCAGATATGTACCCAATTAGAAACAAGAAAAATTGAAAAAAAATACTTTAGAAATCTAAAGAATTTTAAGATTTCTTTAAAAATTTCTAGACATAACCTGAAGTATTTGTGAATCCTTACAAGTAATGCCATCAGCATTGATTTAACTTTATCATTATTATTTTTAAGTTATTAATGTTGTGTTCTTTGATATAAGGTGAATTTTATCAATATAACTTTATTCTGAGACACCCCTCTTAAAAAAGTCATAGTCCTTAAGTAAATGTTCATCTTCAGAGTTAAATTAGACCTTGGCAAGTTTGTATAAAGTGCATTAATTTTGTAGAATGGTATTGAGCTAGATTATCTGTATTTAAAAGTCATTCTGTGTTTTCTGTTAATAAGAGCTACATTTTACTGAAACTATACTGACATATTTGAAATGGTTTATGATGTAGACTAAGATATTTTTAAGTTCTAAATTCTGTATCAGTGTTTTAAAATGTGCCAATTATTAAGTTGTTTTTAACAATAGTACTGAAATGTTATTGCTATCTATAGCTTACAGTATACATTCATTCTTGTCAAAGTGCTGTGTAATGCAGGCAGTATTATCCTAGCTTTATTTATGGTATACCTAGATACAGAGCGGTAAAATAGTGTACCCAAGCCTTCATGGCTCCTAAAAGGAACCAAAAAGAGCCAAAGCAAATTACTAATGAACTCTTTTATTCATTCGTTTATTTTTTTTAATTTAATTTTATTTTTTAACTTTACAATATTGTATTGGTTTTGCCATATATCAAAATGAATCCGCCACATGTATGCCAACACTTATTATGTGCCAGGAACTTTGCTTAGGACTAGGAACTCAAAAGTCAATGAGGTGTATTCCTTTCTGAAAAGGCTCAGAATCTGCTGGGAAATACAGCTCTGTAAATACATAATTAGAACATGAAGTGATATATTAGTAGAGGTTTTTTTGCAGTGAGAGGAGTTTGTCTTAGGCAGTAACTAATTTCAGGGGAGACAGGCCTCATAGAATAAAGTGACGTGGCAGAAGGGTGGCATTCTAAGATAAAGCAAAAGGCCCAGGTTAAAAGGATAGTAGGAGAAAGGTTGGATTGTTATGGAAGTTTTTGAGATATTCAGTGTTTGTAAGTGTAGTATATACACCATGGACTATGTAAATGTCTATGAACATTCATGTTGGAACCAAAGAGAAAGAAGGGATGGCGATGTAGACATAAGTTCAAGATTGGTCAGAAACTGACTAGGGAAAAGTGAGTTGGGATATCATGAGGAAAAGTTGTTAGAGGATTTCAAAAAAGGCTATGGAAGTGGGGCTGGAAGGAAGAAGTCAAACTGAAGAGTCATTTCTGGTTTAGAATTTATAGGGTATGGAAATCAGCATGGTGAGAAAGAGTAAAGGATAATCTCAACATTTCTAGCATGGAAATCCTTAACTAAAATTATGAGAATTAGAAGAGAAAATAAGGATTTGTAAACAAGTCATGTTTGAGGTTCACATAGAATGTTCTGGTGAGGATTAAAAAAAAAAAAAAAACAGCTAGATACAGTGCTCAGGTGAGGGTTAGAACCTGGGGCTATGTGCTAAGCAGTTTATACAGGAAGGATAGGTGAAGTACAGCCTGTGGGTCAAATCCTGCCCAACACCTGTTTTTGTAAATAGAGTTTTATTGGGATCTAGCCAAACCCATTTATGGCTGGTGTTGGGTTACAGTGGGAGAGCTCAATAGCTGTAATAAATGTTGCATGGCCAACAAGGCATAAATTATTTATTTTCAAGTACTTTATAAAGTTTCCCAACCCCTGCTGTAGATATTAGTTGAACCTTTAAGATTCAATGCCATTGTATAAGGAAATATCCAGAGAGGAGATCCAGATCCAAAGAGTTCACCTATAATAATTAGGTGAACTAGATTTTGTTTTGTATTTTGAGGGAAAAAATATCCCTGTTCCCTTTAAGCAATGCAAAAGAGTCCCCTATAATTGGAAAGGGTCACTTTAAGAGTCGATGTCTTAGAGAGTTCACATAAGGTCTGTCTATTCTGTTTGTTCAGGTGGCAATAAATGGAAACATTATGAGAAACAGTTGAAATAGAATGGGTGGAATTTCAGCAGTGAAGAGAGGGAGTAGAGACGAGAGAATGAGTTCCTAAACTCCAGTATTATAAACACTGTGAGAAACAAACTCAAAGAACCACTCCAAACTGGTGAAGCCTAAGAATCAGACTCATAACCCAGAGAGAATGAAACATAAAATAAACTGGGTGTTTCAAAATAATATGTCAATCCAGAGCTGTAAAAATGCTAGCAGTGGATATATTGAATCCAATAAAACTGAATGAGAACGCTTACTTTAAAACACTGTATTTGTTTATTTCTTTGCCTAGCTCTATCAATATTTCAAATTATGAAAGTTTTATTTACAATGAGAGAATCCCCGATGGCTCAGTGGGAAAGAACCAACTTGCAATGCAGGAGATGAGGGTTCAATCCCTGGGTCGGGAAGATCCCCTGGAGGAGGAAATGGCAACCACTCCAGTATTCTTGCCTGGGAAATCCCATGGGAAGAGCAGCTTGGCGGACTACAGTCCATGGGGTCGCAAAGTATCAGACACAACTGAGCTACTGAGCACAATAACAGGCAGAGTTGGGGGGAGGGTGTGTGAAGTAGGATAGAAGCTTACTTTTCACAGCACACACTTTTATTTTTCCACTGTACACCATTACTTTGTTGTGTTTGTATGCCTTACCTTACAAATTAAAATAGATCCCCTGCTGAGAAATATATTCTATTTCACACTGCATACAAAAATATAATGCTAGAGGATTATACATCTGAATGGGAAAAAGCAAACTAACAAAACTTTCATAACAAAGTAAAGGAGTATATGTAAATGAATTTTGGATAATGGAGAATTTCTTAAATAGATATATAAAGTACTAATCATAACATAACAAACTGGACTATATTGTATATTAATAACTTCTGTATAT
>NW_011484384.1:14550-16010 GCF_000754665.1 Bison bison bison
GTGCCATTGCCTTCTCCAAACCCAATACTTAGGTTTTACTAAATAATTGGATTATTGGGGAAGCTGGGATCAGGGGGCGGGGGCGTGGGAAGGTACTATGGTTTGGGGCAAATGACTAATTTAACTTATATTTATCAGCTCCTCTAATTTGGACTATGAGACTTTAGCCAAGATCCCTCCCACTCACCTAATCAAAGATGAAATATGTAGGAGGCAGTACTTAGCAGCCCAGTGCTGAGTTTGCAGACCTTAAGTATAAAGCTACAATGGATTATGTCAGAAGGCTACTAGGGTGTTATTTATTTAAATCTATTTCATGGAATTCAGCACCACCTTAATGGCCTGACGGTGTTAAAGTATGTCCCAAAGTACCTAAATTACTCCCTAAATGTAATTTATGCTTGAGAATAATCTGACTAACTTGATTTAGAACAGCAGGAAATAAGTTATGCTGCACATAAATGAAGCAGCAGTGTAATTTTAAATACTGCTTGCATAGTGTATGAGAATTTTAATATTTGCAAAATTTTAAAAATCACTTGATTTATTATCCATGTGTTTATACTGACATTTTTTGTCCTTTATTTAGGCAGGTCTACATTACCTCTTGCTGTCAGGAAAAAAAAAATGCAACAACTTTTTTTTTCCCCTCTAGTAATAATACAGAGAGTAAAACTTACACTTATTTCCCTTAATGCTATTTGTAATATCTTTATGTATTTCCTGTTGTAGCTGCATTTTCCTTCAGTCATGGATGTCCAGTTAATGGAATGAGAGGAATTTAGGGAGCGTAGTGAGTGACTAGAGGTTAAATTTATAAATGTAACATTGTAAAACTAGCAAAATTTATATCTGTTCATTCAGGATGTTCCTTAATGGGAGAGAGTTTAATTTTATAAGTAGGCATGATAAAAAATGAAATTTTACACAGTAAATTCAAGAATAGATTTATGCTTGGTTGTTAACAATACATGTTAAAATGCTAGAAAGTATGTTTAAAATTTTTATGTGATGCTTGAAATGGAGTTTAAAATATTATTACTCACATTAAATGTCATCACATGTAAAGTGCATGCTTTTATTCTTTAATATTTTGTTTCAATAGAGTTACTCATTTTAACATTAATTTTAATAATAAAATTAAATCAACTTTACTGTTTTCAAAGTTTTAGCAGTTGCAGACTATTGAATGCTCTATAGTAAGATATTTACAAAGTGACAGTATAAGTATTGCTGTGGCCAAAAAGTTCGTTTGGATATTTCTGAACGATGTTAAGGAAAAACCCGGATGCCCTTTTTGGCCAACCTAATGGTTCATGTCAAGTCTTTAAGTATGCAAAGATTCAGCTTGCAGGAGTTGAGTGAAAATGGAGTAAAGGGAAAGAGGGCATTTCAGGCACACTGGACTAATGTACAAAGTCACGAAATCCTGAGACAGTAGGGCATGGGGGGAAGGGGAG
>NW_011484385.1:0-1156 GCF_000754665.1 Bison bison bison
TTAAAAAGTTGCACTTATGAAAAAGCAAAAATTTAGTCTGACAGATGTTTGTTCCTGGTCTTAAATTTCTAAATGTAACAAAACTTAGAGATGGGGGGAGGTATTAATCATGCAAAGCATATATTATGCCTTGCAAATAATCTTTGATGTGCTTCTAAAAGGCAGAAATGTAGATAATTGAAAATAATTCTATATATTCCCAGTTAGAGGATTTGAACACATTAATTACATAGGATGCTACTAAACCATGTTAAAGACATGCTCCTGTCAGTGAACACATAAACAAACATACTTGCCATTTGGAAATTATTAAATACGTCTATGAATCTTTAAAAAAAAATGTTGATGTCAGTAATAGAGAACGTGACAGTCTGTAGGTAGAATATGTCTGAATTGATTACTGTGATAACTTGATGGAAACTCTGGCACAACCTAGAAGAGTAGATAGAAATAGATGACGGTGTCTAAGTGCTTCCCCGTGTTAGAATCCAAAACGATCCAGTGATAAGCAGGACAGTCTCTCTATATATAATTGTGTGTTTTTTCTGGAGAAAAACCCATCTTTATTTTCTGGCTTTCTAGTTTTCATTCTGGTACTTTTTTTGAATTTCTGTTACCTGTTCAGCCTAGTTCTAGACTCTTGCACAATCCATTAGAGTTGGTAAGTAGCAACCATCCTCAGGTAACTTTGTTGGGTTTTCGTGGTTTCATGTTTCAGTGCTTGCTACATGTGAATACCCTACTGGTGGCAGCAGCCTGTCTTGTCTCGATTGGCTCACTTGGAGGCATTTCTCTCATCTGACTATGAACTTCCGGTTCCTGGTGGTTAGGAGTATAGTACCTTTTAGAGTCGATATACTGATTAGATCATTTTTGACCATTTTGCTTCATGGCCATAAATAGTGTCTTTGCGTCGTGACACTTCGAGCCTCTGATAAGCAGTTATTCTAAAATAGCCGTTACAAAATACTAGTCTTGATTGCTCAGAAGGCTTAATGGGTACCAGTAGTTAAATTTTGACCATCTTTCCCTCTGTTTATCTGAGGCTGTTTGAAGGGTTTTTTTGGGGGGAGAAGGTTGCTATTTAAAATTTTTATTTCCATTTCTCTCAGAACTTTACATGAAGAAATATGTTTTATGCTAATGAGTCTCATGT
>NW_011484385.1:5685-6009 GCF_000754665.1 Bison bison bison
GGGGAGCTACTAAAAAGGGGGGGAAAAAAAAGGAAAAACTGCAACCTTACAGATACTACACAAAAGAAGCCCTCTTTGGGTATTAGAGGCAGCACTTCCTGCACATAGGAATGCTATTCAGGAATATATAAGTCACCAGTTGTTGTGTAGTCACTAAACTGTGTCCGACTCTTTTGCAACCCCATGAACTGTAACCTGCCATTGAGATTTCCTAGGTAAGAATAATGAAGTGGGTTGCCAATCCCTTCTCCAGGGGATCTTCCCAACCCAGCTATTGAACCTAGGTCTCCTGCAACTCCTGCATAGGCAGGTGATTCTTTACCA
>NW_011484386.1:0-568 GCF_000754665.1 Bison bison bison
AGCTCATGAACTAGAGCCCAGGCTTTTCCTTCCTTTCTTCTTTAGAAACCCTCTGATTTGAGACTTTCATATCTACAGTTCTGGCTCTAACGGAGGCAGTGTTTCAGAGAGTAAAGTGAGCAATGGAGAGCTGTGGGGAGCAGCAGATGAAGCTTCCCTTGCTCACTCCCCGTAGGCTCACCCTCTGCTGTGCAACCCAGATCCCAACAGGAGCTGGGGACCCCTGCACAAGGGGATATCTGCCTACATTGGCTATTTTTTTTTTTTAAAGAAAGACTAATTTTTTTTTTTTTCTACTGTCATTGCAGTGACCCACCAAGCTCTGTTTGGTATTTCCTTTTTATTTTCAAGGATTTTTGTTGTTTTGGTATGATCTCTTTGGAATGGATTAGAGTTAATTCTAGCCACCTGATTATTTTTAGAATAGTCAGGTGGTGGCTCAGACGGTAAAGCGTCTGCCTGGCAATGCGGGAGACCCGGGTTCGTTTCCTGGGTCGGGAAGATCCCCTGGAGAAGGAAATGGCAAGCCACTCCAGCACTCTTGCCTGGAAAATCCCATGGACGGAGG
>NW_011484386.1:4766-5512 GCF_000754665.1 Bison bison bison
ATCATAGAGGATCCTGCTGTGATTTTTGTCGGAGAGTGTTTTGCCTATGTTCTCTAGGAGTTTTATAGTTTCTGGTCTTACATTTAGATCTTTAATCCATTTTGAGTTTATTTTTGTGTATGGTGTTAGAAAGTGGTGTAGTTTCATTTTTTTACAAGTGGTTGACCAGTTTTCCCAGCACCATTTGTTAAAGAGATTGTCTTTTCTCCATTGTATATTCTTGCCTCCTTTGTCAAAGATAAGGTTTCAGTAGGTGCGTGGATTTATCTCTGGGCTTTCTATTTTGTTCCACTGATCTACATTTCTGTCTTTGTGCCAGTACCATACTGTCTTGATGACTGTGGCTTTGTAGTAGAGCTTGAAGTCAGGCAGGTTGATTCCTCCAGTTCCATCCTTCCTTCTCAAGATTGCTTTGGCTATTCAAGGTTTTTTGTATTTCCATACAAATTGTGAAATTATTTGTTCTAGCTCTGTGAAAAATACCGTTGGTACCTTGATAGGGATTGCATTGAATCTATAGATTTCTTTGGGTAGTATACTCATTTTCAATATATTGATTCTCCCAATCCATGAACATGGTATATTTATCCATCTATTAGTGTCCTCTTTGATTTCTTTCACCAGTGCTTTATAATTTTCTGTATTTAGGTCTTTAGTTTCTTTAGGTAGATATATTCCTAAGTATTTTATTCTTTTCATTGCAATGGTGAATGGAATTATTTCCTTAATTTCTCTATTTTCTCATT
>NW_011484386.1:9558-10495 GCF_000754665.1 Bison bison bison
AAAAATCAAAGATTACAAATCTAGAATAGAGGTTAGGATTTTCAAAAATACAATATTAAAAGAAAAGAAGAAAAAAAAGTACACAAAAATTATTTTAAAAAATATATATATGAAGTTTGCTTTAAAAAAGTAGGGTCTTTTTGTTTGCAAAGTAGTAGTAGGTTATAAAAATGAAAAAGGAGTAATAGAGGACTTAAAAATTAAAAAACATTAAAAAAAAAAGAATGATCATAAAAATAGTAAAAATATATCTAGGACTTTCTCTGGTGGTGTTGTGGGTACTTTGGGGTCAGTTCATTTTTGGCTATTCCCTTGGTCCGGCTTATATTTCTCAAGATCTATAGGCCCCTTCCCATGTAGTCAGTACTAACAACAGGGTTTTAATCTATTGCACCTGTCACTTCCAAGGCAGTTCCCTCTGTTTTAGCTTCTTCTGTTTGCTGGTCTCTTCAGTGTCTGATTTCCACCCTGGCACAAAGGGAGCGGTGGTGGACACTTTCTTTTAGGCTCACTTGTTCAGTCGCGCTGTGGGGAGGGAGGGACACTGCAAACAAATAACACTGGCATGTTCTCGTAGTGTCTCAGCCACACTGGGCCTGCCCCCTCTCACGGCACACGTGCCCCCTTGCCCACACTGCTCAGGTTCTAGGTTGCTCCGCCAGGAACCATCCAAGGCTGGCCCTGGGCTGCCTGCACCTCCCAGGTCTAAGCTGCTCAGGTTCAGGCACTCGGGTAGTCCTCAGAGGCGCAGACTTGGTTGGGCCTGCGTTTTGTGCCCTTCCCATGTCCGAGGAGCTCATGTGATGAGGTGTTTGGCAAGCGCGATCTCTGCGACTTATCGCCTCCCCCGTCCCTGCCACTCGGTTTTCTGGGTGTACAACCAGCGCACCTTCTCAGGCAGATATTGACCGTCCAGAACCCCAAGAAGTCTTAGTTA
>NW_011484387.1:0-941 GCF_000754665.1 Bison bison bison
CCAAACAACTAGCAGGGAGGGAGCACAGCCCCACCCATCAGCAGAAAATTGGATTAAAGATTTTCTGAGTATGGCTGAGAGTCCCTTGGACAGCAAGGAAATCAAACCAGTCACTGGTCAAGGAAACCTTTCCTGAATATTCACTGAAGGACTCATGCTGAAGCTGAAGCTCCCCTACTTTGGCCACCTGATGCGAAGAACTGACTCATTGGAAAAGACCCTGATGCTGGGAAAGATTGAAGGCAAGAGGATAAGGGGGTGACAGGGTGAGATGGTTGGATGGCGTCTCTAACTTGATGGACATGAGTTTGAGCAAGCTCCAGGAGTTGGTGATGGACAGGGAAGCCTGGTGTGCCGCAGTCCATGGGGCCACAAAAAGTTGGACACAACTGAGCGACTGAACTGAGCATGGCCCTGCCCACCAGAGCAAGACTCAGTTTTCCCCACAGCCAATCCTCCCATCAGGAAGCTTACACAACCTTTTATCCTCATCCACCAGAGGGCAGACAAGCTGTAAACTTTTTCTTCTAATTCTGGGGGAAATGCCATTCTTAATTTGATAGGGATTGCATTTAATCTGTAGACTGCTTTGGATAGTATAATCATTTTGTTAATATTGATTCTTACCATTAAAGAACATGTTATATCTCTCCATCTGTTTGTGTCATCTTTTATTTCTTTCATCAATATCTTATAGTTTTTGGAGTACAGGACTTTGATCTCCATAGGTAGGTTTATTCCTTGGTATTTTATTCTTTTTTGATGTGATGATAATAGGATTGTTTCCTTAATTTGTCTTTCTGATCTGTCATCGCTAGTGTATAGGAATGCAAGAAATTTCTGTCTTTTAATTTTGTGTGCTATTGCTTTACTAAGGTCATTAATGAGCTCTAGTAGTTTTCAGGTGGCATGTCTGGATTTTCTAAATATAGTATCATGTC
>NW_011484387.1:4919-5289 GCF_000754665.1 Bison bison bison
TCTGGAGGTTCTGGGGGGAGAATCTGCTTCCTTGCCTTTCCCAGTTTTTAGAGGCCACCTGTATTCCTTGGCTTGTGTCCTCTTCATCTGCAAAGCCATCAACACTGCATCTTCAATTGTTTCTCTGACCCTCTTTGATCTTTTAAAGACCCTTGTAATTACATTGGGCCCACCTGGATAATCTAGAATCATCTCCCAAACTTAAACTCCTTAACTTAATCACACCACCATCGCCAAGTCCCTTTTTGCCACATAAGGTAATATATTCATCTTTGCGGGGGGCCATTATCTTGCCTGCCACATGCATCTTCCTGGAAACGTAAGACCACTTGTCTCCCATATTTGCACATATATAGCCCAACATACACAC
>NW_011484388.1:0-886 GCF_000754665.1 Bison bison bison
AAAACTACTTTCCATAAATGCACAAAATAAATTAAAACCTATGTATTAAGCCTGTGGGTTGGTTCTCTTTGGATACTTAAGCCTATACACTTATGGTTGCTTTCTTAGGGCTTTTATATAAGTACTTAAAATGATTTTTTTAATGCTACTTATTGTCAGTAAACCAAATATATCATTAAATAAAAAGAACTTTTTATGGTATCAATATTTTACTGAATTTTGAAGAAAATTTTTTTCCTATTTTTGTAACTTTAGTATTTGCCAGCTATGTCAGTTGCCTTAATAAAGTTACCTCTCACTTATCAATTATAAAACAGCTAATAAATAATTCTAACTTTTATTAATTATTAACAAATTAAACCTTAATTTGACATTGGAGCACTTTTAAAAACAACTTTTAAACTAGTATCCTTTAATTTGTAAACTTTATATACTGTTAGATTGCCTTCTCAGCATGTTTATGTTCTTCAGAGAATAAGTTTTATAGTAAATATATGAAGAAATAAAAACATTTTAAATTGCTTGATTTAGGTTACTAATATTACTTGGTGGAATTTATTCATTTTTAAGAATGCTTTTGTGGTTGATTTTTGTCATGTTACAGTTCTAAGTAGTATTTGTATATCACAATGTTAATTTATATTTGGTATTTTGTGTATTCTGTCAAGTAATTTAAGGTATTAAAACTCTGAAGGTGTTTTTTAATTTCATTTTTCTTTGCTTTTTAGAAAAAGTTTAGAATATCATGCTTAAATGAGATATTTCAGCCCAAATTATACATTAATTCATTTATTAGAAGTTTTTTTTTTTTTTTTTTTGATAACTGTTGGGTATTGTTCACCTAAAACATTAATGACATACTGGTCGTTCTGAATTGTTTTTTTTT
>NW_011484388.1:4521-6009 GCF_000754665.1 Bison bison bison
TGATTCACGTTGTTGTACAGCAGAAACTAACACTATATTGTAAAGCAATTATACTCAAATAAAAAATTAAAATAACAGAATTCAGGTGAAAAACAAAAATCAGGCCAATACGTAGGCAGGCTAGTTTGCAGGAGAGAGCTGGGGAATGAGAATTCTTCAGGTCAGGGCAAATATCAAACACAAAATACAAAACCTTTAGTTTGTAGAGCAATTTATGCAAATAGTCTTTGTTGAAAAGAACTGAATCATCTAATTAGTGGAGTTTAACAGCTGAGTGCAGTCAGGAAAAGAGGAAGAGACCCCTTCTCAAATCGCTGTCATCCCAGAGTGATTATAGGCATACTAGAAACAAACTCCCTGAGGCACAACATTAGACTCTTAAGACTGTGGGAGGAGAAATAGACCTCATTAAAATCATCTAATCAGTTACTAAACAAATAAGCAAGTAACATTAACAAGCCCAGAGTTGCTACAATATATTGTTTTAAATGTCCAGTTTCTAACAAAATAGTCATGAGACAAAAAGCGAAAGCAAATGGCAAAAGTAAACTCACCTGTATATGTGACCTTAGAAGTGAAAGGATTAAACAATACAATCAAAAGGTAGATATGCTGGACTAGATTAAAAAAAAAAAAACTATACATTGTATACAGGAGATATTTTAGATTTAAACATACAAATAGATGAAAAGTAGAAGGATGGCAAAAAGTAGAGAGGGTATAGTAAATATAAGCAAAAGTAGACTTTAAGACAAAAACGTACTAGCAATAAAAAGGTATATTTTAGAATAATAAAAGGGTCAGTCTTTAAGATCATTATAAATCTTCATGTACCTAACAGCCCCAAACATGCAGCAAAAAGTGACGGAATTAAAGGATAGTTAAACAGTATTTTGGGACTCAGTTCCCCACCTTCAATAATGAATAGACTAACTAGGAAGACAAGTAAAGATACAAAAGGCTCAAGCAACACTCTACTCCAATTAGACCTAACAGACATATATAGAACACCATCTAAAAACAGCAGAATATGCATTATTTTCAAGAACACATGAGATATTCTCCAGAATATACCATATGCAAAGCCATAAAACAAGTTTTAATAGATTTAAAGGATTAAATCATGCGAAGTATGTCCTCCCACCATAGTGGAATGAAATTGAAAGCAAACAACAGGAGGGGATTGAAAATTTTATGTAGAAGTAAAACAACACTCTTAAATAACCAATAGACCAAAGGAAATTATAGGGGAAATTGGAAAATAACTGATATGAGAAAAAATGAAACACAAAACCAGCAAAAGGAGTACTCAAAGGAAAATTTATACTTGTAAATACCTATATAAAATGGAAGAGGGACTTTACTGGCAGTTCAGTGGTTAAGACTTCATATTCCCAATGCAAAGGGCATGGATTCAATCCTAGGTTGCAGGACTAAGATCATGCATGCTGCACAGCAGGCCAAAAATAATAAATAATACATATATAT
>NW_011484388.1:9979-10815 GCF_000754665.1 Bison bison bison
CATGGGATTTAAACAATAGAAATTTCACAGCTGTAGAGACTAGAAGACCAAAGTGCTGGCAGATATGTTTTCTTCTGAGGCCTCTCTCTTTGGCTTACAAATGGAAGACTTCTTGCTCTTTCCTCACACTGAGGAGCATGCATCCCTCGTGGCTCTTTCTCATCTTAGGAGGACACCAATCATACTATATTAGGGCCCCTTCCTTGTGACCTCATTTGACATTAATTGCCTCCTTAAAGACCCTTTCAAAATACAGTCGTCCTAGGGGTTAGGTCCTCAATATACAGGGCAGGAGCCCACAATTCAGTCCATAACAACTGCATACCAACAAATTAGATAACACATTAAATGCACAAATTCTTAAAATGACACAAACTGCCCAAACTGACAGAATAAATAGAAAATCCAAATAGAACTTTAGCAAGTGTTATGGACTTAATGTTTCTGGTTGCCAGAAATTCACATGTTGAAACCACAACTCCAGCAGGGTGATATTAGGATGTGATGCTTTTAGGACGTAATTAGGTTTAGGTGAGGTGAATAGGGTGAGGCCCTCATGATAATAATAGGGTCCTTATAAGAGTTGTTTTGGGGGTCTCCAAAATCACTGCAGATGGTGAGTGCAGCCATGAAATAAAAGACACTTACTCCTTGGAAGAAAAGTTATAACCAACCTAGACAGCATATTAAAAAGCAGAGACATTTGCCAACAAAGGTCCATCTAGTCAAGGCTATGGTTTTTCCAGTAGTCATGTATGGATGTGAGAGTTGGACTATAAAGAAAGCTAGCACTGAAGAATTGATGCTTTGAACTGTGATATTGGAGAAGACTTGAG
>NW_011484389.1:0-1040 GCF_000754665.1 Bison bison bison
GGTCCTGGGCTTTTGTTTGCTGGAAGATTTCTGATTACAGTTTCAATTTCTGTGCTTGTGATGGATCTGCTAAGATTTTCTATTTCTTCCTGGTTCAGTTTTGGAAGTTATACTTTCCTAAGAATTTGTCCATTTCTTCCATGTTGTCCATTTTATTGGCATATCGTTGCGTATAGTAGTCTCTTATGATCCTTTGTATTTCTGTGATGTCGGTTGTGATTTCTCCATTTTCATTTCTAATTTTGTTGGTTTGATTCTTCTCCCTTTTTTTTTCTTGATGAATCTGGCTAATGGTTTGTCTATTTTATTTACCTTCTGAAAGAAACAGCTTTTGGCTTTGTTGATTTTGGCTATGGTCTCCTTTGTGTCTTTTGCATTTATTTCTGCCCTAATTTTTATGATTTCTTTCCTTCTACTAACCCTGGGGCTTCACTTCTTCTTTTTCTAGTTGCTTTAGCTGTAAAGTTATGTTACTTACTTGATTTCTCTCCTGTCTCTTGAGGGAGGCTTGTACTGGTATGAACTTTCCGTTTAGCACTGCTTTTACTGAATCCCATAAGTTTTGGGTTGTTGTGTTTTCATTTTGATTCCTTTTATGCGTATTTTTATTTCTTTTTATTTCTTCTGTGACTTGTTGATTATTCAGAAGTGTGCCGTTTAGCCTCCATATATTTGTATTTTAATAGTTATTTTCCTGTAGTTGACATATAATCTTACTACACTGTGATCAGAAAAGATGCTTGAGATTATTTCAAGTTTTTCAATTTACCAAGGCTAGATTTATGGCCCAGGATGTGATCTATCCTGGAGAAGGTTCCGTGTGCACTTGAGAAAAAGGTGAAATTCATTGTTTTAGGGTGAAACGTCCTATAGATATCAATTAGGTCCAACTGGTCCGTTGTATCATTTAAAGCTTGTGTTTCCTTGCTAAGTTTCTGTTTAGTTGATCTGTCCACAGGTGTGAGTGGGGTATTAAAGTCTCCCACTATTATTATGTTAATTTCCCCTTTTATACTTGTTAGCATTTGCCTTACATATTG
>NW_011484389.1:1140-3363 GCF_000754665.1 Bison bison bison
TTGTATCATTTAAAGCTTGTGTTTCCTTGCTAAGTTTCTGTTTAGTTGATCTGTCCACAGGTGTGAGTGGGGTATTAAAGTCTCCCACTATTATTATGTTAATTTCCCCTTTTATACTTGTTAGCATTTGCCTTACATATTGCGGTGCTCCTATGTTGGGTGCATATCTATTTATAATTGTTATATCTTCTTCTTGGATTGATCCTTTGATCATTATGTAGTGTCCTTCTTTGTCTCTTTTCACGGCCTTTATTTCAAAGACTATTTTATCTGATATGAGTATTGCTACTCCTGCTTTCTTTTGGTCTCCTTCTGCGTGAAATATCTGTTTCCAGCCCTTCACTTTCAGTCTGTATGTGTCCCTTGTTTCGAGGTGGGTCTCTTGTAGACACCATATATAGGGGTCTTGTTTTTGTATCCATTCAGCCAGTCCTTGTCTTTTGGTTGGGGAATTCAACCCATTTACATTAAGGTAATTATTGATAAGTATGATCCCATTGCCATTTACTTTGTTGTTTTGGGTTCAAGTTTATAAACCTTTTCTGTGTTTCCTGTCTAGAGGAGATCCTTTAGCATTTGTTGGAGAGCTGGTTTGGTGGTGCTGAATTCTCTCAGCTTTTGCTCGTCCGTAAAGCTTTTGATTTCTCAATATTTGAATGAGATCCTTGCTGGATACAGTAATACGGGTTGTAGGTTATTTTCTTTCATCACTTTAAATATGTCCTGCCATTCTCTTCTGGCTTGAAGAGTTTCTATTAAAAGATCAGCTGTTATCCTTATGGGGACCCCCTTGTGATCCCCATATGTGTTATTTTTCTCTTGCTGCTTTTAATATTTGTTCTTTGTGTTTGACCTTCATTAATTTGATTAATATGTATCTTGGGGTGTTTCACCTTGGGTTTTTCCTGTTTGGGACTCTCTGGGTTTCTTGGACTTGAGTGATTATTTCCTTCCCCATTTTAGGGAAGTTTTCAGCTATTATCTCCTCAAGTATTTTCTCATGGTCTTTCTTTTTGTCTTCATCTTCTGGGACTCCTATGATTCGAATGTTGGGGCATTTAACATTGTCCCAGAGGTCTCTGAGGCTGTCCTCGTTTCTTTTAATTCTTTTTCCTTTTTTCGTCTCTGCCTCATTTACTTCCACCATTCTATCTTCCACCTCACATATCCTCTCTTCTGCCTCAGATATTCTGCTGTCGGTTCCCTCCAGAGTGCTCTTGGCTCAGTTGTTGCATAAATATTCATGATAGATTGACACTTTTTTATTTCTCCTAGGTCCTTGTTAAACTTTCCTTGCATCTTCTCGTTCCTTTTCTCCAGACTATTCATCTGCAACTCCATTTTGTTTTCAAGATTTTGGATCATTTTTACTATCATTACTCTGAATTCTTGTTCAGGTAGACTCCCTATCTCCTCCTCTTTGGTTTGGTTTGGTGGGCTTTTGTCGTGTCCCTTTGCCTGCTGAATTTTTCTCTGCCTTTTCATCTTTTTAGGTTGCTGTGTTTGGGGTGGCCTTTCCTCTTACTGCTTTTCTAGGGTTTTTTCTGTTTTGGGGGGGCAGGGCTGGCTTTCTGTGTGCTCTTTAAATTGGATACCTTTCATTAGTCTATCTTCCAGGTCACTTATTCTTTCTTCTACTGGATTCATCCTGCTATTCATTGCCTTGAGCTCAGCATTCTTCTCAGCAAAGGAATTTTCTAATTTTTCTTGCTCCACCTTGAGTTTTTAATTTCTTTTAACAGTAATCTGCCTTTCTGTTGATAGCTTTTCATAATTCCTTTAGTATTTTCATTACTTCCTTTTTGAACTTGGTGTCCTTAGCTCAAGAGGTCTGTCTCATTGTTTACTCATCTTGGGGAATTTCCTTGGTCTTTTATGTGGGAGTGGTTTCTCTGATTCTTCGTTTTGCTCATGTTTCTCCCAGTCTGTGAGTTTAGGAAAAACAGTTGTCTACAGTGGTCTTCGTGGGCTATTTTATAAGGGAGTAGCCTGCGTGGGTTTAATATACTTTGGTGCAAAGGCTGTTTTTAGTGTGAATGCCTGCCGTCCCTTTCCACAGTGTGTGCAGGCCGTCAGTCATCCCCTTGATAGGAGGTGTGCACTGGGCATTGAGCAAGGCTTGCCCTTTGCTCTGTGGGTGTCACAGCCCTGTTGGGGAAAAGTCTTTGCCCTCGCTGTTGGAGTAGAGGCCCTCAGATCTGTTTCTGAGCTGCATTTGTGATC
>NW_011484389.1:4373-9235 GCF_000754665.1 Bison bison bison
GGGCGAACCCTGGAGCCCTCCATGATGCTGTCCTGTCGTACACACCCAAAAGCCCAACAAGGTGGTGTCCTGTGAGGCGCACCCTAGAACCCATCAAGCTGGTATCTTGTGGGGCACACCCTAGAATCCGCCAAGGTGGTTTCCTGTGTGGCACACCCTATAACCCACCAAGGTGGTGCCCTGTGGGGCTCACCCTAGAACCCTCCAAGCTGATGCCCTGTGCAGCACATGGGGAACAAGGTCGCTAAGGCATGTCTTGCCCAGTCATTCACACGCCTCTCACCAATGGTGCTTTGCTTCTAAGGCAGCTCCAGACCTCTTGCACGTACACCCCTGATTGCAGCCGTACCACACTCCTGCCCCTTCAGGCTGTCTCTGTGCTGCCAACACTACTTCTCTTCCTGAGTCCTCTAAAGCCCAAGTTTCATCCCTCAGTCCCTGCCACACACCTCCTGCCACAGGGAGCTGGTGTGGCTCTAAGCAGAAGCAGCACCACCAGCATAAAAGCAGCTGGCCATAAGTAGGCTGACTGTGGCGGGTCAGTTATGGTGGAGGACGGTGGGGGGGGGCACCTTTGGATGTGAAAGCCAACTCATCACCACGCCTTCAAGGGGGATCTTCCTGTTGTGGGAGCTGAGCGTGCCACCTTATCTGGTTCTGTCCATCCTGAGACCTCATCCACAGGTCAGCCACTTTCCCCAGCATGGTGTGGGTGGTCAATCAGGACCCATGGGCACTGGGAGCCATCCAAGGATTCCAAGGGCACTTGGCTGTTCTCCTGGCCCTTCCCTTTACCATTGGCTGCAAATTTATGGTGGCAGGAGTCTGTGGGAACGATGAAGGAGAAGTTCACAGCAGGAAAGAACCTCAAAATCCAAGTCATGACTGCCCTCAGGAGAAAAGCTGGCAAACTACCTCAAACACGCATTAGACTTGGCAAGGCACACTACTGCATGCAAAGAAATTCACGCAAATTCCTGCAAACTAATGAGTGTAAGCACACTCGTGCAAGCAAGTGCACACAGCAATGACAGGGTCCCCTGTTAGGTGCCCCTCCCTGTCCTATCTGTGAGGGTGAGTGCCCACACCTTAGGCCCCACCGAGGGCTGTGGATCCCCCCTGGGGACTGTTGCCCAAGCATTGGCCTTGGCCTGATGTATGTAACCTTAGGGCAAAGGAGGCTTCGTGAAGGGGGTATCGTGGTCACTGAGACCCTGCTAAATGTGCAGGTCATTGTACTGAAGGGATAAGCATGTCCCACGGTCAGGGGGATTCTGCCCCAGGATCTGAGCCCCGGGGCTCCTGCCCTGTCACTGAAAACCCATCCATGTTGCTCACACCCTTTCCCCGGCAGCTCTCATGGCAGCCAGTCTGTCCAGGCAGAAAGAAGAGGCTAAGACAAGGCACTCAGAAACAACTCTGCCTCCCTGGAATCTCCCAGAGGAGAGCATTCCCAGGTCCCGGGGTGCTGTGGATGCAGCATTGTTCTGAACACGGAGGTGTGGAAGCAGCAGGGCTCCCCTTCCTGCATGAACAGCCAGGCTGCAGTAGGGGTGACTTGCTGCTGCTCTTCCTTCCTGCCGCAGGGCTGGGGAGAGGGCCCGTCATGCTTCCAGCCGTGGCAGCCGGCCCATAGTCCTGAGGGAATGGCCAAGACGCCCTCAGAGACACAGCCCGCCCCCATACCCTCAGCCTTGAGCAGGCTCCCACCCCGTCTCTGCACTTGTGAGGAGGCCAGCCAGCCTTGTCGTCCCAGTGAAGGTCAGGCCTCTGTCACCTGCAGCTGGAGGTGTCCTTACCATGGAGTACCATGGCACCCCTGGTCACTGTCCTTCCTCCCAGGACCGTAGGGACTTAGGAGACGTCTCAAAGCTTTAACCCCCCAACTGCCTCTTCTGGGCTGTAGGGGCGTAGGGCAAACAAGCCTGTGGACACAAGAACCTTTTGTTACTTTCTTGAAATTTGCCCTTTGAAACTTACAGCATGTGTTGGTTCCCCTCCCCCACCCCACCTTTTAAAAACTTTCTTAGCTGTTAACTTTTCCTCTGGTTTTTACCTCCTTTGCTCACCCCCTTAGGTGTCACTGGAAGGTTCCCACAGACTTCTTTTTCCCTTTGGTGACTTCTTGCACATGTTCATTTATCAACTGAGGCAGCAATAGTCCTGGTATAGCTTCTGACCTAATCAATGAAGTGTCAAGACTTTTACCTCTTGTGTTTTTGCCCATAAGGACCCACCTTCTGGAACAAGTGTCCAGAACAGTTTCTGTCCATGAGGGGATGCCCTCAGAAGCAGCATCTCACATACAAGCACTCTCCCCACAAACTCAAGGAAGGTCTTTGCTGCTGCTGAGTTGCTTCAGTCGTGTCTGACTCTGCGCGACCCCATAGACGGCAGCCCACCAGACACCCCCATCCCTGGGATTCTCCAGGCAAGAACACTGGAGTGGGTTGCCATTTCCTTCTCCAATGCATGAAAGTGAAAAGTGAAAGTGAAGTCGCTCAGTTGTGTCCGACTCTTAGCGACTCCATGGACTGCAGCCCACCAGGCTCCTCCATCCATGGGATTTTCCAGGCAAGAGTACTGCAGTGGGGTGCCATGGTCTTTATCGCTTGTCAAATCTCACCACATGCTTGACATCTGGTCTACCTCAGTGCAGGCTCTAGGAAACAAGGTCCTAGAGTGGGATTCACTTACGAAGTCTGCAGGGCTGTGGAGAGCCCTGGGCACACACACAGCCCCCACCCTAGGCAAGGTCTCTGATCACCCAAGCAGATGTCATCTCTGTCTTCTCCATCTCCTGAACGCTGTGAGCCAGAATTTCAAGGAGCTGAGACCTCCCTCCCATCACAGCTCACCCAGTGGTCTTCCCCTCTGCCTTGGACACCAAGGCCTGAGAGCCCTTGTAGCTCACTGGCTATTTTAGAAGCAATTGCATGGCTGTGCCCTGACTCTAATGAGGCAGCTGATGACCAGGGCAACCTTTCCTCCTGCCTCAGCAGTCAAGTTCTCAACTGGACTCCACACCCTGCTTAGGGCAGCCCAGTTAAGGACACCTTCACACCTCGTGCTCCAGAGTAGGGTAGGTCACCCACCCTCCAGAGTGGTGTGGATGGAAGACAGAGACTGACTCAGCATCGCCAGTGGGCCTGGTTCCAGCTGCTCCATCACGGAGATCCAGACGCGCCACCTGGCAAGTTGCTGGGGCACACGCCTGTAGCATCCTGTCCTTTCTCTGGTTTGAGGAGGGTGGGGGCAGGACGGGATCCCAGAACTCAGCCACGGGATGCCACAGAAGGAGCCCAGCCTGGGCATGAACACGGCCAGTCTGCAAGCTCTGGACCTGCCACCCCTGCACTTACCCAGGCTCTGCACACCATTGCTGGGAAGAGGCCGTTGTGGGGTGGAGGGGGGAGGCAGGCCAGACTCTGAAGGGCTCAAAAAGTCAAAGCCATATCCTGTCACTCGTGGGGGCCAGACAAGGTCAGGGCTGCCGCCCACACAGGGCCCACCACGCTGTGACCTGGCTGATCCTGGGCCAGCAGGGCCCCGGCTGATGGGGCTGGAGATGCAAGCCCGGTGAGAGGGCTGGCAGGGCACCGCGGGCACCTCCCCTCCCCCAAGCAGGAACCAGAGACACAGGAAGGCCACAGCAGTTGTTTCCTGGAGGGCCTGGGGCAGCCACATCCCCCATTTCCTGAAAGGGAGACACGAGGCCCCAGAGCCAAAACCAGGTCTCTCAACAAGCCCCCCATCCTTCAGCCTCTTTGCTCGGCACACAGGTGGTGGTGGTGGTTTAGTCGCTAAGTCGTGTCCACTCTTTGCGACCCCAAGGACTCTCGCCTGCCAGGCTCCTCTGTCCGTGGGATTCTCCAGGCAGGAATACTGGAGTGGGTTGCCATTCCCTTCTCCAGGGGATCTTCCCGACCCAGGAATCAAACCTGGGTCTTCTGCTTGCAGGCAGATTCTTGACTGACTGGGCGATGGGCACCCAGGTGGATGAATTAAAGCTTAGCTGGCAGTCCAAGTCCCTTTAAGGAGTGGATGTACTTTCTCGCTCATGCTTTCCTTAAGCCTGTGCAGCAGAGTATCTTGCCTGAGAACTGGCCTTTCTTTAGGAGCTAATGATCACACAGCACAATGTCTTACTCATGGAAATGATTTTCTGAGGCTCTATGTTAATGCTTATTGAGTCTTGCCTGGGGACCTATTTCTCAAGACTTGTGTCCCTGATTACACAGCAACGGGATAGATCTCACCCAGAGACGTGCCCAGAACTCCCCGGCTAACCTCGTATGAACTTATCTCAGGACGTGTGCCTTGGGAAAGGGTCTGGTGGAGCTCTTACAACCTTGAGCCATGCTTCTTGCCTGTTCTCAGCAGCCAGTTGCGAAGTATTTAAGACTGAACTAGGCCGGTACTCTCCTACCCTCTCCTGATGTCTGTCAGAAGCTCTTTCTGTCACTTTCACTTCAATAAAACTCTACACAAAGCTCTAGTGACTGAGACTGTCTCTGGTCCCAGAGTTGAATCTTCCCCTTCGGAGACCGCAAAGGAGCCCGGCGGCACTGTTCAGCACGCACGCTAAGCAGCCACAGGTCACCTTTCAACCCAACCACAAAACGACCAGCCATTCTCCTCCTTCACAAGGCCCAGCCTCTAGTCGTGGCCTCAGCTGGACTCAGACACAGAGACTTCCCAACATGCTGTCCACTCACCCCCTCCCTCAGCAAGCCTCCAGGGCATGGTCACTCCCCCCAGTCCAAGCCATATCTGTGCCCTTCTCTCCCACCCCCAACAGTGGTCCAAGGCCGAGCATGCCCACCACGCTCATACCCGCCCCCCCTCCCCGAGGGCCCATA
>NW_011484389.1:9374-10823 GCF_000754665.1 Bison bison bison
GCACCTGCCTGCCTGCCAGGGGCATTTAGAGCTGAACCTCCTCCCCGAGGACAGCAGCCGGCAGACACAGCAGGCCCCAGCCGTGGGGGCACCCCGTGGTCCAGCATGCAGTGCAGCCGCAGCCCCTGGACACCACTCCCATGGAGGCCAGTGAGAGGTGGAGTTAATAAGGGGCTTCTGCCAGCTTCGCAGCCACGGCCAGAGAGAGCCCCTGACAGACCCCCAGGGCCAGACACCCAGAGGGCCAGCAACAGCCCAGGCCCGCCCCCCACCCACTGCCCCCACGGGCCTTTCTCCAGCTGAGAACACAGCTCCAGTGTGGGTGGACACAAGACAGCTCGAATCTGCCCTCATTTCCAGAAGAGAAGGGACCCAGTGCAGGCCACCTTCGGCACCATGAGGATCACTAACAGAGACAGACTCTGTGTGTCCAGCCCAGGATGACCATGGGGATCTGTGGGCAGGGCTCTCCAAGGGGCTCCGTGGCCGACCCCCGCAGCCCCAGCTCGCCCGCGGCCAGCCCTCAGGGTTTTGGCCAAGCCAGGAACCACAGTGGAACTCGGTGGGGCCACAGAGATTGACAACTTTATAAAAACCCCTGAGCAGAGCGGCCCCAGGGAAGCCGGGGGGGTCTCACTCTGAGGGTTCCCTGTCAGCGCACACGGGGTCAGGTCAGCCAGAAGCCTGAAGGCACTGGAGAAGAGCCACCTGGGCTGACGGTGGAGGGGCCTCCCAGGTGGGCACGGAGCAGGGCCCAGCCCAAGCAAAGGGCCAGGTCCCCAAGGCCTGGGGTGCAGGGAGTCCAGGGAATTGGGGGTTGAGGTGGAGAGCCTCGGGAGGGGCAGGGAGCACGTGACCTCATGGGAACAAAGCAGATCAGGAGACAGCAGACACTCAAATCCCAGACCAGGGGCCTGAGGCGGGCAGGTGCTTGTGGGGTGGGGGGCAAGTGTCTTCAGGAAGACAGACTTGCAGCTCCTGGGGGCTCCCTGGGGACCCTGGGTGGGTTTCCGTGCTCCCAGCATGGGGCCAGCCCACTGTGACTACGTGACTTCCATCTCTGGGGCCAGGCTGCCCTGGGCACCGTCTCCTCAGGTGAATCTGGTGTCTAGTGTCCAAGTCAGGGGACAGCAGGACTTGGGTGGACTTGGGATGTGAGTCAGGGCCAGCAAGGAGGTAGGGTGTGTTTTTGTGGAAAAGAAGCAACAGAATGGAAGCCATGCTGCTGGGACTTGGATCTCTGGGGCCAGCGCACCCCGGTCACCGTGTCCTTAGGGAGTGTCTCCCTTGCAGCACTGCCTGGGCCTCGGGCAGTTCCCTGGGTCCGTGCAGCTGCTCCGAGCCCTGAGCAAGGCGGGGTCTTGGTCCAATGGGGTCCCACCCTTGGATCTGCCGGAGCCCCTGGAGATGAGCCAGCTGAGGCCTGAGGGGAGGACAGGAGCTGGCTGG
>NW_011484389.1:11525-14935 GCF_000754665.1 Bison bison bison
TCGGGTCTAGAGGGCCTGGGGCAGCTGGGATCTGAGACACGGAGGGCCCAGGGGCCCAGGCTTACAGCACCGAGGAGCAGAGGCTCCAGGCACCCTCTCCTCCTGGGCTCTGTAGCCAGGGCTTTCTCTGGGGGCCTCAGCCACCCTTGGGCTCTGGACTCCCAAGGTCCCAGCTGTGCTGGCCTCATGAGGCCACAGGTGAGGTGGTCCGGAGGCCTCAGCCGGCCACGAGCTCTTGCCTGGGGTCCCAGCATCATTGTCACCGTGTAACAACTGGCTCAAGCACTGGGGTCGGGAAGCCTGGGCACTGTCTGCTCAGCTGAGCCCTCACCACCCCACTTCACTGCACCCGGGGAGACCCAGGGTGTCAGAGATCCAGGGGCATTCTGGAGGTCAAGAAAGGGAGCTGGGGAGAGGGTTCTGGTGACAGGCAGAGCCAGACCTCCTCGCCCCAAGGACACCGCGATGTGGGTACGAGGTGGCTCCTTTGGCGGGTCTGGCTGCCTGACTTGAGCAGGACCAGGGGCTTCCGTCGCTTTCTGGGGCAGGCGGCTGCTCGAGGCTGGACTTAGGAGTCTGTGGTTCACGGTCAGCCGGCCCAGGCAGGCAGTGGTCTGCCTCTGGGGACCAGAATGGGACATAGTGTCTCTGGCAGAGTCAGGGTCACACACAAGTGACTTTGACCGACGGCTTCCCTGTGGCGCCTGGAGATGGCGTGGGGGCCCGGGCGCCTCGAGCCTTGCCAGGCTCCCGAGGTTTTTGTTGGGCGAGGCTGGAGATATCACCACTGTGTTTACTATAGTATATATGTTTGCGGCCGAGGGATCGAGGTCACCGTCTCCTCAGGTAAGAGCGGCCCATCCAGGGCCTTTGCTTTATCTCATTTTGTGGGATTTTTCTGAGCATCACTGTCTGGTCCTCTGATGTGTCCTTGTCCCCTCCTCCCCGGGGGGACTCGGCAGACTGGCCAGGAGGGGACCAGCTGCCCTATGCATTTCAGAGTCTCTTATTTTCCGATGCCTTTAAAAAATCAGAATCTTGCTGGCATTCAGAGGGGGCTTGGGCGGGAAGGGCCACCAGTGGGGGAGGCCCAGGCCCCCCTTGGCAGCAGGGCAGCTTGGAATGTGGTGGAAGGCAACTTGCCACGGTCCTAGCATCTGCGGAGGAGCGTGTCTGGATAATTAGGGCCTCAGGAACGCTGCCCGCGGTGGGCGCAGAGAACGCCCCCCTCGGGTGAGGTGTGTTCTGCACTAGACTGTGTTTAAAATTCTTTATTGGGTAGGAAGACAATTGTCTAGGTGAGGACGGACACGCAGTGTCCCAATCATGGCGAGAGAGGGGAGCCTGGGGAGGTGATGGGCGCTGGGCTTTGTGAGGCCACTCTAAGAGAAAGAAAGGCCATTCGCCAGAGGAGATGTGCTTGCGAATACCAAGACAGGGCATCTTCGAAGCGATTCCTGATAGTGTGCAAAATTGAAACTTTAAAAAGAGATGTTTAAAGTATTTTAAATTTTTATCATTTAATTAACCACCACAAATCATGGCTTTGGAGAGTTGAGACAGGTACAAGTTTGGCCAAAAAGTACTTACTAGGTTCCATAAACCCTGGCCCCAGTTCAGGGCTGTTTTGAGAATAATAAATTCAGCTTATTTTCTTAATGTAACTGGTGGTGCCGAGTTAGCCAAGATGGCCACGGGCAGGACTGGCCCCCTGCAGCAGGTGGCAGGAAGCTGAGAGTCTGTTTTTGGAAGCAGGAAAACACAGTTGGTAAATTTATAGCTTCTGGTTCCCAAAAGGTGGTTTGCGGCTGGTTTTGCCCAGCCCCACAGAACCGAAAGTGTTCCCCTGAGCGGAGCAACACCTGGCTAATTTGCATTTCTAAAACAAGGCACAGATGCTGACTACCGAAACTGGAAGGTTCCTCTTTTAACTATTTGAATTTACTTCAGCTTTAGCTTATCAACTGCTCACTTATATTCATTTTCAAAGTCGATGTTTAAGAAATTAATTTGTCTCAGGTGCATTTTATCAATGCATTCGTATGCTCTTTAATGAGTTACTCCTTCAAGGTAGTTAAGCTGAGACCGTGCGCACGCCGTGTGCACTGTGAGTGTGCTCACAATCGTAGCTGGCCGGCTCCCTCCTGGCGATGAAGCAGCTTTCTCAGTGAGGCTCCCTCACTGCAGAATGTTCAGGGCCACCTTTCAGGTACCCATCTCAGGACAGACTTGGGTGAAACGGGGGCATTCGTCGTGAGTTACTCTGCTACACTACTAGCTGGGCGATTGAGAGGATGCCTGGTGGGGTGGGAGTCAGTGGGGCCTGGGACCGCCCGCAGCTGGGGACGTGCGGGCCTGGCCTCTGCCGCCAGGCCAGTGGGCAGGTCACGAGTTAGCACACTGAAGGGATTCGGAGGAATCCACCCAGGTCAGAGAGCCCACGGGACATGCCAGGGACCAGCGCCGAGCTGTGAGGGGCAGGAGCCGGTGCAGCCAGACTCGCTGCCCCGGGACGTTTGTATGAGTTGTTTTTGTTTCTACTTGAAAGGGAATCTGTCTTTACCTACTGCCTGCGATGCCGGGGTGCTTCATACCCACAGGGACCACTTCCTGCGTCCACACTTAGGTGTTCAATGCAGCTTTGGGGTTCAGATGGTCTCTGTTTGCTAGAGAGTATCCTCTTTCTCAGCAGAACTTTGTGATAAAGACAGAATTGGGAGCAGGTTCAGATAAGATGCATTTCCCGTGGTTTTTAATGAGGACATTGGCCAGAGAGCAGTTAGTCACCAGGACTCTTTTAGACTCGGGGCAGGATCTTAGGCCCACGGCATGTGCCCAGGAGGCCAGGCCCCAGGGACGTGTGCCCAGGCTCTCCTCTCCCAGAGAAGCAGCGCTGCCTGCTCAGCAGAGACAGGGCCTCTGTCTGAGGGTGGCAAGCGTGTCTCAGCCTGTGTGATGCAGTAGGGAAGCTAAAGTCGTCACGATGCTTTTCACCCAGAGTGGAGGGTGGTGGTGACTGACGGCTGGGAGAAGGCCGGCTGGGCCTGGTGTGGGGATGGAGGCATCAGGCACCCAGGAGAAGCGGGAAGAGGCTGGAAGGGGTGAGCCCAGCTGGGCAGCGTCCGCAGACCAGGGGCTTTAGCCGAGGCCACGGGTCCGGGATCTGACCCTTTCTTGTCAGGACCACTGGGCTTTCACGTCTGTGAGGGCAGCCCAGGCCACCAACAGCAGGTGAGCTGTGCTGGGCTGAACTGAGCTGAGCTGAGCTGGGTTGAGCTGGGCTGAGCTTTGCTGGGCTGAGCTGGGCAGTGTGTGTGAGCTGGGCTGAGCTGGGTTGAGCTGGCCTGAGCCGGGTTGAGTTGGCCTGAGCTGGGCAGAGTGGGTGAGCTGGGCTGGGCTGGGCTGGGCTG
>NW_011484389.1:15035-16756 GCF_000754665.1 Bison bison bison
CTGCAGAATGTTCAGGGCCGCCTTTCGGGTACCCATCTCAGGACAGACTTGGGTGAAACGTGGGCATTCTTCGTGAGTTACTCTGCTACACTACTAGCTGGGGGACTGAGAGGATGCCCGGTGGGGTGGCAGTCAGCAGGGCCTGGGACCGTCTGGAGGGACAGTCTCTGCTCTGAGTCCCCAGGCTCGCCAAGGCTGGGGGGTCTCCTGGGACTGCCCACACCTGGGGACGTGTGGGCCTGGCCTCTGCCCCCAGGCCAGTAGGCAGGTCACGAGTTAACACAGCGAAGGGATTCGGAGGAATCCGCCCAGGTCAGAGAGCCCACGGGACATGCCAGGGACCAGGAGCCGGTGCAGCCAGACTCACTGCCCAGGGATGTTTGTATGAGTTGTTTTTGTTTCTACTTGAAAGGGAATCTGTCTTTACCTACTGCCTGCGATGCCGGGGTGCTTCACACCCACAGGGACCACTTGCCACATCCACACGTAGGTGTTCAACGCAGCTTTGGGGTTCAGATGGTCTCTGTGCTAGAGAGTATCCTCTTTCTCAGCAGAACTTTGTGATAAAGACAGAATTGGGAGCAGGTTCAGATAAGATGCATTTCCTGTGGTTTTTAATGAGGACATTTGCCAGAGAGCAGTTAGTCACCAGGACTCTTTTAGACTCGGGGCGGGATCTCAGGCCCACGGCACGTGCCCAGGAGGCCAGGACCCAGGGACGTGTGCCCAGGCTCTCCTCTCCCAGAGAAGCAGCACTGCCTGCTCAGCAGAGACAGGGCCTCTCTCTGAGGGTGGCAAGTGTGTCTCAGCCTGTGAGATGCTCTAGGGAAGCTAAAGTCTCCAACAAGCTTTTCACCCAGAGTGGAGGGTAGTGGTGACTGACAGCTGGGAGAAGGGCCAGCTGGGCCTGGTGTCGGGATGGAGGTGTCAGGCACCCAGGGGAAGGGGCGAGCGGGCTCCCAGGAGGAGAAGCGGGAAGAGGCTGGGAGGGATGAGCCCAGCTGGGCAGTGTCCACAGACCAGGGCCTTTAGCGGTGGCCATGGTCCAGGATCTGACCCTTTCTCGTCAGAACCACTGGGCTTTCATGTCTGCGTTGGCGGTTCAGGCCACCTACAGCAGGCTGAGCCGGGTTGAGCCGGGTTGAGCTGGGTTGGGCCAACCAGGTGAGCTGGGCTGAGCTGCACTGAGCTGGGCTCAGCTAGCTGGTTGGGCTGGGCTGAGCTGGGTTAGGCTGAGTTGAGCTGGGCTCAGCTGGGCTGCGCTCAGCTGGGCTGGGCTGGGCTAGGATGGAGTGGGTAGCTGGGCTGGGCTGGGCTGGGCTGAGCTGGGCTGGGTTGAGCTGGGCAGAGTGGGTGAGCTAGGCTGGGCTGGGCTGTGCTGGCAGAGTGGGTGAGCTGGGCTGAGCTGGGTTCAGCTGAGCTGAGCTGGGCTGAACTGAGCTGAGCTGGCCTGTTTAAGCTGGGCAGAGTGGGTGAGCTAGGCTGAGCTGGGCTGAGCTGGGTGGAGTGGGTGCGCTTGGCTGAGCTGAGCTGGGCAGAACTGGGCTTAGCTGGCTGAGCAGGTGAGCTGGGCTGAGAGGGTTGAGCTGAGCTGAGCTGAGCTGAGCTGGGTTGAGCTGGCCTGGATTGGGCTGATCTGGATTGAACTGGGCTGAACTGAGCTGAGCTGGGCTGAGCTGGTCTGGGCTAGCCTGGGCTTAACTGGGGTAAGCTGGGTTAAC
>NW_011484390.1:0-711 GCF_000754665.1 Bison bison bison
AGTGTTCTTGCCTGGGGAATCCCAGAGACGGGGGAGCCTGGTGGGCTGCCATCTCTAGGGTGGCACAGAGTCAGACACGACTGAAGCGACTTAGCAGCAGCAGCAAGCATTAGTAAAATATTAAATGAAGGCATTGGAGAAGACTGCATATTAAATTTATAATAACTAGCTTGAAGTAAAGGTGGGGAAAAACAAATTAAGTATCTGTTGTAGTGACTGACCTTTCAGCAAGTGGTACATAGCCTTTCCAACTCCATTCTACATTTTTTTGTTGTTTCCTACAATGGGTTTGATATGCTCTGAGAAAATAAAAAAAAAAAGGAAAAAAAGCATTCTCTGTCATAAAAAAAAAACTTTAAAAATCTTACTTGCTATATTTTATAATATCTAAGTTTTAAAATGCTGCTATGAATGGTAGTTAAATTAATCATTCAACCCATATTTTTAATTACAAACTGTATTTTGTTGTTTAGTCGCTAAGTTGTGTTCAACTCTTGCAATTAATATACAGTAGGCACTTATAATTATTATTATTATTATTATTGGAAGGGGACTTCCCTGATAGTTCAGTTGGTAAAGAATCCACCCACACTGCAGGAGACATTTGATTCCTGGGTCAGAAAAATCCGCTGGAGAAGGGATAGGCTACCCACTCCAGTATTCTGGCCTGGAGAATTCCATGGACTGTATAGTCCATGGGGTTACAAAGAA
>NW_011484390.1:1526-2110 GCF_000754665.1 Bison bison bison
ACTCCTTTCCTGATCTGGACCCAGTCTGTTGTTTCATGTCCAGTTCTAACTACTGCTTATTGTCCTGCAAACAGATTTCTAAAGAGGCAGGTAAGGTGGTCTGGTATTCCCATCTTTTTAAGAATTTTCCACAGTCTATTGTTATCCACACAGTCAAAGGCTTTGGCATAGTCAATAAAGCAAAGGTAGATGTTTTTATCTGGAACTCTCTTGCTTTTTCAGTGATCAAACGGATGTTGGCAATTTGATCTCTAGTTTCTCTGTCTTTTCTAAATCCAGCTAGGATTTAGAAAGAAGCTAGGGAAGAAGTAACTGGGGACATAGGCAAGTCTTTATTTTTATTCTTCTTTGAAACTTCCCCTATTGTCATTATTTGTCAGTGTGCTTTTGTATTAAGTGGTACATGTAATCTTTCTCACTTTAAAAATTAACAAATTAGTTTACTTTTTAAAATATAAATTTATTTATTTTAATTGGAGGCTAATTGCTTTACAATATTGTATTGGTTTACTTTTTAGAGCAGCTTTATTTAGGAAGTTTCAAGAAAAATTGAACAAAGGCACAGAGAGTTCTCATACTTTTCC
>NW_011484390.1:2210-2591 GCF_000754665.1 Bison bison bison
ATATAAACTATGACTTAAAGGCTAAGAAGGAGTTAGCCAGGTGAAGGAGCAAGGGGAGTGCAGCAGCATGTTCTCTGGCTTAGAGGCACTTGCCATCATGGAACATTAAAGAAACTACAAATACTTCAGCATGGCTAGAGTAGAGATTGTCTATGGTCAGCACATATTTTACTTATGTCAGAGTTCTTGTAATAAGATAAGAAGGTAGTTCAGTTCAGTCACTCAGTCCTGTCCAATTGTTTGTGACCCTATGGGCTGCAGAATTCCAGGCTTCCCTGTCCATCACCAACTCCTGGAGCTTACTCAAACTCATGTCCATTGAGTAGGTGAGGCCATCCAACCATCTCATCCTCTGTCGTCCCCTTCTCCTCCTGCCCTCAA
>NW_011484390.1:3693-4422 GCF_000754665.1 Bison bison bison
AGTTTCACTGCCTTAAAAGTCCTGTGTTCCACGTATTCATCCCTCCCTCTTTGCCTCATTCATGTCATTTGATTGTCAATCTGCTCAGATTGGAATAAATTTATTCCATTTTAAATTTAAATTTTTAAATTATTGGACTATAGTTGATTTACAATGTCACATTAGTCTCATGTGTACAGCAGAGTTATATATATAGAAAATTTTTTGCATTTTGTAATTTATTCATGTGCTTTGCATTTTACTTGATGTGCTACTTACTTGTTTTTTTTTAGATGTTACACTCCTTAATATTAGAAAAGATTTTAAGAGATCACCTAGCCCAGGGGTGTTCAATTGCCCAAAAGCTTTCCTGACCCATTTGCTTGTCCATGGAAGATACAGTTAAAGCATTACAGAGATCTTTCCTATTGAGCCTCAGAATTTTTCTAAACACATTACTTTAGAAAGGCAATGACAGTCACCAGATTTTGCACAAGATTTAAAACCTGTTTGATACTTTAATCTAAATCAACCTCATTTTACCAAAAAGGAAACGGAAATCCAGAAAAATCAGTTGATTTACCCTAGGATGCAAAGCTGAAAGTGAAAGTGAAGTTGCTCAGTCGTGTCCAACTCTTTGCGACTCCATGGACTGTAGCCTACCATGCCCCTCCATCCATGGGATTCTCCAGGCAAGAATACTGGAGTGGGTTGCCATTTTCTTCTCCAGGGGATCTTCCCGACCCAGGG
>NW_011484390.1:4522-5265 GCF_000754665.1 Bison bison bison
CCTGCATTCCAGGCAGACGCTTTAACCTCTGAGCCACCAGGGAAGCCCATAGGATGCAAAGCTGTTAACTTGCAAATCAGAAATAAGTTGAGTCTGGGACTTCTTACTCAACCCAGTGATGTTTCTACTATACATCTCTTAGAGTCATCTTAAAAAAAGTGACATGACAAAAAAATATCATTATAAAGTGCATATTTCAAGATTTTTTCAAAAACATGCATTTCAGTTTCCAACACTGATCAGTTCTGCTGGTTACAAAGCAATCACTACTTAAGGCTTTTTAAACCTGATCTGTACATCTTTTTCTTCAAGGAAAACGTGATGTAGATAACCCATATGGAAGACATGTAAATGGAGTTTTTCTGATTAAAATAAGTGTGTGTTTTTACTATGTGTATTTGGGGGAACATGAGTCTGGCTGGCTCTGTTTTCCACCCCCGCACTTTGCCAAACATCAAATAATTCTAGAGAATTCCTCAGGCTCTACCAAGAATAGTTTGAAAGCCATTGCACTAGAGGAACAAGTATTTCTGCCTAAGGAATTATTAATTTTATGTATTCATATTTCCACATCACAGATATCACATCTTTTCTTAACACAAAGGCTCATAGACTGATGCATCAAGTATCTCCCAAATTATGCACATGAACTAAATGTATAGAACAGATTATTAATGACTAACCTTTATAATGTACTTGATTTAATAAATAGACTTCATATTAGATGATTAAATCAGATCAGT
>NW_011484390.1:5365-7995 GCF_000754665.1 Bison bison bison
CATGGAGCCTGAACGAATGCACTTAAAAAAAAAAAAAAGCCCTAATTTAGGTTTGAGTCATCTATTTCAATCCATTATAATAATGTCTTTCCAATTTTACTGGTTATGATCTCCAGTGACAAATACATCATTAATTATGATAGTAAATAAATGAATACATATCTGTATGTGTATGCATCTCTGTCTACACCTGTCCATATACACATTTATATACACCTAATCAATTTTTCCATAAATGTTTATAACTAGAAGATAAATTTTACAAATTCCTATAGGAAATATTTTATATATGAATTATAAATGTACACGAATTATTATAAAGAATTGATCTACACAATAATGATGACTGGAAAGTCTGAAATTTGTAGAGCAGATTGGTGTCTAGAAACTCAGACAGGAATTAACACTGCAATTTTTTGTTCGTTTGTTTGTTTGACAAATCCCTTTGTCCATTAGGCAATTTCTCCCCATTCCCACTCCCTCAAGCATTAGGCAACCAACAATCTACATTCTGTCCTTATGGATTTATCTATTCTTGATATTTCATATAAATGGAATCATCCTATTCATGACGTTTTGTGTCTGGCTTTTCTCACTTAGCATAATGTTTTGGAGATTTATTCATTATGTAGCAGATATCAGTACTTTAATAATTTATGCTGAATATGATTATGCATTATATACCAATTCAACTTCTCATCTGTTAATGGACATTTGGGCTGTGGTCATTTTAGGCTATTATGATTAGTGCTGCAATGAACACGTCTGTACATGTATATATATCTAGGAGTATATGTGTGGGGTCATATGGTAATTTTGTGTTTAACTTTTGAGGAACTGTTCAACTGTTTTCCAACATAGCTACACAATTTTGCATTACTACCAGTGGTGCACCTGGTTCCAATTTTTCTACATGCTCTTCAACATTTGTTAATATCTGTTTGACTTTTTTTTGGTTTGTTTGTTTTGAAAAGAGCCATCCTAAGAGGTGTGGGATGGTACCTCATTATGGTTTTGATTTCCATTTCCTAAATGACTAATGATGTTGAACATCTTTGTGTGTGTGTTGGCCATTTGTATATTTTCTTTGGCTAAATGTCTAGTCAAGTCCTTGTCCATTTTAAATGGATTGTTTGCCTCTTTGTTTTTGAGTTGTGAGTTATTTATATATTCTGGATACTCCACCCTTGTCAGATACATGATTTAAGGATATTTTCTCTCATTCTGTATGCTGTTTCTTCACTTTCTTGCTAGTTGCCTTTGAGGCACAAATATTTTTAATTTGATGAAATCCAGTTATGTCTTTTTATCTTTGGTTGCTTGTGTTTTTAGTGCAAGAAACCACTACCTAATCTAAAAGATACAAAGATTTATCTCTATGCTTATTTCTGAGAGGTTCATAATGTCTACTCTTACATTTATGTATTTAATTCATTTTCAGTTAATTTCTGTGTATGGTTTTAAGTAGGGGTCCATATTAATCATTTTCCATGTAGACAGCCAGGTGTATCTTCACAGTTTCTTGGAGAGACTATTACTTCCCCATTGAATAGTCATGGTACCATCATCAAAAATTAATTGATCATAGATATATATGTTTATTTCTGGGCTTTCAATTTAATTACATTGGTCTATATGTCTACACTTTGGCTAGTATCACACTATTTTGTTTAATGTAACTTTGTAATGAGTTTTGAAATTGAGAACCTTGAGTTTCCAATATTGTTCTTTTTCAAGATTGTTTTGGCTATTTGGGACTCTTTGCGGTTCCATATGAATTTGAGGATCGATTTGCCCATTTCTCCAAGAAAAGGCTGTTGGAATAGTGATACAGATTACATTGAATCTGTAGATTTATCTGAGTATAGTACTGTCATTTTAACATTATCAAGTTTTCCATCCCATGAAAAAGACAGGATGTCTTTCCATTTATTTAGGTCTTTAATTTCCTTCATGAATAATTGGCAGTTTTCAGTGTGTAAGTATTTCACCTCCTTGGTAACATTTATGCTTAGTTATTTTATTCTTTTGGATGCTAAGTAAAGAATCCACCTGCAATGTAGGAGACCCTGGTTCAATTCCAGGGTCAGGATTCTTGGGTCGGGAAGATCCCCTCGTGAAGGGATAGGCTACCCACTCCAGTATTCTTGGGCCTCCCTGGTGGCTCAGCTGGTAAAGAATCCTCCTGAAATGTGGAGACATGGGTTTGACCCCTGGGTTGTCTTCCCTGGTGTCTCAGCCGGTAATGAATCTGCCTGCAATGCAGGAGACCCCAGTTCAGTTAAAATGGAATTGTTTTCTTGATTTTTATTTTCAGATTTTTCATCACTCTTGTACATAGACAAACTGCTCTTTTTTGTGTTAATCTTTTACTCTGAAACTTTGCTGAATTAATTTAAGCTCTAGTTGCTTCTTTGTGGATTCTTTGAAATGGTCTATATATGAAATCACATTATCTGTGAATACTGATAATTTAGCTTTATCCTTCCACATTGGATGTCTTTTATTTCTTTAACTTATCTAATTCTTATGGCTGGAACTTCCAGTAAGAGTGTTGAATAGCAGTGGAGAAAGTAGCCATTTTTGTCTTGTTCCTGATCTTAGGGGGAAAGGTTTCAGTCCACCAATTT
>NW_011484390.1:8747-10826 GCF_000754665.1 Bison bison bison
AGATTTTTTTTTTTTCATTTCATTTAGATTAACTAATTTGTTGGTCTAAAATCATTGATAGTTTTCTCATTTTTTCAACTTCTCTGAGATTAACAGTAATGTCTGCACTCATTTTAATATTTTGAGCCTTCTCCTTTTTTTCATTTTGTCAGCATAACTACAGTTTTATAAAACTTGTTGGTTTTTTTCAGAAAACCAACTTTTGGTTCCATTGGTGCCCTCTATTGCTTTTACATTTTTCCTATCTGGTCTGACGAAGAGAATAGTCGATGCACTCTCAAGAAGAAGGTGTATTCTGCTGCTTTTGGGTAGAGTCCTATATGTTTTCCTATATGTTTAGGTTATATTGTTTTCCAAGTTCCCTATTTTGTTATTGATTTTCTGAATACAAGTTATATCTGTTTTGAAAGTGGAGCATTGATATCTCCAGCTCTTATCATATAACTATCTCCCTACAGCGTCAACATTTGTTTCATATATATTTAAGGCTCCATTGTTTCCTGTGTATGTATATGGTCAAACTTTTTTGATATGTTCACCCTTTTTTCGGTGTTTAATGTCTTTCTTTGCTTATTATAATAGTATTTGACTTAAAGTTTATTTTATTTGATGTTATTATAGGTATTCCAGCTCTATTTTTATTATTTGCATGGGATTCTATTTACATTGTTTCAGTTATTTATTTATTTATTTTTGCAGCATGTGTC
Organism: Bison bison bison; assembly: GCF_000754665.1. Lineage (NCBI taxonomy): Eukaryota > Metazoa > Chordata > Mammalia > Artiodactyla > Bovidae > Bison > Bison bison. The sequence goes on from NW_011484390.1 coordinate 9,455, forward strand.
AGAACCTCCTTCCTTCCTCTTTAAGGTTGAATAATATTCCATTGTATACATTCACAGTTTTTAATTTATTTTAATATAAATTTATTTATTTTAATTGGAGGGTAATTACTTTACAATATTGAAGTGGTTTTGCCATGCATTGACATGAATCAGCCATGGGTGTACATGTGTTCCCTATCCTGAAACCGCTCCCACCTCCCTCCCCATCCCATCCCTCTGGGTCATCCCAGTGCACCAACCCTGAACACCCTGTCTCTTGCATCGAACCTGGGGTGGTGATCTGTTTCACATATGATAATATACATGTTTCAATGACATTCTCCCAAACCATCCCATCCTCGCCTTCTCCCACAGAGTCCAAAAGACTGTTCTATACATCTGTGTCTCTTTTGCTGTCTCACATACAGGGTTATCAGTACCATATTTCTAAATTCCATGTATATGCATTAGTATAGTGTATTGGTGTTTTTCTTTCTAACTTACTTCACTCTGGATAATTAGCTCCAGTTTCATCTACCTCATTAAAACTGATTCAAATGTATTCTTTTTAATGACTGAGTATTATTCCGTTGTGTATATGTACCAGAGCTTTCTTATCCATTCATATGCTGATGGACATCTAGGTTGCTTCCATGTGCTGGCTATTATAAACAGTGCTGCCATGAACATTGGGGTACACGTGTCTCTTTCAATTCTGGTTTCCACGGTGTGTATTCCCAGTAGTGGGATCACTGGGTCATATGGCAGTTCTATTTCCAGTTTTTTAAGGAATATCCACACTGTTCTCCAGAGTGGCTGAATTAGTTTGCAATCCTACCAATAGTGTAAGAGAGTTCCCTTTTCTCCACACCCTCTCCAGCATTTATTGCTTGTAGGCTTTTTTATAGCAACCATTCTGAATGGCATGAAATGATACCTCATTGTGGTTTTGATTTGCATTTCTCTGATAATGAGTGATATTGAGCATCTTTTCATGTGTTTGTTAGCCATCTGCATGTCTTCTTTGGAGAAATGTGTTCTTTGGCCCATTTTTTGGTCGGGTCATTTACTTTTCTGGAATTGAGCTGAAGGAGTTGCTTGTATATTTTTGAGATTAATTGTTTGTTGGTTGCTTGGTTTGCTATTATTTTCTCCCATTCTGAAGGCTGTCTTTTCACCTTGTTTATACTTTCCTGTGTTGTGCAAAAGCTTTTAAAATTAATTAGGTCCCATTTGTTTATTTTTGCTTTTATTTACAATATTCTGGGAGGTGGATCATAGAGGATCCTGCTATGGTTTATGTCAGAGAGTGTTTTGCCTATGTTTTCCTCTAGGAGTTTTATAGTTTCTGGTCTTATGTTTAGATCTATAATCCATTTTGTAGTTTTTTTTT
>NW_011484390.1:11341-12193 GCF_000754665.1 Bison bison bison
ATGGTATATTTCTCCATCTATTTGTGCCCTCTTTGATTTCTTTCACGAGTGTTTCATAGTTTTCTATATATAGGTCTTTTGTTTCTTTAGGTGAATCTCTTCCTAAGTATCTTATTCTTTTCGTTGCAATGGTGAATGGAATTGTTTCCTTAATTTTTCTTTCTGTTTTCTCATTGTTAGTGTATAGGAATGCAAGGGATTTCTCTGTGCTAATTTTATATCCTGAAATTTTACTATATTCATTGATTAGCTCTAGTAATTTTCTGGTGGAATCTTTAGGGTTTTCTATGTAGAAGATCATGTCATCTGCAAACAGTGAGGGCTTTGCTTCTTCTTTTCCAATCTGGATTCCTTTTATTTCTTTTTCTGCTCTGATTGCTGTGGCCAAAACTTCCGTAACTATGTTGAATAGGAGTGGTGAGAGTGGGCACCCTTGTCTTGTTCCTGACTTTAGGGGAAATGCTTTCAGTTTTTCACCACTGATGATAATATTTGCTGTGGGTTTGTCATATATAACTTTTATTATGTTGAGATATGTTTCTTCTATGCCTGCTTTCTGGAGGGTTTTTATCATAAATGGATGTTGAATTTTGTAAAAGGCTTTCTCTGCATCTATTGAGATAATCATATGGGTTTTATTTTTTAATTTGTTAATGTGGTATATTATGTTGATTGATTTGCAGATATTGAAGAATCCTTGCATCCCTGGGATACAGCCCACTTGGTCATGATGTATGATCTTTTTAATATGTTGTTGGATTATGTTTGCTAGAGTTTTGTTAAGGATTTTTCCATCTATGTTCATCAATGATATTGGCCTTTAGTTTTCCTTTTGTGTGTCATCTTTGGTTT
>NW_011484390.1:13985-14814 GCF_000754665.1 Bison bison bison
CCTCTCTGCTTCATTTATTTCTATCATTCTATCTTCTACCTCACTTATCCTATCTTCTGCCTCCATTATTCTACTGTTGGCTCCCTCCAGAGTGTTTTTGATCTCATTTATTGCATTATTCATTATTGATTGACTCTTTTTATTTCTTCTAGGTCCTTGTTAAACTTTTCTTGCATCTTCTCAATCCTTGTCTCTGGGATATTTATCTGTAATTCCATTTTGTTTTCAAAATTTTGGGTCATTTTTACCATCATTATTCTGAATTCTTTTTCAGGTAGACTCCCTATCTCCTTCTCTTTTGTTTGGTTTGGTGGGCATTAATCCTTTACCTGCTGAGTGTTTCTCTTCCTTTTCATCTTGTTGAGATTGCTGTGTTTGTGTTGGCCTTTCTGTATCCTGGCAGTTTGTGGTTCCTCTTTATTGTGGAGATTCCTCCCTGTGGGTAGGGTTGAATGGATGGCTTTTTGGGTTTCCTGGTTAGGGAAGCTTGCTGCAGCATTCTGGTGGATTTAGCTGGATTTCTTCTTTCTGGAGTGCAAATAAGTGTCCAGTAGTGAGTTTTAAGATGAGATTGATGTGACTTTGGGTAGCCTTTATATTGAAGTTCTTGTGTTGCTGGAGAATTTGCATGGTATGTCTTGCTCTGGAGCTTGTTGGCACTTAGGTGGAGGTCAGTTTCAGTGTAGGTATGGAGTCTTTCGGATGAGCTCTTATAGATTAATGTTCCCTGGAGACAGAAGTTGTGCTGTTCTCAGATTTTGGGCTTAAACTTCCTGTCTCTGGTGTTCAGTCTTATTCTTACAGTAGCCTCAAGACTTCTCCATCTATA
>NW_011484390.1:15449-15697 GCF_000754665.1 Bison bison bison
TCAGTCATGCTGTGGGGAGGGAGGAACACTGCAAACATATATCACTGGCATGTGTGGGGAGTGCTCACAGTGTCTTGGCCACACTGGGTTTGCCTGCACTCACAGCATGTGCGCTTTCCCAGTCTACACTTCTCAGGCTCTAGGTTGCTCTGACGGGGAACTGTCTGAGGCGGGCCGTGCGTTGTGTGCCCATCCCAGGTCTAAGCCACTCAGTTTCAGGTTCTCAGGTACTCCACAAAGGTGCAGAC
>NW_011484390.1:18722-18957 GCF_000754665.1 Bison bison bison
GAATTCATGTCCATTGAGTCCATGATGCTATCTAACCATCTCATCCTCTGCTACCCCCTTCTCCTTTTGCCTTCAATCTTTTCCAGCCTCAGGGTCTTTTCCAATGAGTTGGCTCTTTACATCAGGTAGCCAATGTATTGAGGCTTCAACTTCAGCAAATAACCCTTCCAATGAATATTCAGGACTGATTTGTTTTAGGATTGACTGGTTTGATCTCATTGCAGCCCAAGGGACT
>NW_011484391.1:0-760 GCF_000754665.1 Bison bison bison
TTTAGCACTAAAAATCCCACATCTGGGAAAGCTCGGGGTCGCTGAGCCTTATATGCTGCTGCTGCTGCTAAGTCGCTTCAGTCGTGTCCAACTCTATGTGACCCCATAGAAGGCAGCCCACTCAAATGAACTTGAAATGAAAAAGGAGACGTTTCAACAGACAACACAGAAAGAGAAAGGATCATAAGAGAAAATTAGAAACAACTGCATGACAATAAAATGGATAACCTGGAACAAACGGACAAATTCTTAAAAAAGTACAATCTTCTAAGGCTGAACCAGGAAGAAATAGAAAATATGAATAAGTCAAGCACCAACACCAGTCACAAGCTCTAACTATGAACAGATCAATCACAAGCACTACTAACTGGGATCAAAAGTCTCCAACAAAGAAATGCCCGGGACTTTACAGATGAATGCTCTCAAATGGTAGACACGTGATAATACCTATGCTGGTCAAACTGTTCCAGAAAACTGTGGAGGGAGGAGCATTCCCAACTCATTCTGCGAGGCCACCATCACCATGAACCAAAATGAAGCAGAAATGCCACACAGAAAAGAAAATTACAGGCTAACATCACTGATGAACATCAACGCAAAAATCCTGGGGAAAATTGTAGCAAAAAACCAAACAAAAACACATGAAAAGGATCATACACCAAGTTCAAGTGGGGTTTATCCCAGGGATTCAAAGATTCTTCGCTATCTGCAAATCAATCAATGTGATACACTATACTAACAAACTGAAAGATAAAAAGCA
>NW_011484391.1:4696-5263 GCF_000754665.1 Bison bison bison
ATCCCCATTGGAACGAATGAAGTTACACTGCCACTATTCGATTATGACAGAATTTATATGAAACCATAAAAACTCCACCAAGTAACAAGTATTAAAACTAATAAACTCAGCAATGTAGCAGGATATGAGCCATCAGAGAGAGAACAGAACAGTACCATATACAAATGCATCAAAACAACAACAACAACAACAACCATGAAATAAATTTTACCGATGAGCAGAAACACCTGTACAGTCACAGGCTCCAAGACATAGAGTCTGGATTCAAATCCCACCTTACACTGACCTGCAGAGTGACCCAGGGCAAATCACACAATGATCTGAGGTTCAACATATTCAACTGTAAAATGGACACAAACCCAGTATCTCCTCCCAGGGCTGTGAAACTCCAAGGAAATGCTTATTTAGGCCCGGGCATTGGAGTGTCTCCAGGAGCCTCTCCTTGTATGAAACTCCTCTAGAACTGGGCTCTCCTGATCCTGTGGGTGAGGGTCAAGTGTAGAACCTGGGAGCCAAATGGGACTGGACAATGACGAGGACAGAAAAAAAAAAAAAATACTAGTTCCG
>NW_011484391.1:9051-10452 GCF_000754665.1 Bison bison bison
TTCTCAAGTTTAGTCTTACAATATGTGGGGAGTCAGAAAAATCCCCTGGAGAAGGGAAACACCACCCACTCCAGTATTCTGGCCTAGAGAATTCCATGGAGTGTATACTCCGTGGGGTCACAGAGAATCAGACAAAATCTGATGACTAACAACACCGAAGCTTCACCATTTGTCAGAGATAACAACAGTATTTACACGACTGTGTGCATGTTCGGTGGCTCATACGTGTCAAACTCTTTGCAGCCCTGTAGCCCCTAAGATCCTCTCTCTGTGGAATTTTTCAGGCAAGAATACTGAAATGGGTTGCCATTTCCTCCTCCAGGGGATCTTCCCAACCCAGGAATTGAACCCAGTTCTCCTGCATCTCCTACGTTGGCTGTCGGGTTCTTTTCTGCTGAACCACCTGGGAAACAAGTCATTACATCACTGGGTTATCCTAAAGTACTTAACTTGGAGTCTGGCACTCGGGAAATTCTCACTGGTGATGTGAATATTCAGTCATGTATCATTATTGCTCATATGATAATGAAATGGCCATGCTCATAAAGGAGAAAGAAGAGCCTTTCCAAGTCCAATTAAATCCTTTGCCACACATATCTTTTTAAAAACTTCTTGACTTTGAAATGAACATCAAACATAAAGACATTGGTTATGGCCTCCAGAAAAGATTGAGCTGTACCAATAAGTGACGAAGATTCTTCTCCCAGTTCCAAAATGCATGCGTTGTTTCCCAGGCACCACCGAGCACTTCTCCGGTGGGCTCAGAGAGGCTGAGTCACTCACCATAGACAACACAGCAGCAGACCAGGACTCTGACCCAGGTCGCTGAAACCATGGCTCCCTCCTGTGCCCATCTGACCTGCCCCTTGAGGGCAGCAGGAAGATCTGGGCTCCCCTGGCCTGAGCCCCCGGGCCTGCCTCCCCTTGTCCGCGCTGGGATGTGTCCATTCTCAAACCATGTACTGTGTCCCCCAGCCCTGGGCTGTCATGTCAGGCTCCAGGCTCCCTGCAGGTGAGCCCCACGCCCACCAGCACACCTCTGAGCCCTGCCCATCTGGTCTCTGTGCCCGAGTGTCCTGATCCTAACTGTTTTCTTGAGGCAGCCCCAGGACTGAGCCTTGCTTTTTCGAAGCTCCCTTCACCAAGCCCAGTGAGGCTCTGCCCTGTGGCTTCATGACAAGTATGGTGGGCTGAGTGGTGGCTCCAAAAGCCATCCATCCTTCTGCAGCCTCCAGAGGTGGCCTTATTCTGATGAAAGGTCTCGGCAGATGGAAGTAAGTTCCTGACCTCTGCACCAGATCACCCGGGATGCATGTGGACCCTAAATCCAATGACAGGTGTCCTTGGAAGAAAAGAGGGGGTGATCTGAGGCACAGAGCCACCCAGGGGAGAAGGTTTGTG
>NW_011484391.1:12290-15342 GCF_000754665.1 Bison bison bison
AGAGGAAAAGCTTTCAGTATTTCACCATCACACATGATATTAGCTTTTTTGTAGATAGTTTAATCAAAACATGTAAATTGTTCTCTGTTAGTTTACTAAGAGTTTTTTCGTAGTCGTGAACTAAAATTATTACATTAAATTTTCTTAAGTTTATTTTCTGCAGATTTTGAAACAGGTAATTTTTCTTTTATGTGATTTAACTTTTAAAAAAATTTGTGATTCTAAAAGAACCCCAACCTGATCTCAATGTATTCTCCTTCAGTTGGACTTTATTTCTTAGTGTTTTATTTAGGATTATTTCATCTATACTCAGAGTCTGTAATTTTACTTTCTTGTACTTCTTCCTGGTTGGATTTAGTATCAAGGTTATGCTAGTCTTATAAAACAAGGTTGGAGAGTGTTCCTTGTTTACTGCAAGAATTCCTGCGAGATTACTGTTTTCTTCCCTAGAATTTTGGAAGAATTGATTGGCAAAACCAGTTGGTTTCATTGTGGGGAGGCTTTTAATTTCAGATGTAATTTTTTTCATGCAAATAAAATTTTCTGATTTTGTATGTCTTCTTGGGTCTATTTCAGTAAAGCATTTCCCTCCTGCTAGGAAGTTATTGAGGCGAGCAGACTCTCCAGTTAGTAAGTGAACTGTGGTTCATAATATTTTTCTTATCTGCAAGATGTGTTGTCTCCCCTTTTAAAAACCCCTGATGCTGGTGATTTGAGCTTTGTCTCTTTGTCTTAATAAGTCTCTCTAGGGGTTTATCAGTTCTTTCAAAGAGCAAACTTTTGGCTTTGTTTTTAAAAAACTTCATATTTGCTTTCTGTTTCCTTGTTTTCTGCTCCTTTTTTTCCCCATCTACCTTGTGTTTCGTTTGCTATGTTTTTTTCCCTGGTTTCTTGGGAGAGAGGCTTAATTGATTTTTAGCCTTCCTTCTTTTCCAGTGTATGTGTTTAAGACTCTAAGTTACCCTCTAAACACAGTCGCTGTGTCCCACAGGTTTGAATAAGCCAGATTTTCATTATCTTTTATGGAAAAGTATTTTCTAATTTTCATTGTGTTTTTTAAAATTATTATTCATGAAATTCTTCAAGCAGTATGTCATTTAAATTCGCAATGTTTGGGAAGCTTTTTCCAGTGACCCTTTTTTGATTTCTAGCTTAATTCCATGAAGAGCCCCGTCGTAGGCTTTTGGGGTTACTGTTATAAATCCTGTAGACTAGCTGATAAACAACAGAAAGTTGTTTCTTGTAGTCCTGAGGCTGGGGAGTCCCAAGATCACCAGCAGGTGCCACATCTGGTGAGGCCTGTTTCCTGGTTCCTAGACTGCCTCCTGCTTCTCCCTGTCCTCACAGCACAGGAGCCCATTCCCTCCTGGCCTGACCCTTCCCAGGGTGCCTGCCTCCTCGGATCATCACCACGTGCTGGGTGAAGTTTGAGGGCCCATAAACCGTCAGCCCATTGCAATCCCTAAGTATACCCTGCATTATTTCAGTCCTTTGAAATAATTCAAGCTTTCCTGATGGCTCAATACATATTCTTTCTGTTATATGTTCCTTGGGCTCTTGAATATGTATCAGTGGGAATGCAGTGTTCCATGTGTATCAGTCAGATCAGGCTTGTCACTCATGTAATTCAGATTCCGGTAGCCACGTTGAATAAAAGCAGAAGTAGGTGAAATTACCTGTAATATATTTTAACACACCCCAAATATTATCATTTCAGTGTGTAATCAACATGATAAAACCTAATGAAATAGTTCACGTTCTTTTTTTCATGCTAAGTCTTTAAAATCCAGTGTGAGTTTCATGCTTGCAGCGCATCTGATTGTAGAGCCAGCCGCATTTCAGGTACTTCATGGCTGCAGGTGACTACATACAGGGGGCCCAGTTCCACGAGAGATGTGTCTTTAACGTCTCCCACTGGGATTATGAACTCGGCTGTTACTCCTTTTCTATTTCTATCAGTTTTTATGTATTGATATTTTGAAGTTATGTTATTAGGTACATTCAAGTTTAGAATCCTCATCTTCTTGCTAGATTGAACTTGTATCAGTATGAGATGCTCCTTTTTATCGCTAGAAATGCTTCTTTTTTAGAGACTATTTGACAGTGATATTGCCACAGCGGTTTTCTGTCCTTGTTGGCCTGGGTATCTTTTAGGTTCACCTGTCTAAAAGATATTCCATCTTAACATGTAGCTCTGTGAATAGTGTACAGTTTTCATTGGAATCAGTTTGACACTTTATCTTTTAATGAGAGTGTTTGCTCTATTTATAATGTTGATATTCAGTGTGTAGACACCATGTTGCTGTGTGTTTTCTGTTTGTCTCACCTAGTCTGTGTTCTTTGCTCTTGCCTTCTTTTAGAAGTTTGAAGTGTTTCTCTAGTTCTGTGCTCCTCTGTCAGGTTGTTGGGTGCACATTCAGAGATGCAGCGTGTGTTTTACATTGAAGTCTAACTTAGTACTTTTACTGCCTCCCTGACACGACTGTTTCCTCCTTGTCACTGTTACACTTTGAACTGTTAGATATATATTTGGCGTTAACATCATTGTTTTGTAAAGTTAGTATTTACCCTCACAGTTACCTCATTGTTGGTCTCTACTTGTTTTTTATATTTCCATCAGAGACTACTTTTCTTTTCCCAAAGCACTGCCTGAATATTTTTAGTGCATGTGTGTGGGTGATGAGTTGTCTCATTTTCACTTGCCCTAAAAGTCTTTATTTTGCTTTCATTTTCGAAGAGTGTTTTTCTTGGGTATAGAATTCCAGGTTGGTGGTTATTTGTTTTTCAGCATTTTACAGATGCCAGTCCATTATCTTCTGACTTCCTTGTTCTTGGAAAGTCAGCTCTCAGTGTTGCTGTGACATTAAAAGCCACACCATTTTTCCTCTGAACACTTGAACATGTTCTTCTAGCCTTAGGCACCCACAGAGCTGCTGAAACCAATGGGTGGTTATCATTTTTGAGTCAGTGGTCTGATTCTTGAACCAACTCTTACCACTGTCCCTGTCAGCCAGTTCAGTCGCTCAGTATCTGCCCCGTTGCAACCCCATGG
>NW_011484392.1:0-740 GCF_000754665.1 Bison bison bison
TTAAGTGTAGTCAAGGACCTTTAGTTCCTCCTCAAGATCTGTAGATAATATTCTGAGCCATATCTTATAGATATTGAAACCCTCACCAGATGGATTAAGTTAACTACATGATGACCAGACTGTAGCCATGACATAAGCTGCCACAATTTTGAGAACTGGCCTCAAAGAAATGGAAACAAACCAACCTTGGAACTGAAGATTAACTGTACCTACATCTGATACGAAGAGCTGACTCATTGGAAAAGACCCTGATGCTGGGAAAGATTGAGGGCAGGAGGAGAAGGGGGTGACAGAGGATGAGATGGTTGGATGGCATCACAGACTCAATGGATATAAATTTGAGCAAACTTCAAGAGATGGTGAAGGACAGGGAAGCCTGGTGTGTTGCAGTTCATGGGATCGCAAAGAGTAGGAGATGACAGTGACTGAATAACAAGAGTCTCACAGCTTGCAAGTGGCCAGGCTGAGATGCAAACATAGGCAGAGACTACATTCTTAACTACTTGGCTACTTTGCACCTCCCTTCTGAACATCAACCTTTCCCCACCACCATATGTTTGCATACCTTCTAGACTTTGCCCAAGGGCCCTCCTGGAGGTCCTCCTTAAACCCACCTTCCCAGCATGGGCCCTGCATTTCAAAAACATCTCTTGGACTCTGCCTGTTGTCATGATGAGGTGATAAAGAAAGAAACCAGCTGACGGTATGAGCAGGGCCTCCAGAGGCCTAGGATCCATTTC
>NW_011484392.1:4887-5221 GCF_000754665.1 Bison bison bison
GCTATAAAAAAGAACGCATTTGAATATGTCCTAATGAGGTGGGTGAACCTAAAGCCTATTACACAGACTGAAATAACTCCATCCTCTTTTTAAAACTTTTTATTTTGTATTAGAGTATAGCTGGTTAACAATATGATAGTTTCAGGTGTATAGCAAATGGATTCAGTTATATATATAATTCAGATTCTTTTCCTTTATGCTAAGTTGCTTCAGTCGTGTCCAACTCTGTGCGGCCCCAGAGACGGCAGCCCACCGGGCTCCCCTGTCCCTGGGATTCTCCAGGCAAGAACACTGGAGTGGGTTGCCATTTCCTTCTCCAATGCACGAAAGTGAA
>NW_011484393.1:4792-5756 GCF_000754665.1 Bison bison bison
CCATCTCTCAAACACACAAATGGGTCATGGATATGATACTCATATTTTTGGGCATAACTACACCACCACAAACATGAGGACCAAGTATGTGTGCAAGACTGGAAGGAGCCCTTGAAATCAATGTGGAGCAGATCGTATTCTGTAATTTAACCACTCCATCTGCTCTCAAAGTAACAGGAAAAGTGCTTGGAATCATCATTTCAGAGTCATTCTTGGTCCAACCCATATCTCAGGAAAGTGGAAAGCAGCCCTCAGTATGGAGGTACACCTCTTAACTGCAGCAGACCTTGCAAAGATGGAAACAATGATCCCAAAGCCCTGCTCTGGCCACACCAGAAGATGGACAGTCAGTGTATGGCTGAAGTTTAAGAAACCAGCAGGACCAGTGAACTATTGATGCGTTGGCTGTTAATTGGACTGGGACTCTATTTATCTTAGTCAAAATAAGACTATATATCTCCCCTGGAGTGAATTATCATCTAAAAGCTTACTCTGCTTTGTTTATTTCCTCATACTCCTTACTATTATTTTTTTTTTGTAGTCTCCTACTGTAAATAGATTAGATATGAAGTAAAGAAAAAAAAAATTCCTTGTAGCTCTGTTCAGATGTTAAATATCCACTTAGTCTAGAAAACAGGGGGACTGTTCTGATTATATAATGTTGCAAAGTATAACATTCTATAACATTGCATAAATAATGCCCCACATTCACCTACTATGCACACCTGTCACTTGCATGCTATTAATCTCTTTCTAAATGTTCCTGGTGGTGTGTGTGGGGGGGCATTTTTGGTATTGTTATCATATGGCCAGATTACAATGCGAAGATGACTTGTGGTATTCTGGCACTATGGGAGAAATAGTATACTGGGACTGGGATTCAACAAATTATTTAGGCTGGCCTGAAGAGACCTATTCCTGGTTAATTTCCTTGGTAAATACAGTTGACACTCTGACCCCTAAA
>NW_011484393.1:8440-10426 GCF_000754665.1 Bison bison bison
TCACTGACTCAATGGCCATGAGTCTGAGTGAACTCTGGGAGTTGATGATGGACAGGGAGGGCTGGCGTGCTGCGACTCATGGGGTTGCAAAGAGTCGGACACGACTGAGAGACTGAACTAAACTGATGACAAATGAACTGATTATAAGGGTTGCTAATACTTCATCAGAGTTTCCCCACACTACCTTTTCAGTCAGCCAACTCATGGCCTATTTTCCCATGTTTTTTCTTTTTTCCCAACACTTCTCAGAAGGTTAACTTGTCTGTGCTTTTACATTTTATCTGCACTTATATTTTCTTGAAAGCCTCTGGTATGACAAGACTAGTTACTATAAAGTGGGACATATTTAGTGGCAGGAAGTTATTTAGCATAACTGGTATATTTAGAAAAGTGAGAAAAATTCTAATGTAAAAAACATTACTTCAAATTAGTGCTATCTCCTTTTTTTTGTAAGTGGAAAAGCATTCAAAGAGAAAGAAAGTGAAACCCCAGATAGATAATTATATGCTCTCATAATTGGAATATGCTTAAGAAAACAGTCTATGCACAGGAGAATACTGGCTCCATCTCTACTAAATATGGCAAGTGTTTAAACAATTCTGATACAGCAAGTCTCCTCCAAGTACCAGCCCCCACTCCCAAGTAATATCTCCTGAATTTCTAAGTGATATCACTTCAGGTGGTCTAATCTAGTGTGCTGAGGATTTTTAAGACTGTAAAAGATTACTGATGCCAGAGATGACATTGTTTATTATATTTTGAAATATAAAAGAAATATGTCCCCAAGGCCTTCAGCCAGGTCTGGAGCAGCTTCCACCACATCAAAAAGCCAGATTCTAGCTTTGAAGTCTCCCCTTCATTCTCCTCTCCATCTTCTCCCATTTTATCACCAACCTGTAGCGTTATCTGTCAGTAATCCTGGAAAGATTCACTTTTCTTGCAGTCTTCATTGTTTTCCACGAATTACTTGCCATTTTCCATTTTTTGAACTGTCTGCTGATTGAATGAAAACCTTTGGGGAATGAAAATTGGAGGCTGTAGATAGACCTGCACTAGAATTTTCTGAGTAAGTTCCATAGAGGGACCTTGCACTATGTTAGGGCTAAGTTGAATGTTTTTAGTGATCTGAATCCTATCTCCTAGGTCATCTGGAAGATGGACATTTTCTTTCTCAAGCAGAACAAAACACTTTTATGTAACTTCAATCTGAGAGGATGTCTTCTCCAAAATATCTTGTACCTAGTACTCTTACCTTCAACTAGTCTCAGTTTAGCATGCTTTTGGCCTGATGTGCTGTAGTGCAGAGTCTGTCTTTTAGGTTTGGCTAAGATGGAAGGTCAAACATATTTTGGGTCACAATTTCTTGAGTTGGTAGAGGACTTAAATCTTCACTCTTTATCAGTACTTGTGACATGTCCCTGACATAGTTGTGGGTGTTAACGTTGAGGTTGCTGAAGCTGTGGTTTTTCTGCTAATTACAGCCCTTCTTGGGGTTGAGAATTCTATGCATCTACATGGGGTAGAGCCTGTCAGTTTGGAGTGGATTCTATTCCTGTTTTTTTTTTTTTTTTTTCTTAGACGTAGTTTGAAAGTTGGAATGGTGATCTCTTGGGGTTCTCATAAATCCAGAGGACTGGTGATAAGTGTGGTGGTAATAGACTACAAATTCTGCCATAGAGAAGGTGATACCAGCATGCCTGGCAAACTGTCTGGAGAAAAGGCCTAGGTGGTTCCAATGGCTTGGGAGGCCTTGAGATCCTCTAAACTTCCCCATGGCTACTACAGCCTAACGTCTTTATATAGCTTAGGGAGGCAAGGTTGCAACAACATCAAAATTTTGTGACTTCACTGGAGAAATAGCCAGCAATTCCTTGGTCACTACCCTTTGTCTCCTAGGGATTTAGAAAGAGATCTATGGTAAGGATAAAAGCAGTGAACTGTATCTTTCTGATGAGGTCAGAAAGCCTTCCTGATATGCTTATTTTT
>NW_011484394.1:0-1242 GCF_000754665.1 Bison bison bison
TTTTTTTTTTCCTCAAATGGTAATGCTTGAAGTCTAGTTACAGGAGGATGAGGAAATAGGTGCAGATTTTTGTGGAAACTTATGTGGGGAAGCTTCTGGGCTTTTAAAGGGGCTGTGGTATTGCTGGCCTTGGTGCCTTATTATGTTTTGTTGCTGTTGTTTAGTTGCTAAGTTGTGTCCGACTCTATGTGACTCCATGGACTATAGCCCACAAGGCTCCTCTGTCCATGGGATTTCCCAGGCAAGAATACTGGAGTGGGTTGCCATTTCCTTCTCCAGGGGATCTTCCCAACCCAGGAATCGAACCTGCGTCTCCTGCTTGGCAGGCAGATTCTTTACCACTTAGCAACCACGGAAGCCCTTACTATGCTTTACTGTTTATCCTTCTCTAGGATTTCAGGGACTCCCCCTGGTAGTAAAGTGGTTAGGACTCCATACTTCCACTGAAGTAGCCCCAGTTCAATCCCAGGTCAGGGAACTAAGATCCTCCAAGCCTCATGGTGCAGCTAAAAAATAAATAAATAAATAAGGCACAACAACAAAACCCTTCCTCTGGGATTTCAGAGTGAAATTCATAGTACCCAAGAATTGTTGCAATTCCTTGTTTGAACAGCTGAATGAACTGACATAAGTGAAGGTCTCTTGTACAGCATGGAGCTCAGAGCCTGGACAGGTGGAAAACAATTTAATGAACACTAGGTGACTCTGAGCTATGAAACAGGTGTGAAGTCTGGATTTGGGCAGCATTTCCCAACGGGTGGCTCACAAACCTACAGTTTCAGGTCACTAAAGGCGGTAATGGTATCTTTTTTCAGTTTCTATTTATAAAATTAACATTTTTAAGTGCTTAAAATTTATTTAAAAAGGGAACAGTTGAGTAACTTCTAGGGCAGAGATGGTGAACTCATATGGCAGTCGGTGAATCTTGGATGATGATGGATCAAACTCATCACTCAGCTAGTTCACCACTTAGCTACTTACCGTAGGCTAGTCTGTTGGTTTGATCATTATACAGTTTTAAATTGGTTTTGTTGACAGTCATGCATTGTTCCATTTCTGCCTACAGTGGATGGCTGGCTAACAGATGCAAAGCTTAAGAAAGACTGCTATTGAAATATAAGTGAATAAGAATAAAAAGGTGGGTGATCACACCATCCTGATTATCTGGGTCTTGAAGATCTTTTTTGTACAGTTCTTCGGTGTATTCTTGCCACCTCTTCTTAATATCCTCTGCTTCTTTTA
>NW_011484394.1:1342-1673 GCF_000754665.1 Bison bison bison
AAATAGTGTCCTTGTACCCATCGCTTGCTGAGCACAGAATGCGGAGGGGAGTTTTAATGAGGCACAAAAGAACATTTTAGCAGTGGTCATTCACTTGAGAAAACCTTCAGCTAGTGAGCTGAGAAGCTTCTGTGACGGCAGTTTTTAGAACTGATTTTACCATTTGAAATATGAGCCTGCTAAAGCCCTACCAAAATGTCCTACTATTCTGCCTGCCATGGATCCTAATGATGACAGACACAACTGAAAAAGGAAAAACCAACAGAGATATATCCTGCTGCTGCTGCTAAGTCGCTTCAGTCATGTCCGACTCTGTGCGGCCCCATAGACG
>NW_011484394.1:4470-7131 GCF_000754665.1 Bison bison bison
TGACTCATTGGAAGACCCTGATGCTGGGAGGGATTGGGAGCAGGAGGAGAAGGGGGCGACAGAGGATGAGATGGCTGGATGGCATCACCGACTCAATGGACATGAGTTTGAGTGAACTCCGGGAGTTGGTGATAGACAGGGAGGCCTGGCGTGCTGCGATCCATAGGGTCGTAAAGAGTCAGACACGACTGAGAGACTAAACTGAAAGTCTCCATTTCATACACTAAGATTCAGAGAGGTCCCCCAGGACCTCTGATTCATCCCCCAAGTCATGAATCTAAAAAGTGACAGAACCCAGAGCTTTCTGGTTCCAGAAGCTAAAACCTTAGCTGAGACTAGATTATTTGTATTTACAAGATGGTACTACTTGTCCCCTTGGCTAAGGCCTTTACCACTGAAGCTAACAGCAGCTAAAACTTGGTAGAAATTGTTTTGCATAGTCCAGCTTCAAGGTTTCCCAGCTGGCTCTCAGCCTCCTATAAGCTCCTTTAGATAGGAGTGACTCATTCTCATAAATCTTGCCTGTTAGGACAGGATGAAAGGCTCCAGAGGAGCCTCTCAACTGTTTTTGAGCCTGGGGACTCAAAGTCCCCCATCACAAGACCTGCTCCCTGGTAGGTTGGCATTCTTGAGACCCCAGGCCATTCAAGTACAGGAGCAGCTGGCTCTCAGATAACCAAGAACTTGGGTTCTCCATCTTGGTTAACTATTTGCTCCAGGAACAAGCTGAGACTCATAATCAGCTCTGATAGCAACTCGGGGGCCATGGCTGGCCACTGCATAGGGGCCTTAAAGAGCAGGGTGGAGGAGAAGATCTTTACTCTACAGTATTAGTGGGCACGTAACTCATCCACTAAGAAGCTGACTTTAGTGGCTCCATCCTGGGCAGGGAAAGGAATCACCCTGATGGGCTTAGGGATCCTACCCCATCTCTGGCCTGCCCGTGGGATCTTCTCTGCTGGTCAGGGTCACAAAACTAGTACTGGGTGTCCTAGATGCAAGGACCCTGTCCTGCTTCCAGACAGCCCTGGAAGGCTCTTTGGAAAACCTCTTCTGTGACCTTTTGAAAAGCCTCTCCTACAGGCTCAGGAGAATCAAGAACCTGTTGGAGAATATTTCAGGAGTTCAGAGACCCTTACGCTTGGGGAGCAACAGTGTCCACAATAAAAAAGTGAATAAAGTGTCTGCAATAGTTCACTTCCTGGGCTCTGAAAGAGAGAAGGTACAGAAGATGGCTTTAACAGGGGCTAGAGGAGAGGCCCCTCAGACTTACAGGATGCAGTAGGCTGCCCTGACCTGGGAGTTGTCTGAGACTTCATCTACCCATAATCACCTCCTTCCTAGACTCAGAAGGATGTGTGTGCTTAGTGTCTCAGTTGTCTCTCATTCCTTGTGACCCCATGGACTGTAGCCCACCAGGCTCCTCTGCCCATGGGGATTCTCCAGACAAGAATATTGGAGTGGGTTGCCATGCCCTCCCCCAGGGGACCTTCCCAATCCAGGGATCGAACCCAGGTTCCCACATTGCAGGTGGATTCTTTACTATCTGAATTAGTCCCATGGGTCTAGGGGACTGGCTGACTTTTATATATAAAAGCCAATGCAAAGCAAGGGGTTCTTGAGACTTGGAGTTAACCAGGGTCTGTTCTCTCCCTGACAAAATTCTTAGTAATTGGCTCTGAGACCTCAGGGACTTTTCAAAGAAATCATGGGGAGACTAAGGGCATCCTGGGAAGGGCACTCTGAAAATAAGATTAGGTCAAGTGTCCTAGGTCAGGGTCAAGCATCAGTGGCTAAAACTAACTTGGAGTGTCCTAGGGGTTCTTTGCAAGCTTTGAGGCATCTCAGAAAGGATATAGCTCACTTCCTGATGGTTATCTGCAGCTGAAGAGGAGGCTAGCTTTCAGTGCTTTGGGGCCTGGACACTGACCCTCAGCCCCCTCACATTCCTCACACTTGATGCCCCCAAGCTGCTGTCAGAAGTAATGGTGAGAATCTCAGCTAATTTACAGGACAGGATTTCTGAGGGAACAGCCTAGGACAGACTGGCAGTAGCAACTCAGGGGATATCTACAGCCTGGGGGATGCAGGCGGGAGAAGTGAACAGCTACTATTCCCAGTGACAGCATTGCCAGCCTTTCTGGGTTGCTTTCAGATTGCATCTGGGGAGAGGCCTCCAAGGAGGCTATGGGGAAGAGGTTGTGAGGTAGCTAGATCTTGTGCTAAACCCTAAGTAACCTGGTCCCAGTGGTCCCAGTGCAGGGCTTGTTTGAGAGCAAATATCACACACATTGAAGTAAGCAAGAATTCATGCACATGTTTGTGTGTGTGTGTGTGTATCTGCATGTGTAAGCTCATGTAAGCACATTACTAGTTTCTATGTCCCCAACTCAGGTGATGGTGAATATGACAAATCTTAGTTAAAGCAACACCTTTGAGTGGATGTAAGAACCATTTTCTACCCTCTTTTAGATAAATGTTACCTGCATGCAGAGTTGTAACTAAAACTCTCATGGCTAACTTGTTGCTCTAGATTTATGGGATCGGGTTAGGGGTCCTCTTAGGTCTAATTGAAGTTTTAGGGCTCCTAGGAGACCCACAGTGGTTTGCACAGACTAGATCTTAGAAATGCCCTCATGAATGTGCTTCTGGTTTCATAGC
>NW_011484394.1:8030-8878 GCF_000754665.1 Bison bison bison
ATATAGCCTTGATGTACTCATGTTACGTAACCCCTGTGGTTAATCCTGATGTAACCCCGGTGGTTAATTTATTGGATTTCATCAGAAGACATGCCCCCACCAAAGAACCCATATATAGTTGCAATTTCTACAGCAGTCCCCACAACAGTGATTCTGTCTAGCAGAGCTCTGGGGAAATATTTCCTTCCAAAATCCCCCTCCCATGCAAATGGTCAGGCTTTAGGAGAGAAATTCCATCCCTAGGTCTATTTCAGCTTTCATCAACATTGCTCTTTCCAGTTTGTAAACATTTCCCTCAAATGAGTAGTCTTTAACTCATTGACTCATGCTTTAAGATCTCACAGTGTAAAGTATATCTTCATCTTCTACACTGCTCCTAAACCACAGAAATGTTTAGTTGTAGTAAAGAAGAGTTACCCAGTTGTACCTTAGACGAAAATCTGTTCTTTTAACTCCTTCTAATGAACTAAGACATGTATTATACAAGGAACTGGGTTAAGGGTGGTGGCAACCTACAAAAAGATTTGCAAAACAGAAATAGTCTCACAAACATAGAAAACAAATGTATGGTTACCAAAGGGAAACAGGAAGATGGATGAATTCAGAGTTTGAAATTAACGGATACACACTACTGTGTATATTAGTAAAATAGGTAAACAACAAGGACCTACTTATAGCACAGGAAATTGTATTCAATATCTTGTATTAAACTATAATGGAAAAGAATCAGAAAAGAAGATACATATATACAGAATATACATACATATTAATACATATATATATATGAACCACTTTGCTATACACCTGAGACTAATGCAACATTGTAAATCAGCTATACTTCAATTTAA
>NW_011484394.1:8978-9635 GCF_000754665.1 Bison bison bison
AGGAGTACATCAAGGCTGTATATTGTCACTCTGCTTATTTAACTTATATACAGAGTACATCATGAGAAATGCTGGGCTGAATTTCATCCAGCACAAGTTGGAATCAAGATTGCTGGAAGAAATATCAATAACCTCAGATATGCAGATGACACCACCCTTATGGCAAAAAGCAAATAGGAACTTAAGAGCCTCTTGAAAGAAGAGAGTGAAAAAGTTGGCTTAAAACTCAACATTCAGAAAACTAAGATCATGGCATCTGGTCCCATCACTTCACGGCAAATAGATGGGGAAACAATGGAAACAGTGACAGACTATTTTGGGGGGCTCCAAAATCACTGCAGATTGTGACTACAGCCATGAAATTAAAAGACACTTGCTCCTTGGAAGAAAAGCTATGATCAATCTACACAGCATATTAAAAAGTAGAGACATTACTTTGCCAACAAAGGTCTGTCTAGTCAAAGCTATGTTTTTTCCAGTAGTCGTGTATAGATGTGAGAGTTGGATAAAGAAAAGTGAGCGCCAAAGAACTGATGCTTTTGAACTGTGGTGTTGGAGAAGACTCTTGAGAGTCCCTTGTAATGCAAGGAGATCCAACCAGTCCATCCTAA
The DNA here is from genome assembly GCF_000754665.1 of Bison bison bison. Taxonomy (NCBI): domain Eukaryota; kingdom Metazoa; phylum Chordata; class Mammalia; order Artiodactyla; family Bovidae; genus Bison; species Bison bison. The sequence continues at coordinate 9,590 of NW_011484394.1, forward strand.
AGGAAATCAGTCCTGAGTGTTCATTGGAAGGACTGATGTTGAAGCT
>NW_011484394.1:9735-10259 GCF_000754665.1 Bison bison bison
TTAAAAAAAAAAAGAATTAACTGTGGTCTTGACATTCAAGTTGGTGTGACTTCACCAGGTGCAGTTACGGTATATTTCAACAAATGACAGTTCAGGGGGCAGTATAGAATGAGGTGGTTTAATGGACTTGGGTATGAAATAGACATCCTGGCTCTGAAGCTTATGGTCCATGTAATATCAACCACATCACTCCATTTGCTCATCTTTAGAATGGGCATGATAATAATTTTTATTGCATAAGGTGGTTGTGAAGATTACACGAGTAAATCTTGGCAGTCAGTGTTTTATAAATGTTAGTGATTTTTTTTTCCCTTCATTCTCTCTGACTTATAAGAACAGTATCTGTCTTCTATTGTGCTAAGACACAGGGAATACATGAAACGTGAGCTTCCAGATGTTCAAGCTGGATTTAGAGATCAAATTGCCAACATCCGTTGGATCATAGAAAAAGCAAGAGAGTTCCAGAAACACATCTACTTCTGCTTTATTGACTATGCCAAAGACTTTGACTGTGTGGATCATAA
>NW_011484394.1:10888-11619 GCF_000754665.1 Bison bison bison
GCAGGTGGTAACAAGTAACATTTAGCCAGAGTGACCAACGAACCAGCACACCTCTCTGAAGCAAAATCAATTCCCAGATGTGCCCTTGGAATGATGTAAGATTTGCTCACCACAAATTCTGCAAGTTTACATTGTAGGAGTGGATCTTCCAAGCTTGCAACATTTTGTTTGAATAAACCTGAGTGGGAGTGTGAGTCAAGAGTTTACTTTGAAATCAATAATCTCATGGACAGATTTTGTCCTTTAATTGCTCAAATGCTATACCTGATTCAATAATGACTACACCATTCGGTCCCTGTGGGTACTTTCAACCAACTTTGAGGTTTAGCACTCTTCATTCCAATGAGATCACATTGCCAGAATGGATGCTGTCATTCAATAAGTGGAAAACAGCTGTTTCCAGGTGCTTGCTTGGCCAGGATATAAAGCAATGCTGGTGTCTGGTAAGAGGAAGTTGCTCCTCAAGGACATGTAAAAGGTGTCAGTACTGGTGAGTCATGGTATCCAAATAAAATATGCAAAAATCATATTTTACTCACATTGTCTTCTTATAGTAGTGGTGATAGGCTAATTTGATAGCTGAAAATAAACACAGGCAGAAAACATTTAACTCCTATGTTAACTAATTTTCTTCCTCATGCATTTTCTATGTTCTATCTCTTCTTCTTTTGAAACAAACAAGTTCTTATCTCTTTTAACATTTTATTATTGAAAATTTCAAATATATGAAA
>NW_011484394.1:11719-13183 GCF_000754665.1 Bison bison bison
ATGAAAAAGAAACTAGTATTATAAACTCCTATGTACTCATCACCCATTTTTAACCATCATTACCATTTTGCCCTTCTTGTTTCATCTAGCCAACCCTCTCCCTAAATTAAATATATATATATATATATATGAAGGAAAAAGTATTTTAAAGTAAATCTTGGATATTATATACTTTCTCTCATAAAAAATATCAGTATGTATCTTAAACGGTTTAGTTCTGGGGATGTAATGTTCAGTATGGTGACTAATAATTAACAATATAGTCGGCTCTCTGTATCCATGCATGTAGAACCCATGGATATGGAGGACCAGCTGTAAAGACTTGAGTACCCATGTATTTTAGTATCTGAGGGGGTCCTGGAACCAGTCCTCCATGGATTCCAAGGGACAACTGAACTTTATTGTATATTTGAAAGTTGCTAAGAGGTCAGATCTTAAAAATTCTCATCACAAGAAAAAAATTGTTAACTATGTGATATAACGGATGTTAAGTAGACTTATTATGGTGATCATTTTGAAATGTACACTTATATCAAATGATTGTTGTACATCTTAAACTTATACAGTGTTATATGTCAATTGTATCTCAATAATATTGGAAAAGAAAACATAATCACAATATCACACCTAATATAATTAACAGTAATTTCCTAAAACCAGTTAATACCTAGTCCAGTTTCAATTTTCCCTGATTTGCAAGCTCTAAAGCTCTATTCCAGAAGAGACATTTGAAATGAAGGGTTGGAGGCTCTGAGATGTGGCATGCTTTGCCCTAGGTCATACAGTCAATTAATAAAAGAGCAATGACTAGAAGAATTTATGTCTCTTGATCCACTGTCCAGTGCTCTTTTTACCTTCTCTGAGGTTTTTTTTTTCCACTTTTTACTCTCGACTTACCACTGCTTATTGTCTTTCCTCACTTTTCCCCTTTCCATCTGACAAGACAGTCACCAATTTCTATTTGAGGGTGAAAAAAGCAACAGTAAGAAAAAGGACCATGATGTTAGAAATCATGGTTGCTGTATGTGGTTTCAACTGAAGATTTGGCAGCAAATCAATGCCAGCGGTGATTATTAATTAGCTTAGATGACTTTGGCACCCTCCCATTCATGCATCAAAGCCAATGACATTCCAATGTCTCTGTCTGTACGTGTTTCCTCCTCTTCTGAGCACATTGCTTCAACATTTGGATATTTGGGGACTTTGCTAATACTTGCTGAGGATTCCAGCATTTCTTGAATCAGTGGCACACCCTGGCACATGCAAACAAGGGGAAAATTGCAAGAAATAGACCCAATGTGCTGCAAAGATGCAGAGAGGATTATCAACTAAAGCTCCAATAGCAGCTGCCTATTAAGGATTGCCGGAGAAGGCAATGGCACCCCACTCCAGTACTCTGGCCTGGAAAATCCCACGGACCGAGGAACCTGGTAGGCTACAGTCCATGGGGTCGCTGAGTCAGAC
>NW_011484394.1:13283-14837 GCF_000754665.1 Bison bison bison
AAGCGACTTAGCAGCAGCATTAAGGATTGCTGGAGAGTGGGCAGGTGGAATGGTCAAGGGAATGGTCCAAGAAAAGCAGGACTGAACATGCCCTTGCATGAGTTCTGTGTAAAGATCAGTATAGCTAGAGCCCAGGATCCATGTTAGAGAATCTGTGAGATTATGAGTGGGCAGAGACTAGAGCGCCAGCTATGTCTGGCAGAGGAATTTTAATTTTTATGCTAACTCTAAACAAGCAAATAAGTAAATCAACAAACTACCAAGCCAACCCTTGATCAAATAGAAATGTAAAATAAAGTCCTATTAGGTCTTGGGTTCCTGTATCTTTCCTTTGGACAGCTATCTCCCTGAAACATTTATAAGATTTCAATTTTTTGCCTCACTGTGGTATTAACATAAAAGAAAATGCAGCTGTTTAAATCAAACCTGGACCAATTGCTTAGAAATCAGATACACCAGGACACCTCCTCTGGTGCCAGGCCATGAGGTGGGCTCCAATCAACCTGAAGGATGACAGATGAGATTTGTGCAATACTGAATGTAGATGAGGAAGAAGGCAGATTTCCAAGCTCATTGAAAGATGAAAATTAGACAGTAACAACTTAAAGATATGTTCAAACAGTCTTGCTATCCTACAATTCCAAAGCCAAGCTGTTTCTCAGACCAGTTGTTTCCACCATTGCCAGTGTAGTACTGTTTTAGTCCAGTCTGATTGTAATGCATTATCAGGGGAAAACAGACGTTTATGCCATTTACAAGTGGTTGTTAGTCTAGTTCTTATTGGAGTTGAGAATTTCAATTTCTTGATTCTTCATTCTTTCTATTATATAATGAGTAACTTCATTCTGCCTTAATTTCTTCATCTGTTAAGTGAGATAATGATAGTTACTTCCTCATAGAATTTATGTGAGGCTTCAAGGAGTTAAACACTCAATAAATGCAATTTATTGAGTAAGCACTCAATAAATGTAATTATTTATTCACTCACTTATCCATTCACTTAACAACTAGTTGTTTACTACCTACCATGTCCATACACAAGAAGGAGCTAAGCCCTATGAGACAGTATAACAAAGACAGGCTCCTGCCTTCAAAAAACTTACAAACTTATGGGGAACACAAGACATACTTCATGAATCTGTGACACAATCTGCATTAAATGAGGAAAAAAAAAAAAACGATATAGGCTATAGGCAATCAGAAGTCATGTTGTTGTTGTCACTAGGTCGTGTCAGACTCTTTGTGATCTCATGGACTACAGCCTGCCAGACTTCTCTGTCTTTCACTGTCTCCCAGAGTTTTCTCACACTCATGTCCACCGTGTTGATGATGCCATCAACCATCTCATCCTCTGTCACCCCATTCTCCTCCTGCCCTCAATCTTTCCCAACATCAGGGTCTTTTCCAAAGATTCAGCTCCTCGAATCAGGTGGCCAAAGTATTGGAGTTTCAGCTTCAGCATCAGTCCTTCCAATGCATATTCAGGACTGATTTCCTTTAGGATGGACTGGTTTGATCTCCTTGCTGACCAAGAGACTCTCAAGAGTCTTTCTC
>NW_011484394.1:16000-17093 GCF_000754665.1 Bison bison bison
TCTGGGAGTTGGTGATGGACAGGGAGGCCTGGTGTGCTGTGATTCATGGGGTCGCAAAGAGTCAGACATAACTGAGCGACTGAACTGAACTGATGGGATTGGAATCCATGATCTTCATTTTCTGAATGTTGAGTTTTAAGCCAGCCTTTTCACTTTCCTCTTTCACTTTCGAGTCTCCTTAGTTCCTCTTCATTTTCTGCCATAAGGGTGGTGTCATCTGCAGAAGTCTTGCTGCTGCTGCTAAGTTGCTTCTGTCGTGTCTGACTCTGTGTGACCCCATAGACTGCAGCCCACCAGGCTCCCCCATCCCTGGGATTCTCCAGGCAAGAATACTGGAGTGGGTTGCCATTTCCTTCTCCAATTCATGAAAGTGAAAAGTGAAAGTGAAGTTGCTCAGTCTGTTCCAACTCTTAGCGACCCCATGGACAGCAGCCTACCAGGCCCTTCCGTCCATAGGATTTTCCAGGCAAGAGTACTGGAGTGGGTTGCCATTGCATTCTCCACAGAAGTCATGACTCCTAGCTAAATTTTCTTCTTCTCTAAGATGCACCAGGTGTCACCTTTTCTAGGAAGACTTCCTTCCTTGAGATCTCTCTCCCTCCAACCCCTAAGCTCTTCTCCATCTTTCTCCTCTTTTCTCCCATAATATCCTAGGCATTATCCTCTCATTCATGCTCTGAACTACTGTAAATGGTCTATTTCTCTGCCTCCCCCACGAGACCATGAATGTTTGAGAGCCAAAGTCATGGCTTATTTATCTCTATATCCCTAGGACATTGTACAATGTCTGGCACACAACCGATGGTCAACTCTGTTGAATGAATAAGAATTTGTTTCCATGAAAAGTTTGCTGGAAAACGGACCATAAAACTTGGGTTCTGGTCACAGCCCTGCTACTCACCAAAGCCTTCTTGGCTTTAGCTTCCTCATCTATGATACCTGAGGGTTGAACCAAATGAACCAAAAAGAAAATTTCTAGCCCTATTATTCTAAAATATTTCTTCATCTAGTGTCATGGGATATCTTGGGGTTGAGCTATGACTGTACATCTCTTCCCTACGTTGAATGTGGGTTACAAGTTGTAGTGAAAGGG
>NW_011484394.1:17193-19838 GCF_000754665.1 Bison bison bison
GCAATGTGTGTCTCCATATGACCTTATTTTCCTTCCGCTTTCTGTAATACAAAGACCTGTCAGTGCCTTTCCTCTGTAGGCATTTTTAGTTCAGTTGTCACCATGTTTCCCTTCTTATGAAAGAATTACGTAAGTTTAGGAAAGTCATCCTGACCCTGAAAAACCACAAATGTGCCTTTGCTCCTCCCTCTGTTCTCTGCAACTTTCTTTCCTTTCTCATCTGTAATCCATCCTCTCTAGTTCAGCTTCTCATACTCTTCAATGCCCCAGTCTTCATTCCTGACTCTTTCAGCCTTGGCCTCATGAACCAACTTTCATCCATTCAATGTATTTACCCATTTAGCAGTGTTCATTAAATATCTGCTTTTTTTTTAAAGATTGTGTTTATTTATTTATCGTTGGTTGTGCTGAGTGGGTCTTCGTTGCTGCATGTGGGCTTTCTCTAGTTGTGGCGAACAGGGGCTACTCTGGTTGCGGTGCACGGGCTTCTCACTGTGGTGGCTTCTCTTGTTGCGGATCATGGACTCTAGAGCTCATGGGCTTCAGTAGTTGTGGCTCACAAGCTGTAGAGGGCAGGCTCAGCAGTTGTGGCACATGGGCTTAGTTGCCCCTCGGCATGTGTAATCTTCCCAGACCAGGGATTGAATCCATGTCCCCTGCATGGACAGGCAGATTCTTAACCACTGGACCACCCAGGGAAGTCCCAGTACCTGCTTTTTATCCAGGTCCAGAGCCAAGGAATGAATCTCAGAAAGTTTCTTAGAGAAGGCATTTGAGTTGGATCTTGAAGGAGAATAGGAGTTTGCTGGAATGGAGTGGGGGATGAATACGGAAGCATTATTTTGGGCAGAGGAACAATATGTACAAAGTCAATGGGACATAAAACTCATAACAAATATAGGAGCCCTATAACTTGGGATGCCTATGGCATAGGGAAGTGGCAGTGTTAGTTGCTCAGTTGTGTCTGACTCTTGCAACTCCATGGACTGTAACCCACCATGCTAAGCATTTGGATTTTATCAAACAGGCTATAGGGAGCCACTGAAAGTTTTTAGGTAGGAGACTAAAAATCAGATTTACATTTAGAAAAATCCATGGCAGTAGGATTAAATAAGAAATAATTAATTCTTTGGCAAGGAAGCCAACTGATAAGAGGATTCATCAGAACATTATTGCAATATTCTAGGAGAAAGAAAAAGAGGCCTGAGCCAAAGCAGTAGCAATGGGGATGAGTAGTGATGAATGACTAAGCACATGAGTGGGATGTTTAGGAGGTAGGTGACAAGACTTAGGAACTGATTAAATGAGAGAGATGAGAAAGATTTCTGACTTTGTTGGTCAGCTGAATGGCAATGCTATTTATAACAGAGGATACAGGAGAAGTCAAGGCCTGAGGGAAAATAATGAGACACATTTTGGATGTATCAGTTCTCTTTCAAATTCTGTTAGATAAACAGCACCTGAAGGAAAGGCGACCACCTTCCAAGTAGTTTAATGAGAAATTGCATTTTGTTTGGGTTCTGTATGGGTAACAAAATTGAAGATTAAGTTAATACCAATTACTTGATTTCTCAGTGAGAAGTCTATTGTATTTAGAAATCTTCATTAATTTAAAAAGCAATTTTAGACACCAAAGCTTTTCTAAAGCTGGAATGCATACAAGAAGAAAAAAATACATTATTGTGACCTTATTAAGTTTCTCCTGTAGAGCTTTTTAGCTGAGTTGCCAACCCTTCATTCTTCATTATAAAGCCTTTTTTTCCAAAGACTTAGAGCCAACTCAATTAGCTATGCTGATGGAAAGAAGAATACCACAAGTAATTGAAAACCTCAGACAATTCAAAGCTCCATGGACAACTTTTAAGAAAAATGTGGCCTCCTGTAGTTCTTTGGAACCCTGAGTTGGCCTCACTGGAAGATATAAATGGTCAGGTGGTGACCTTTATGGCAAGTTTATGTTCTAGAAAGTCTAAGTTTATAAGTAGGAGGTAAGAAAAAAACAGTGGGAGGAAGTAATAACATAATAACAATAAAGTGTAAAATTAAGATAAAAAGACTGTTCATTGTTATTATCACACAGCTGTTGATGGGAGCTGGATTATATGAAAGAGCAAAGGGTGAAAACTGAAATATAATAGTAACTGAGTGACTAAGGAAAAAAGGATAGATCTACATGTTGTTTTTTTGAGTTAAAACTAGATGCAGTCTGATGTTTTCCCATAGTGCAAAGATCTGTAGAGAAATTGGAAACAAGGACAATTATTTATTTGTATTTCAAACCAAAAATCTAGAAGTTATACAAAACAGAAAGAGATTCACAGACTTAGAGAATGAACGTATGGTTGCTGGGGGAGCGGGGAAGGATGGGGGGAAGGGATAAAGTTATGGAGTTTGGGATGGGCGTGTACACACTGCTATATTTAAAATAGATAGCCAAAAAATAAAAAATAAATAAATAAAATAGATAGCCAACAAGGACCTACTGTATAGTACAGGGAACTCTGCTCAATGTTATTCGGCAGCCTGGATAGGAGGGCAGTTTGAGGGAGAATGGATACATGTTAATGTATGTCTGAGTCCCTTCACTGTTCACCTGAGACTATCACAACGTTGTTTGTTAATTGGCTACACCTCAATACAAAATC
>NW_011484394.1:20678-21564 GCF_000754665.1 Bison bison bison
AAGTGATAGCAGAGATACACATTCCAAAGGCAGAATGGTGCAGTCCTTCTCAAAAGGTGAAAGTTGCCTTGAGGTGCAGGGGTGGTTAGTTTTTATGGGCTGGGTAATTTCATAGGCTAATGAGGAGGAGGACTATTCCAACTGTTTGAGAGAAGAGGCAGGGATCTCTGGGATCTCACTTTTTGGCCATTTATAGTCAACCTCAGAACTATCATGGCACTGATGGATGTGTCATTTAGCATTCTAATATATTACAATGAGTATATAATAAGGCCCAAGTTCTATTGGAAGTCAAATCTTCTGCCATCTTGGGCCTAGTTGATTCTAGGAAGTTTATGTCATATCCTCAAAGGTTATGACATTCTTTTAATGGTTGTGCCCTGCCCCCTTCCCTCCTATCTCAGTACAGCCCAGTACACATTCACAAAGTGAGCATACCTGTATGCTGTGAATCTGTAGTTCTGATTCCTAAGCTGGGTGGTGGGTACATAAGTATTGGTTCTATTGTTTCTACTTTTTATATGCCTGAAATATTTGATTTAAAGGTTTTTCTTTTAACTCCACAAGGGCTTCAAGTGGTTAGACTACTAATGCTTTAAATATCCTTCCAGTTTTAAAACATAAGGAATCCAATCAAAATAGGATCTCAGGGCAAAATGAATTTAAAAAACCATAACTGACATAAGTTATGTCATTTGTCATTTTATGCCATTTTAATGTGTATGATAATATCAAAGTGTGAAAAATTATAGTCACGTATGTTAAAAAATTCAACTAAGTAAATTTGAAGATCTGTTTGGCCTTATTAGAAAATTCACAGATTGGGTAGCATCTGACTTAACAATTAGAAGAAGGCTTTGAGTAGTTGTCCAAAATGGAAAGTTCT
>NW_011484394.1:21664-23029 GCF_000754665.1 Bison bison bison
ACTCTGCAGGGACAGAGACCTTCTCAATCTTTCTCACTGCTGTTACCTCAGCACTTAAGACAATGACCAGCATATAGTCGGAATTCCAAAAGTATTTCTTGACTACTTGAATGAATCCATGGCAGGAACGTTTGGGATTTTTTTCCTTACCACAGGGCCTATCCACAAAAACATGTCTATTTTAGTGCTTTTCTATTCCCTTAACTCTTCTTCAGGTAGAGTCAAAACACCCATTTAAGTTATAGAAAGAAGTGGCAAAAGCGAAGAACATGTGGATAATTTGACCTAGATTTGTACCTCCTATCTGACCCTTCACCTTTGCCCCCAAAGTTGTGGAACAAGAGCCATACGCCTTTAGTGGCAACTGCTTAAGATTGCAATAAATAGGAATGTTGCAGGAAAGAAAACCCTGGTGAGTAAAATGAGTGAGATGCCCAACATAGTAGAACTGTAAATTGAGAGTTTCTTCTTTGAAAATGAAGCACTTTGCAAACTACCTGGACTTCCCATCCTTAGATAAATATTAAAACATATTTTGCACTATTCCCATGTTTCTAAACTGGAGATCTTTCTAAAACAGCAGTTTTAGTCTGTTATATCTTTGTCTGGGGAATGACAGAGAACTTGTGTGATAGCCTGGTTTGACCTTAATCAGTCATTTGCATAAAATAAATGGTACAAGTGCTGAGGAGAAGGAGAGAGGGGATATTATCTGAGGGGTTTTATTTTCTCTTGGGTCTTAATAGGAAAATGAGATTAGGACTTATATACAAAATATTTGCCTCACTTGATTCAATGTGCCCCTGTTTGAGGGTGGAAACTTTTTAAAAATTGAGATGCAGAACTGAACAGGTGTAAATTTCAAGATGATAAATCATTAACATTCCAGAAGGAATCAGAGTTGCCTGTGTAACATTTTCATATGCATGCTAATACCTTCCCGGACAGCTTTGCATTTCAGAAATGTTAAAAGATGCCTTTTAGGAAGTGTCTGTTGTTTAAAATTTCTGGTTGAATATTTTTAAGCCTTGAACAAGCAAGTTTTAGGTACAACCTGGGGCGGAGGCTTAGGGCCTGGCAGGGGAAGTATGAGCTGATTTCTAGCTGAAACCATACACCTGGTCTCAGGACTTAACGAAGATCAGGTTCTTTATGTCTTGGGGGAGAAGGAATTCAGTGAGAGGCAAAGTAATAGGTAAGAAGTAGATTTATTAATATCCTTTGTAAAGAAGTTGCAGGGAAATGGGGCACAAGAGAATGATCACGTCCCAGGTCTCAGGTGAGTCTCTGGGACAGGTTACAAAATAAAGGTCCTTGACTTCACACAGGAAACAATTCAGAAACAAGTCATAGTAAAGTGATAGC
>NW_011484394.1:23692-24188 GCF_000754665.1 Bison bison bison
GGGCAAGCGAGCTATTAGTAAATAAAACAAATGATTATTTTTAGGTCAGGACATCTTTTGGGAGGAAAGGAAACTACAAGGGTTTTATCATGCAAATTACATCTTTTCCCCCTCGGGAAAGGAGGGTGTAGAGAACCTGTGTGGCAGATGACCTCATTGGTGTTAAAGAGAAAATTCTAGGCCAGTTTATAAAGATTACAATTCTAGTAAAGATCCAAACTGCAATTAGATTGCATATTAAATCTTCAGATTGGTATTATGGGCTTTAGCATAAGTGATACAATTTTACACCTGTGGTTTTTCTCTTTAACAATTGGATCTGCAAGGAGGGAAAAATTTTCCTTCTCCCATTTTAGATTCTTTGGTTGGCCTAATAATTAAGATGACATTTATTTTCTTGGGCTCCAAAATCACTGTAGATGGTGACTACAGCCATGAATTTAAAAGACGCTTGCTCCTTGGAAGAAAAGCTATGACCAACCTAGACAGCATATTA
>NW_011484394.1:27140-27804 GCF_000754665.1 Bison bison bison
AGCTGAAACTCCAATACTTTGGCCACCTGATGCAAAGAACTGACTCATTTGAAAAGACCCTGATGCTGGGAAAGATTGAAGGCGGGAGGAGAAGTGGACAACAGAGGATGAGATGCTTGGATAGCATCACCGAATCAATGGATATGAGTTTGAGTAACTCTGGGAGTTGGTGATGAACAGGGAGGCCTGGGGTGCTTCAGTCCATGGGGTTGCAAAGAGTTGGACATGACTGAGTGACTGAACAGAATGGAAATAATGGTGGTTTTATTGCTAGTATTTTAAGGAATCTCCATAACGTCTTCAATAGTGGCTGTATCAATTTACATTCCCATCAACAGTACAAGAGCATTCCCTTTTCTCCACACCCTCTCCATCATTTATTGTTTGTAGACTTTTTAATGATGGCCATTCTGACCAGTGTGAGGTGATATCTCATTATAGTTTTGACTTCCATTTCTTTAATAATGAGTGATATTAAGCATCTTTTCATGTGTTTGTTAGCCATCTGTATGTCTTCTTTGGAGAAATGTCTGTTTAGGTCTTTTCCCCACTTTTTGATTGGGTTGTTTGTTTTTCTGGCATTGAGTTGTATGACCTGCTTGTATACTTTAGAAATTAATCCTTTCTCAGTTGTTTAATTTGCTATTATTTTCTCCCATTCTGA
>NW_011484395.1:0-808 GCF_000754665.1 Bison bison bison
CCGTGCCCGCCTCTGGGGGATCTTCCCAACCCAGGGATCGAACCCACATCTCTTTCGTCTCCTGCATTGGCAGGTGGGTTCTTTACCACTAAGCACCACCTGGAAAGCCCCAGATCCCAAGGATTAGGTATAATTTAGTCTCTCCATTTACGGAGGAAGAAACTGAGGCACAGACATGTTAAGAAACTTGCTCAATGCAGGTCATCCATTCCAGAACATACGTTTGTGACCCCTATGCTATCATGCCTTCCAAACTATATGCCCTCTTGGGTGCCTCCACATGCCTCCCTAAGTAGACCGTTCCCTGTTTTAGGGCAGGACAGGCCTTTCATCTCGTTGGTATTTTCCCCTAGCCGGGAGCCATCCAGGCTCTCAGTAAATACCAGTTAACAATCGTACCTGATTCAGTCAAAAGAAATCACAAGCTTAGTTTTCACGGGCTTGCTTTCTAAGACAAAACGAGATAGGAAGTGAAAAAGAAAAATACGTTACAGGGGAATCAGGGATTTGCCCCCCGCATTGGACAGATTCTTATCCTTTTCCTTCAGAGCTTGCTGCTTTTGTAAAACTGAAGCGAGAAAGAAGGAAATAGAGGTTGGAACATTAGTGAAGCAGGTCAGAGATTTGCCTGTGATCTCCAAGGCTGCATGTGTTCCTTGATCTATAAGTCTGAGAATTCCCAGGAGGGGCCTTGTTCATCCCACGTGGAATTTGGCGAGGGGCAAGAACAGGACAGGGAGTTGACAGGGCAGGGGCAGTGTGCTGCTCCTAGATTTGCCAGTCTGCTGCAGAGCAGCCTGACTCACTG
>NW_011484395.1:4100-4686 GCF_000754665.1 Bison bison bison
TTACCCTTGGAGCCCAGTTGCCATGCTGTGAGGAAGCCCAGACCACAGGCAGAGGTCATGTATAGGTGTTCCAGCTGACAGCCCCAGATGAGGTCTCAGACGACACCCTGCAACCACTGTCTGAGGGGGCCATGGAGTAATGCCAACCCCCAGTCCTCAGGCCACCCCAGCTGACACCAAAGAGCTGTCCCTACCAAGCCCTGCTCAAATCACGGATTTTATTGGAAAAATAAATACTGTGTTTATTTTGAGTTTTGGAGAGTTTTGGTATGCATCTAGAGGTGGATAATCCAATTGGGCAGAAGTTAGGGAGTACCAGGAAATGGCAACCCACTCCAGTATTCTTGCCTGGAGAATCCCAGGGACAGAGGAGCCTAGTGGGCTGTCATCTATGGGGTCACACAGAGTCGGACACGACTGAAGCGACTTAGCAGCAGCAGCAGGGAGTACCAGCAGTGGCCTGTAGGGCCAGGGGCCAGCCCTCGATCACCCCTGGGAGAAGGGAAAGGAAGAGGTGAGGATGAGGGAGGGCCGCATTTACCCTGAGAGGAACTACCTCTAAACAAGAAGTGCTGAGCTGGATTGA
>NW_011484395.1:5363-6499 GCF_000754665.1 Bison bison bison
CTCAGTGGGCATAGGGGGCATTCAAGGCCGAGCAGCCACTCCACCTGTTTGCATCCCCTCTCCTTGGCCTCTGCACAGAGGGCCACATGCTGGCCCAGTGGTTTTATGGATGATCCAGGCAGAAGGCGGCGGGAAGGACCACATGTGCCTCCAGGCATCCCAGCCTTCCAGTTCTGAGACTGATGTTTCAGGACTCAATAGTTTGCGGAAGGCAATCTTGCTGCAAGTATGCCTATGGTTATCTACATCTTACATTTTTACAAAATATATCTTTTTTTTACTTTGAGACACCTGAAACAGCTCTCTGTCCCCAAACACACCTTTGGAACTCTTTGGCTTCCTCTGCGTACAAGCCGAGCAGCGCCGGATTTTTTTCTCGCTCCCACAGAGTAGGGGCATATTCTCCAGAATAACACATGGTTGCCATTAACGCTCGTGATGTTTGGGGTTTGGTGTAAACCCACATTTTATCCATTGAACTATTTCTTTTTTTTCCAAAATAGTGAAAAGAAGTACAAAACACAAAAGCAATTACATGACTTAACTTTCCATCTCTGTCAAGCCGTGATTAAAAGTGGAAAATAATACCAGCACTTAGGTTTCTTTTTGGAAAGGCAAGAAGAAAAGGCAATTTGTTGTGATGGTTGTTTTTTAAATGCCATAAACTACCAGCGAAGAAAAGTGGAGAGAATGATGGGGGTGCCTGAGAGCACAGGAGCTAAAATGAAAGGCCTTTTTCGTGAGGGATGAGGGTTTGGTGAGCGCTCAGGTCCTAGAGAAATGGGAGATGTTGCCCATTGTGAAGCTTGGGGTTGTCATTTAGCCTCTGATGGCTCACTCTTCTCTGGCAGCGTCCAAGCGAGAATGCTGTGATTGCGTGATTGACAATAAGAAATATAGATTTGGTCTTCGTCCCTTTCTGGCACAGAGCTTCTAAAACTCTTGGAATTTCTTAAGTGCTCAGAGTGATAAAGGTGTCTTTTATTCTGTTAATGAGATGACTTTTGGACTCCTTATTAAGGATAGGAGCAGGTCACCAGAGGAACCAACCCTGTGATTAGAAGCTTGGAACTTTCATTCCTATCCCCTGATCTCCTGGGAGGGAAGAGGCGCTGGAAGCTGAATCACTCGTTGAT
>NW_011484395.1:7652-9220 GCF_000754665.1 Bison bison bison
GTAAGTCTAGTTAACATTCATTACCATTCATAGTTACACAATCTTTTTCTGGTGATGAGCCATTTTAAGAGCCATTCTCTTAGCAACTTTCAAGTCCTGCAATGCAGTATTATTAACCAGAGCTACCATGCTGTAGTTACATCCCATGACTTACTTATTTTATAGCTGGAAGTCTGTACCTTTTGACCTCCTTCAACTCATTTTGCCTTCCCCCTCATCCCCTGCCTTTGGCAACCACCAATCTGTTCTCTATGTGTTTTGTTTTGTCTTGTTTTTAGACTCCACATATGTGACATCATACAGTATTTGTCTTTCTCTGTCAGGCTTATCTTACTTGGCACAGTGCCCTTAAGGTCCATCCATGCTGTCACAAATGGTAAGATTTCCTTCTTTTTTAATAGCTGAATAGTATTCCAGCATGTGTGTGTGTGTGTGTATCACATCTTCTTTACTGATGGTATGGTTTCTGTTTACACTTTGCTTCAGCCAATAGGTTGGACCACATGCAATTCAGAAATAGATTCTACCCAAACTCCTCAGGATGTTTCTTAAGTCTTATTTTACTACTGATATAGAATTGGAGGGGGAAAATGTTGTGCTTGTTTTGTTGATTGAGGGGCTGGAATGGGAGGGAAGTTTCCTATCAAATAAAGGGGGGCTGAGAAACACTTAAATGAGAAACTTCACACCTCTGCCAATCTCAATTCTTATAGTAGGACTATTCAGCATCCAAAGAATCGCTGAGTTAATTAGCCTGTTTATAGAGTAGTAAAAACTGCTTTCCAAGACATAGAAACTCCACGTGAAAACCGGCTTACATACTGATTGGGGGATGTACTGGCTCACATAACCTTAAAGTCCAGAGTTAAGATCTGGCTGGCTTCAGGAAAGCTTTGATCCAGCAGCACTGTGATCTCTCCAATGCCCTAGTACCCTCTCCCACATTTCACTCTTCTACCATCCGAGGCACAGACTTCTTCCTTAGGTTTGCTCCCCAAGGCAGACACTATTGATGCCCCATTCCTTATCCCTTTGGCCTGCTTGAGTTCATGGGCAACTATGGGAGACAGTTCACTGTACTCTGACAACTTCCTTTCTGCAGTATTCATGTATTTTGATGCTCTGCCTGGATACCTTCTCTTGCAACAAGGGAGCTGGTGCTACTGCAGGTTGGGAATTGAAACTAGGGAGACATCCCCTCTCTCTGTAGCTACATATGTGGCTTGCATTATATTTCTATTGGACAGTGTTGATATAGATTCTATAGCAAACTACAGCCTGTGCACCAAATCTGGCCCACCACCTGTTTTTGTAAATAAAGTTTTATTGGAACCTAGCCACATCCATTCACTTATATATTGTTTGTGGCTGCTTTGTCTGCAAGGGCAGAGTTTAGTAGTCACAACAAAAACCACGTGGCCCACACAGCCTAAAATTTTTCTTCTCTGGCCTGTTATAGAAAAAGTTTACTGATCTAGGAAATTTTCTAGGCTGCAAAAATATTACTGGCTTTCAGAAAAGAAGAAAGGTTTGGTTATGTGGGGAATATATGAAAAATACATATTTAA
>NW_011484395.1:9676-11284 GCF_000754665.1 Bison bison bison
TATGTGTGTGTGTTTGGGGATGGAAAAGAGAAGATGGCAGCCATGTGGAAATGAATGCAGACTGCAATGTGGACACCTCAGCAGGACATTGAAGTCCTGCTTCCAAGTGATGACTGACAACATAAACTTTGACTAAAATGAAAAGTGCTTCTAACACACTCTTAACAACTTGCCAGAGAAGTAGAAAAAATATTCTTATTAGGCTCAGGGTGGCAAAGTAACTCGCTCAAAGTCACACCGCTTGTGAGTAATAGAGCCTGATCTCTGACCTTCTTTTTTTTCCCAATTAAAAAAAAATATTTTGCTGACCACGCTGCACAGCATATGGGAGATCTTAGTTCCCTGACAAGGGATCCAATCCATGCCCCCTGCATTGGAAGTTCACAGTCTTAACCACTGGACTGCAAGGGAAGTTCCTCCTATCTTCTTTTAAAGAAGAAGCCATCTACCTTAGATGGCCAAAAAGCACTTGAAAAGATGCTCAACATCACTAATTATCAGAGAAATGCAAATCAAAACTACAATGAGTATCATGTCACATGGGTCAGGTGACCATCAACAAAACATCTACAAACAATAAGTGCTGGCGAGACTGTGGCGAAAAGAGAACCTGCCTGCACTGTTGGTGGGAATATAAATTGGTACAGCCACTATGGAGAACAGTACGGAGATTCCTTAAAAAAACTAAAAATAGAGCTGCCATATGATCCAGCAATCCCACTCCTGGGCATATATCCAGAGAAAATCATAATTCAAAAACATACATGCACTCAATATTCACTGCTGTACAAAAAAGGTCTTAATGGCCCGGATAACTATGATGGTGTCATCACTCACCTAGAACTAGACATCCTGGAGTGTAAAGTCAAGGGGGCCTTAAGAAGCATCTCTATGAACAAAGCTAGTGGAGGTAATGGAATTCCAGTTGAGCTATTTCAAAACCTAAAAGATGATGCGGTTAAAGTGCTGCATTCAATATGCCAGCAAATTTGGAAAATTCAGCAGTGGCCACAGGACGGGAAAAGGTCAGTTTTCGTTACAGTCCCAAAGAAAGGCAATGCCAAAGAATATTCAAACTATTGCACGATTGCTCTCAATTCACATACTAGCAAGGTAATGCTCAAAATCCTCCAAGCTAGGCTTCAACAGTACATGAACCGAGAACTTCCAGATGTACAAGCTGGATTGAGAAAAGGCAGAGGAACAAGAGATCAAATTGCCAACATCCCTTGGATCATAGGAAAATCAAGGGAATTCCAGAAAAATATCTACTTCTGCTTCACTGACTACACTAAAGTCTTTGACTGCGTCGATCACAACAAACAGTGGAAAATTCTTCAAGAAATGGAAATACTAGACCATCTTAACTGCCGCCTGCGAAACCTGTATGCAGGTCAAGAAGCAACAGTCAGAACTGGACAGGGAATAACTGACTGGTTCAAAACTGGGAAAGGAGTACTTCAGGGCTGTGTATTGTCACCCTGCTTATTTAACTTATATGCAGAGTACATCATGAGAAATGCCAGGCTGGATGAAGCTCAAGCTGGAATCAAGACTACCGGGAGAAATATCAATAACCTCAGATATGCAGATGACACCACCCTTATG
>NW_011484395.1:12867-13424 GCF_000754665.1 Bison bison bison
ATCTGAGTGGGTTGCCATTGCCTTCTCCACACACATAAACTAGGCTAGAGCTAATCTACTTCCTCCTGGATGGAGCAGTTAGCTCAAGGGGTAGGCATGTGACTCAACCCTGGCCAATTGGAGACCTTTCTCAGAATTTTCTAAGTAGCTGTTAAGAATGTAAACCTAGCTTTTTTATTCCACTTACTATTGCTATGGGACAAATTAGGTCAAAGCACAGCAGCATAAAACAACCATTTATCATGCTCGCAGGTTCTGTGGGTCAGGAATTCTGATGGGGCACAGTGGGGAGGACTTGTCCCTATGCCCCAACATCTGGGGCCTCAACAGGGAGGACTCAATGGCTGGGGGCCAGAGTCATGTGGAGGCAGCATTACTCCTATGTGGTGGTTGATGCTGGCTGTTAGATGGGACTTTAGCTGGGATTCTTGGCCAGAACACTTTCATGTGTTCTCTCCATGTAGCGTGGGCTTCCTGACAGCATGGCAGTCTTGGACTTCTGCCACTGCAGCTCAGGACACCGAAGGCAATTTTTCCAGCCAACAAGGCAGAAAGTG
>NW_011484395.1:14312-15702 GCF_000754665.1 Bison bison bison
TGGAGGAGGGCATGGCAACCCACTCCAGTATTCTTGCCTGGAGAATCCCATGGACAGAGGAGCCTGGTGGGCTACAGTCCATGGGGTCACAAAGAGTCAGACACGACTGAGTGACTAACGCTTTCACACACTTCACACAATTCAGTCCATAACACAGGTTTTTAGGGATGATAATTGTGAGAGACTGGAGTATTATTCAGTAAATATTTATTCCTGTTGCCCCTCCCTCTTGGGCTGTTGTCCGCCCCTGCTCCACTGACCTTGGACTTGAGTCTGTGACTTGCTGTAACCAATGGAGAGTGAGCAGGTGTGATGCCAGCAAAGACTTTAAAGGTGCTTGCATTGTTTGGCTTGCCTTTTGCTCTCTGGTGATCTACCATAAGATGAGGATGTACCCAGGAAGCTGCTGGCCCAAAGAAAATGAAGAGACACGTGGAGCAGACCTGGACCCAAGCTACAGCATGCAGCCAAACTCAGCTGAGATCAACAGAACCCCCACCCCATGAGCAGGAAATAAACATTTAAAGCTGCTGAGTTCGGGTGTGCTTAAAACTTTTGTTACACAGCATGATTGCAGCAATAGCTGACTAATGTGATAAGTAATAAAGTAAATTACTATGTCATGTAGACAAAAAGCTTTTCCTCTGTGCTGAACTTTATTTTACCAAAGATTTCAGATAGATAGAACTCCTTTTTTTTTTCCTACTGGTTAAACAGACAAGCCATAAATTATTTTGATTATCTAGCATACTTGACAGGGAGGAAAAGATTTTTCCAAACACATTGCATATGTTTTTACTTTCAGGAGGATTATTAGTATTTTGTGAGTGTCAGCAAGGCACTAAGTGCTGACCTGGGATTCCAGGAAGCGTAGTTCATGCCCAGAAACCTCAATACTGGAGTCACCTAAGGACCATCAGACAGATGAGGTCATAAGCTAAGAATGTCTTAAATATGTGAAAGGATTGTGAGTAATTATTTAATTATGCTGGTGATTAAAAGCCCAGGCTCACATACCTTCAGTCTCAGGTATGGCTCCCTACATATTTCCAAATTGAAATTTCTCAAAGTTTTGATAGCTCTAGTATGCCCAGTTTTTTATTTCTAATCCTAGGAATCTGTTCCAAGGTTGGAGGGACATCTTCCACCCTACGGGGTCCAAACATTGGTAGCGCCATTTATTCATTCTTACTTTCCTGATAACTTGCCAGGATCCAAGATTTATAATCAACTGCATGGGATTTTGAACATTAGTTGAAATTACACTTTATATGGCCTGCAGATCCTCTGTTTTATTTCATTTAGGCTCACCCGTTTCCACTGCATCTCTAAGCAAAGGTCACGACCTCTTTCAAAAAGGGCTCAACGGAAGGGAAAATAGCAAGTCTAC
>NW_011484395.1:18318-20361 GCF_000754665.1 Bison bison bison
TATATGTTTTGTTGGATGTTCTCTGTGCACAACCATGTCATCTGCGAATAGTTTCACTTCTTCCTTTCCAATCTTCATGAGTTTTCTTTCTTTTTCCTGCTTTATTGCACTGGCTATATGGTCTCCAGAGTAATAATGAGCAGGAAGAGTGATAGCAAGCATCATGCCTAGGTCCTGATCTCAGGAGGGAAATTTTCAATATTTTGCCATTAAATACAATGTTTGTTGGGGCTTCCCTGGTGGCTCAGTGGTAAAGAATCCACCTGCAATGCAGGAGACACAGGTTCGACCCCTGGGTCAGGAAGATACCCTGGAAAATGAAATGGCAACCCACTCCAGTATTCTTGCCTGAGAAATCCATGGACAGAGGAGCCTTGCAGGCTACAGTCCACGGGAGTCACAAAAGAGTTGGGACACAACTTAGCGACTAAACAACATCTGTTATAAGTTTTGCTTGTACTTACTTTTTATCAGATGAAGGAATTTCCATTCTAAGTTTGCTAAGTGATTTTACCATGAAGGGGTGCTGAACTGTATTTCTGTATTTCTCTGGGTGACCCTGGGAAAGTTCCTTAAACCGTAAACCATAAAATGACCTACTGCTTTGGCATTAGATATATCTGGGTTCAAATTCCAGCTATACCATTTTCTCCCTGTGATTCTGTGCAATTTAGTTAAGTTACCTCATATAGAAAATGGAGACAATAATAGTAACTCCCTCATAGGAACCAGAGATTTTTTTGTAAGTTCAAGAGCCCAAGAGGCTGGCTTTGAAGCAGGACTAGGGTTTAACATCCAAATCCTGGAGCCAAAGCCTATGGAATTAGCTCTCTGCAGGGGCCAATGTTCCCAAGAGCCTTTCCATCTCCTGCTCCTTGCTCAGGATTTCCCAGAACCCTTCTGATGATGAATGGGGATGGAGCTGAGCTCTTCCATCCATATTGTTGCACTCTGCCCCCTCAGGACTAAGGGAGCAAAACATATGAGTAGTTGGTCCACTGTGATGGCCCTACCCACGGCCCATGCATCCTGGTATTCATGCCCTCATGCAGTCCCCTGCTTTTGAATCTGGGTGAGCTTCTCTCTTCTAATTAGGTGAATTGGCATAAGTGATACTGCATGACATCTAAGGCTAGGTCAGAAAAGGATTTCTAGATTATATCTCGGTCTTTCAGAACTTGGGCCACCATGACAAAAGTGCTATTATCCTAAGGCCACCATGCTGGAGATAGGAACCACATTCTACAGTCCCAGCTGAGCCCAGATTGCCAGCCATCCCCATCAAAGCATCACACTTATGCACAAAGCCAACCTGGACCCTCCAGGCCAGCTCATCCACCACTGGAGTGTCACTGAGAGTCCCTAGTTGACCACATGGAGCAGAGGAATCACCCATCTTAGTCCTGGGCCAGTTCCTGGCCCACAAGATAAGAAGATACAGTAACATGGTTGTTACATACATTTGGGAGCTGTTCATTGTACAGTGATAAATAACTGAAGTATCTACCTTATGGGTTGAGTCTTTAGTCATGGAAAAACACTAAGCAAACCTGTCTAGTGCTCAAACCTATAACATTCATCTTGTTTGACCTTATTCTAACCACTTCAGCTAACCAGATTCAAGTATGCAGTATTTAAGAACTGAGAAAACAGAGAAGGAAGTTGTTTCACTCAAAATTCTCTGCATGCCTTTGTGTCTTAAATCCTTCTATTAACAAGAAGGGGTGTAAACAGATAATCCTCAGAGCAACTTACAACATTGGTACCATTAAGTCCAGCCGATTTTTTAAGGTTGAAGAAATGAAGGTTCAGAGAGAATAACTCACTTGCACAATATCACACAGCTAGTTAAATGGCAAAATTGGGACCGAAACCTAATACTATAAACTGTAAATCAGGCTTTTTTTTTTTTGGTCTGGGTTGGGGCACTTTCACTTGGTAATCAGGGGGATCCACTCATAGTAGCACAAGAAACAGAAGAGAACTGATGAGAAGAACTCAGAAGCAAAAGTACAGCCAGGTTCCCCGCCCTGGGGCGGAGGC
>NW_011484395.1:23913-24535 GCF_000754665.1 Bison bison bison
GAAGTTAATGTATTTTTGAATAAGAGTTTCCTGTTATCTGCAAACAGTCACAAAACAGCTAGAGATTTTATTAAAATAGTCCTCTTAGAAGGAGCAGTGGTTGGGGCCGTTTTCTCTAAAATCATGGGTGGTTCTTGCCATGGGTGGTTCTGTTATCGTTTCTTCAGATACCCATTCATTTCACCATTATTTACTAAGTGCCTACTGTGTGTCAGTCATAGGGCAACGTAGAAAATACACAGTCCTCAAACAAACACTAAGTTTTGTAGATGGGTCTGGACTTCTGATTCCAAGGTGACCACTAACAAAACGTTTAACCACTCAGACTCAGGGATACTTGGCTTCAAATTCCCACTAAGTCATTTAACTCGCTGGGTGACTTGATAAACTCATGTAACTGACCTGTAAAGTTTGAGGGCTCGTAAAGTACTCAGCACAGCGCGGAAGTGGGAGTACTATTATTATTTAGCGCGATCCCTCCACCCCACCCCAGCTCAGATCCCTGCCGCCCTCCACCGCTTGATGGTATTTCCGAGGCGGGCCAGGCCTTCTGCCGCTGGGCCGTGACCCTGGAAATCGGGTCAGGCTCTCGTCAAGACGTGAGGGTGTGTGTGTGGGTGTT
>NW_011484396.1:0-657 GCF_000754665.1 Bison bison bison
AATGTGACTTTCCTAAAAGTAAAGTAAAATAAATGACTCGGTGAAAAATATTAACATCATTT
This sequence comes from Bison bison bison, assembly GCF_000754665.1. Classification (NCBI taxonomy): domain Eukaryota; kingdom Metazoa; phylum Chordata; class Mammalia; order Artiodactyla; family Bovidae; genus Bison; species Bison bison. Next base: position 63 of record NW_011484396.1, read on the forward strand.
AAAAGGTATGACAGAGTGACTACTGTATTCAAATTGTGCATTTAAGCAAGTATGCTTGAAAAAAAACAAGCCACTTCACATATGTAAAGCTTATACATAACTGAAAAGAAGGAACTGATTGATGGCAGTTTAAATTATTACAATATGTTTTCATTTAGCATGTGTAGCCAAAAATTATGAATGTGGATTTTGGGTGCCTATTGATAGAGCAGTTTTGAAATTCATCTTTAAAATCTTATGAAATATGTTTGCTAATAAAAGTAATGGAGTAACAGAGTACAGAAAGAGTATTGAAATTAGTCATTGGCATACTGGAAGGACGTGTGCTTTGGGGGAGCTGGAGAAATACATTATATACTTGAATGCTAATCGATCACTTATTTGGGCTTCCCAGGTAGCTCAGTGGTAAATAATCTGCCTGCCAATGCAGGAGTCTCAGGAGATGCCAGTTTCATCCCTGGGTCAGGAAGATCCCCTGGAGGAGGAAATGGCAATCCACTCCAGATTCTCTTGCCTGGAGAATCTCATGGACAGAGGAGCCTGGTGGGTTACAGTCCAAAGGGTCGCAAAGAGTCAGACACAACAGAGCATGCAC
>NW_011484396.1:4818-5147 GCF_000754665.1 Bison bison bison
ACAGTTTCTCAGGAGGCAGGTCAAGTGGTCTGATATTCCCATCTCTTTCAGAATTTTTCACCGTTTATTGTGATCCACACAGTCAAATTCTTTGGTGTAGTCAATAAAGCAGAAGTAAATGTTTTTCTGAGACTCTCTTGCTTTTTCAATGATCCAATGGATGTTGGCAATTTGATCTCTAGTTCCGCTGCCTTTTCTAAATCCAGCTTGAACATCTGGAAATTCACGGTTCACGTACTATTGAAACCTGGCTTAAAGAATTTTTTAGCATTACTTTGCTAGCTTGTGAGATGAGCGCAACTGTGCCTTTGAACATTTTTTAGCATTGC
>NW_011484397.1:0-841 GCF_000754665.1 Bison bison bison
TCTTGATGAAAATGAAAGAGGAGAGTGAAAAAGTTGGCTTAAAACTCAGCATTCAAAAAACTAAAATCATGGCATTTGTTCCCATCACTTCATGGCAAATAGATGGAGAAACAATGGAAACAGTGACAGACTTTATTTATTTGGGCTCCAAAATCACTGCAGATGGTGACCGCAGCCATGAAATTAAAAGACACTTGCTTCTTGGAAAAAAAGCTATGACCAACCTAGATAGCATATTCAAAAGCAGAGACATCACTTTGCCAACAAAGGTCTGTCCACTCAAAGCTATGGTTTTTCCAGTAGTCATGTATGATGTGGGAATTGGACTATAAAGAAAGCTGAGTGCTGAAGAATTGATGCTTTTGAACTGTGGTGTTGGAGAAGACTCTTGAGAGTCCCTTGGACTGCAAGGAGATCCAACCAGTCCATCCTAAAGGAAATCAGTCATGAATATTCATTGGAAGGACTGATGCTGAAGCTGAAACTCCAATACTTTGGCCACCTGATGCAAAGAACTGACTCATTGGAAAAGATCCTGATGCTGGGAAAGATTGAATGGAGGAGGAGAAGGGGATGGCCTAGGATGAGATGGTTAGATGGCATCACCGACTCGATGGACATGAGTTTGAGCAAGCTCTTAGAGTTGGTGATGGACAGGAAAGCCTGGAATGCTGCAGCCCATGGGGTTGCAAAGAAACAGACATGACTGAGCAACTGAACTGAACTAAACTTCCTTTAGGATTGACTGGTTTAATGTCCTTGGTCCTTACTGACCAAGGGATTCTCATGCGACTTCTCTAGCACCACTGTTCAAAAGCATCAGTTCTACAGGGCTCTGCCT
>NW_011484397.1:4439-6118 GCF_000754665.1 Bison bison bison
TCTTACTCCATTAAAACATCAATTTCAAGACCAACATTTTATTGAAATCTTATCAACTCAAAAGTTCCACATCTTGTCATCTAAACCATCTCAATCAGATACAGGACTCCAACCTGAGACACAATTTTCCTTCATCTGTGTACTTGTAAAACCAAATAATTAAGTCATTTTATCTGGTTCTAACAATTTTGAAATTTAATCAGGCAAACTCCACCAGTTTTCAAGCCCGGGAATAATCCTCTGCATTTCTCAGCTCTGTTCTTGGCAACTAAAGCTCCATCCTCTGGCTTGGTTACTGATCTTTCCTGGAAAAGCCAATCTCTACTTTAGCTTTTGCTGGAATGTCTGAGGGTTCAATACCCTCATATTCTCTTACTACTCTCTTCTTGATTGGCGGCTCTGTGAGTCACATACTGAATCTCATAAAAGTGCTTTTTCAGTGAAAATACTTTACACGATCTTTCTAAGATATTATTACAGCAAAAGGTTGTCCAACCACACCTTTGTCCTTTCCAGAACCAGCTTTCATTGATAGTCTCCTAATTTTAGTGTTTCTTGCAGTCAGGACAGGCTGAGAATTCCCCAAACTTCAAGACATGTTTCCTTTTTGCTTCATAGTTTTCTCACTTTATCTATTTAAGCATTTTACTAGAAGCAGCAAAAAGAAACCAGCTGAACCTTTAAAACTTTGCTTGGAAATCTCATTATATATTCCAATTCCGTTTTAACTCTTTCTGCTTTCCACACAACTTCAGGAAAAATTCTGCTAAGATTTCTGCTCCACGTATAGCAAGGATCCTCTTTCCTTCAGTTTACAGTAATGAATTCCTCACTTCCTTCACAACTTTTTCCGGCAGCACTCTCCAAGTACACATTTCTATAGTCTGTAAACCTCCACTGGGGGTGTCCTTGAAGTGCAGATTTCTACTAATAGTCTGTTGAAGGCAATCTAGAATTTTTCTACATGCTCTTCAACAGTCTTCCAACCTCTACTCACTCTCAGTTCCAAAGCCACTTCAACATCTTTGGATACTTGTTACAGCAGCACTGCATTTCTAGTATCAAAATCTATATTAGTTTCCTAATGTGCTGTCACAAATTACCATAAAGTTAAATATCCTACCTGCAATGATTGTTGAAATTATTTGTAAACATGTAAATTTATTCTTAAATTTTAGGAGTTTTCAATGCATGTGCCAGAAAGGAGTTCATATCTTGAAGCTATAAGGATAGTAAATTATTGAAAGCAAACCTTATAATCTTTGTGGCACTGATAGACTTGGCATAGGCTTAAATTACTGTGATACTGATTGGTTTGCCTTGGAAACAAACAGAGGTCATTCTGTCATTTTTGAGATTGCACCTAAGTACTGCATTTTGGACTCTCATTGACTATGAGGGCTACTCCATATCTTCTAAGGGATTCTTGCCCACAGTAGTAGATATAATGGTCATCTGAATTAAAATTTCCCATTCCTGTCCATTTTAGTTCACTGATTTCTAAAATGTTGATGTTCAATCTTGCCATATCCACTTTCAATTTCCCTTGATTCATGGACCTTCCAAGTTCCTATGCAATATTGTTCTTTACAGCATCGGACTTTACTTGCATCACCAGTCACATCCACAACTGGGCATTGTTTTCACTTTGGCTCCGTCCCTTCATTCTTTCTGGAGTT
>NW_011484397.1:8960-10981 GCF_000754665.1 Bison bison bison
AACAATTGCTATGCAAAACACTTTCAATTCTTCAAGGCCTATAGTACTACACAGTAGGAGGGCTAAAACAACTAATGAACTTGAAAAATCAATACAGTGAATTAGAAAGAAATATGAAGAAAATGAAAGCAAAATTAAAAACACTGAAAACAACATTTACATCATAAATTCTAGGGTAGGGTATAACATAACACTGTTGTGTGGGATTTTGGTTTGTGAAAGACTGTGATAAAATAGAGTGTATATGATTTCTGAATCTTAAAGGAAAATCAAGGTATTTTCAATTTGGGGGGATTGCCTTTAACTTTTCCTTGTTTTGAAACATGCTTTAATACCTTATCAAACAGCAGTATAGGCAGTCTGGATAATATAGTCAACAACATGTAATTGAGAATGAGATTTTACCATGTTAATATGGTAATAAATTCATTCAATTCAGGAAATACTTTAGGTCTGTTGCTCACAAAATATAGCAACATGGGATCATAATTGTGTAATTTAAGGTCATAAAAGGCATCTGGTATCAATCTCTAGCATATAAAATGATTTAATTTGTTCATTGAAGAGTTGCATTCCTTATTGCCTTGGAAGTATCAGATATTTTCTGTAATTAAAGATAAATAACATATCTTTTTTTGTATAAGCAATCAGTATTTTATTTTAAAATACTGTAAAAGGAATGCATTGTTTTCTAAATAATCAGTGTTGTTAAGAATATTTTTTTAAAGGGGCACTTAGGAAATTCTGTTTTATTTAAATAAATAGCCTCCTTCTGAATGTCAAGTAATTTAAATGCTTCAATTTCAAATCTTTGAAAATAACTGATTTATCTTCAATGAAATGTATGATATGCTCACACTTTTCCTTAACTCTTTTTTTTTATTCTGACTGTATACAAAGTATAATCATAATGACATGAGACATATATTTAAATATATACCAATGTCCATATATATATAGTAAGTTCTGTACTTCAAAGAGTTCATCTTTGAAGGCTCTGTACCCCATCTAAAGAAAATTTCTCTGTTAAAAAATATTTTTTAGCTCCTTGGAAATAAGCTCTAAATCAGTGATGTGTGCCAGTTTTGTCACTCACATTATCAGGAGGCAAAGTTCTGCATGAACTTAGGTTATTTCTATGAATCAGATTCATTTCAAGAAATGAGAGTTGGAGACTACTGAAGTACCTTACAAAGAATATATTACTGGCTTCCTTTGCACTGCACACCGCCCCCCACAACCCCACCACATGTACAAAAGAGAAATCTCTCAAATTACTTTAAGATCAGAATCTTTGTTGAACAAACTGGAAAATTCAGCTACATGATCATTTTAAAGCCTTTCAATGTAAAGTTTTCACAGATTCATTAAAAAAAAAGAGAAACTAACAAAATACAAAATAATACTTACTATACTAAAAATGCATTTGAAGCTGATTATTTTTGCAGTGAATCACACTTTATATTTTAATGTTGAATAGCAAATATTTTCATTTCTATCAGTGATTATTATTCCCCATGAGAAACATGATTTCTGACAATTAAGGCAGCTTTTAAAGACTTTAATTTTTTTTTTCAGTAAATAAGTAAGAGAATCAGGCAATTTAAGCATTTTACTAACAATAATGGCATTCAATTTACCATTTTTAAATATAAACTCTTAAAGATCAATTTTAAAATATCTTATTACTTTAAGAATATCTGAAACATCTTACATTTTTAACTGCTACTGAGGGATGCAGACCATTCAATGGTGATGACACTCTGAATGCAAAGTATTGTTCAGAGACATGTCAGTACAGACTCTGTTTTCCCATATAAGGATTTTACTTTGTTGATGCCAATTTTCACCCCAAACTAGAAATATCCTAGTACTTAATATTATCTGCATACATTCTGTATTATTCATGTGAATGTCGTCTGAATAGAGATCCACATGCTGAATACAAAATGGCAACATGAAAATAATAATTCAACTTACCAGATGTGCTGAGATGATATTTTGCACACTTGTATCACTGG
>NW_011484397.1:13665-15822 GCF_000754665.1 Bison bison bison
ATCCCAGTGCACCAGCCCCAAGCATCCAGTATCACGCATCGAACCTGGACTGGCAACTTGTTTCATACATGATATTATACATGTTTCAATGCCATTCTCCCAAATCTTCCCACCCTCTCCCTCTCCCACAGAGTCCATAAGACTGTTCTATACATCAGTGTCGCTTTTGCTGTCTCGTACACAGGGTTATTGTTACCATCTTTCTAAATTCCATATGACCGCATCACAGCCCACTTTCTCCCTCTGCTAAATACACCCTGCTTCCAGCCTCTACAGACAGTGATAGCAATTCCTGAGTGGTAATCTCCATCTCACAGCTTCCTTCTAGGGCACGTGAATTGCAACACTTGGTGCCTGGATTGTTACCAGAAAGTAGATACTAAGATGGTATTTGGGGACGAGTCTCTTGCAGCTCATCTAACAAGGATAACATCACTGGTGGAAGATGGAACAACGATAGGACCTGGCATCAGGAAGCATGCCAATGTTTACAGCTTTCACCCATGGTGAATTAGAATGGTGTACCAAAGGAGTGCATGCCCTAACTAGGGTAATGTATCAGGCATATGATAATTATAGACAAAATAATAGTTACAAGGATAGTGGAATTAAAAGGCTGTTTCTGTGGGGCAAGGAATTCTTGAAAGAGATACATAAAAGGCTGTGAATAATGAACAGAATTGAGGATAAGTGTGAAGCTAACAGGGCCTTATTAGCAGCAAAAAAGGTATTTTGTTCCCTGCTGGAAGAGGAGAAAACAAGCCGAGCCCTGAGCCTTCGGCCAAGAATAGCACAACTTGAGATATTGACTTCAAACCCAAGCAAGTCTGTTGAGCCAGAGTCAAACCCCTTACTGACAAGTGTTGGACCCTGAGTATGATATGGGAGACATCTAAACTAATGCACCTTAAAATCTCAAGTCTTTATATTCCCCTGAATCTAAATCTTGAGTCTTTATATTCCCCTGAATCCTTTGGGTGTGCAGAAGAGACTCACTTTTTCCTGTTAAAGCCTATCACTCCCACTTTTCCTTGACAATTATACAGAAGCCTCTGCCTTGCAAACAACAGATTCCCCCTTCAGAATTTATCTCTGCTGCTCAGGCTGGCCATTAGGCCAAAAACTGGAGTTAAGTTTTAATATTATGAGCTGCCAGAGAAACGTTAGGCCTCTTGCAGAAGAAAGACCATATCCCAAAGGAACTGCCTGGCTGCACGGTCTAGGAAATACATAGCAGAAAGAGCCAGAAGAGGACTTCTTGAACTGTATCCTGAATATGCTGGATGAAGGGTATAGGAGTGCTGGACATCAACTTGAATAAGAAAGTTTATTTCCAAGAATACAGGATTTAACACCCTGTGGAGGACCTTAGAAAAGGTACTAATTTGCTGCTAACGTGGCCCTTAGAAGCTAGGGGAAGTTCCCTTGGATCACTTGAAGTGAACTAGAAATGCCAGAACTGCCATGATAGAGTGAGGAAGAAGGTATGAAAAGTCTATGAGAAGAGAACATGCCAGAGTGGTGTACCATATAAGGATGGGAATATCACCAGATAATCTTGTTATTTGAGGAACCCATATAACACTCTGTTGATCCAAGCAGCAAGGAATTCTTTAGTAAGACAGGCAACCATATCACTCTGGAGTTTCTATTACTGGAATGATCTACCTGAAACAATAAGGATGATAGCTTCCAAAATGAGAGACCATGTGATGGTACTTAAACATCAGAGGTAAGGTTGGTGCAATTATTTGAATAAACAACGAAGTCAGAGTGACAGCAAGGGTGTCCTGACATACAGAGATTTATAGAGATGGTTACTGGAATGTGACATCCTTAGAGGCAACTAAGAAGAACATAAAATAACCCACTAAAGGTCATGATATTTTGCCTACTTCCTGAAGCAGAATCAGAACCAGTTTTTAGAACAGAAAACTCTTGGCTGAAGTAGAATCTGGTTGCCAGAATAAAGGCTTCCATAACAAGAGAATGCAGTAATTTTCCTAGTCCATCCCCCAAAAGACCTATGTCCATTTACTTCAGTAATTGTGCATTGGGAAAAGAGAAACATTCAAATAATTCCAGTACTCTTGGACATGAAGACTGAGTCTTCACTGATACTTGGAGACCAGATATATCATCACACAACCTCTGTGG
>NW_011484397.1:19461-20230 GCF_000754665.1 Bison bison bison
AGGAAATGCATGGATAGTGATGGATGGCCCTGAGAGCCTCATGTTTTGTCAAGGTCTTTCAGTGTCAATGAACATGTGCTCATGCAAGAAACAAAAATGTCTATTTAAACTTCAAATAGTCTCTCAAATCAGTAAGTTCATAATCAGCATATCACCATAAATTTATTAATACTACTTTTTCTCATTATTCTTGGAATGGTATACAAAAGTACTTAATAATATTGATTTTGGTGTCAGATATAACAGAGTTTTCTAGTCTCTTCCATTTATTAGCTTTATTGCTTTGGACTAATTACTCAATCTTTAAGCTCTTAATTTTTTATTTGTGTAATTGAAATAATGCCTCATATCATTTTTATTGATGAAAAAAGATAATAAATATAATAGCAATCAAAAGCATCCAAAAAGCAATTCAAAAACAGTTATAAGCATTCTTTACAGAAAAGAGTGTAGTATAATTGAAGGATGGTTTGATTTATTTTGCAATGCTTGGAAGTAGAATTATCTCCAGGAGTCTCAGGTTGGTAATACTATAATGATGCAATCTATGTGACAAATCTATAGAAAAGATGGTATAGAGCATAAAAGACAATCACTTTAATGTCAAAGGACTCTCTCTGAGAGTAGAGTCCTACTTTCCTTTTTTTTCAAAACTTGTATTTTCCTAGTAATAAGTGTTCTTAAATGTTTAATTGCAAGTGTATAGGTATGTACACAAATACATTTGTGTACAAAAAACTGTGGGCTACTTTAAAGTTAAAATATTAAT
>NW_011484398.1:0-987 GCF_000754665.1 Bison bison bison
CTATATTTGATATGTAGCAACAACCCATTCCTCCTTGGTAATTGGTATCAACCACTCTAGTCAGTAGAGTAACCTCATTTTCTATCCATTAATTGTGAGATGTATATAGCCCAAATAGCCATAGGGAAGTCTTATCTTCCAGTTCAGTGAAACCATTGCTGTGTTCCCTGGTGAAAGCATTATTTCTTTTATATAATAAGAACTAATACAACTCAAAGTTAAAAATATTACTATCTTGCTAGTGAGTTACTGAAAATAATAATGAAGGATCCACTCCCAGTGCCACCTCCTTGATTTCTGGAATTGTGCATTCTGGCTATGGGGGAGACAACACCACTACTTATCTCTGCTATAAAGCATACATTTCATCTGATGAGACAGAATGCCATCTTTTCAGAGCTGTTTTTCAACCAGTGCTATTATAGAATCAATGTGTGTGTGTGAATGCTCATTCATTCAGTCCCCTTTGTGACCCCATGAACTATAGTCCACCAGGCTTCTCTGTCCCTGGAATTTTTCAGACAAGAATACTGGAGTGAGTTGCCATTTCCTACCCTAGGGGATCTTACTGGCCCAGGCCTCAAACCTGTGTTTCTTGCATCACCTGTATTGGTAAGTGGATCTTTTAACACTGCACCACCTGGGAAGCCCATAGAATCAATAAGCCATTCGAAATTTAATCAGGTCAGCCATTTCTGGATGATAGGATATGTAGTAAGATAAATAATTTTCTGTAGGTGTGTGTTAATGGCTATAATCTTTTGCTGTGAAAATAGATTCTTCCTCAGAAGAAATGCTGTGGGGAATATCTTGCTGAAATTAGGCATTCTGTGAGTTTATGAGGATGAGGCTGGCAGAGTATAATAAACAAAGAAGACAAATCCATATGCAGGTAAAATGTCTATTCTAGTGAGAACAAATGTCAGCCATCTCCATCATAGGAGATATCTAATCATGATGGTGTGATCACTCACCTAGAGCCAGACA
>NW_011484398.1:4958-5382 GCF_000754665.1 Bison bison bison
CCTTACAGTGGTACAGACAGGATTCAAGGAGAGGCTTTGTTCACCTGATTTTAATGCGTTCAAATGAGAGACAGAAACATAGTGGAAGACTGCACTTCACGCTTGACAACTCCATCAAAAGCAGCTCCTTGTCCATCATGGCTTCCCAGGCTGAGGACACTGCTACTTACCTCTGTGCTCCAGACACACAGTGCTCAGCTGGCACCCGCAGCCCCAGCGCAAACCTGCCAGAGCTGTCTCTTAGAAGCCGCGACAGTGTGCAGAGTTGGTGGTTTTGTCTTCCCACAAAGGAGAGTCTGCAAACGGCTAGCAACACGAAAGGGAGCTCCTCTCAAATTCCTGAGTTTTTGGTAGCATGTCTATAGTAAAGGGCATGGGATTTAGAATGGGAAGCTGAAGTGCCAAATTCAGCTCTGTCCACCCT
>NW_011484399.1:0-1265 GCF_000754665.1 Bison bison bison
TATACCTGTAGTGGATTCATTTTGATATTTGGCAAAACTAATACAATTATGTAAAGTTTAAAAATAAAATTAATTTAAAAAAATTAAAAAAAAATAAAAAAATAAACTCTGTACTAAGGATTATTTAAAAAAAAAATGAAAGATGCTGTATGATTTCTTTCATGTGAAGGCCAAGAGTGGCAAAGTGATCTAATATTAAATGCAATAATATTTGTAAACGTAAACCAAATAATCCAGGCCTGCAAATATACCCAACAAAGCTACAGCCTTGGAAATAGTGAGTTTAAGGGGTACAAGAGAGTTTTATGGGCACTGAGAACATTCTGTTTCTTGATCTAGTTGTGGTCTCCAGAGGTGCAATCATTCCTGAAATTTCACTGAGCTATGCACTTATAACCTGCAAACATGTCTTTAATTTTTTAAAATCATGTATTATCAAAAAATGTGGAAGGAGCTTGGGAAAGCCTGTTTCTGTGAATTTGTCTCATCTGCTGCCTGTGTCTGTGAAGGAGGGGAGCTGTAAGCCCAGATCATAACTCCAACAGTGAAACATCAGAGAATCACTGCTGCATACAGTGAATCGCTGATTTTGTCATAAAATTCAGCAGATCAGTATCCTAAGTCTTCCTGCTTTGTGTTGATGTGTTGCTCCATTTGGCATCAAATCCATGGAGAAAATAATGTTTACACAGAGATTTGACTTCTGACCACACAATCTTCTCCTAAAGACCAGGAAATATGAACAGTAGACATAGTCTTCATACAGAAACTTTGAGAAAGAAGTTACATACTGTTCAGTAGTGCAAAATGGAGACCTCAATATGCTCAGGAGCTTTTTTTAAAAGAGGATTTTATTTATTTCATCTTATTCATTTATTTATTTGGCTACACCAGATCTTAGTTAATGGTATGTAAACTCTCAGTTATGGCATGCGGCTTCTAGTTCCCTGACCAGGAATTGAACCTGGATCCCTTGCATTGGGAGCAGAGTTTTAACTTCTGGACCACGGGGAAGTCCCCTCCTTGGGAGCTTTTGCTTTAAGTTCCACCCACCTGGATTTCCTGAGGCTGATCTTGATGGCTGGAGACACTTAAGGGGCAAGGGGTGCCAATGGACATACCCTGCCAGCTCTGGGGGCATAGAGAACATACTTCCATGGCTAAATCCCTGAAGACAAGCTTCAGTTAAAGGCTGCCATTGTCACGGAGATGCCTTTAAAGGGAATGATCAAAAAGCGACTACAGTCCTGTGCCTGAAGGTCAAA
>NW_011484399.1:4842-5477 GCF_000754665.1 Bison bison bison
GGGCCAAAGAACTAAACAGACATTTCTCCAAAGAAGACATACAGATGGCTAACAAACACATGAAAAGATGCTCAACATCACTCATTATCAGAGAAATGCAAATCAAAACCACTATGAGGTACCATTTCACGCCAGTCAGAATGGCTGCGATCCAAAAGTCTACAAGCAATAAATGCTGGAGAGGGTGTGGAGAAAAGGGAACCCTCTTACACTGTTGGTGGGAATGCAAACTAGTACAGCCACTATGGAGAACAGTGTGGAGATTCCTTAAAAAACTGGAAATAGAACTGCCTTATGACCCAGGAATCCCACTGCTGGGCATACACACCAAGGAAACCAGAATTGAAAGAGACACGTGTACCCCAATGTTCATCGCAACATTGTTTGTAATAGCCAGGACATGGAAGCAACCTAGATGTCCATCGGCAGATGAATGGATAAGAAAGCTTTGGTACATATACACAATGGAGTATTACTCAGCCATTAAAAAGAATGCATCTGAGTCAGTTCTAATAAGGTGGATGAAACTGGAGCCTATTATACAGAGTGAAGTAAGCCAGAAAGAAAAATACCAATATAGTATACTAACACATATATATGGAATTTAGAAAGATGGTAACAATAACCCTGTATAC
>NW_011484400.1:0-1328 GCF_000754665.1 Bison bison bison
CTTTTAATTTTTCCCTTCATAAAATTAAATGATATTCATATTTCAGAGCCAAGTTCTAGCTCATCTTTTACCTGACACTTTCTCTGGCTATTACAGTCCCCTGAGTCTCTTGTTTCTCTGAATTTGTAAATATAGCATTGTCTTATTTTCAATATCTAATTTTATGTAATCCACAATTTTCCAAATGAGGAAATGATATTGCCCCCAAACAAAGTGACTTGTCCAAGCTAATCCAGCATGTTAGTAGCAGAGCCATAAAAAGAACTCAAACATTTGTTTTTGGTCTGGGTGCGTTAGTGTGTCATTGGTTTTAGGTCTGTTTATTTAATCTTCTCACGTGGACTCTATACTTATGGAGGATAAGGAGTGCTTCATATTTAAATTTCTCTTTATACTTCATATTTAAATTTCAGAGGAATTACCACTTTATTAGGCATATAATTGATGCTCATTAAGCTCTTGTTGACTGACTCTACCAGGAAAGTCTTATTGAGTACTCTCTCTGACAGGCACTGTTCTAGTCTCCAGGTTACTAAAGTAAACAAAACAATACAAGTGCCTGCCCCCGTAGCACATACATTTTAAGTGGTTAGCCAATAAACTCCAGTAAAGGAGGATTTGTTGAAACAATCTGACTTGCCCTTTTATAAAACCTTGCATGCATACTCAGTCATGTCTGACTCTTTACGACCCCGTGTCATATAGCCTGCCAGACTCCTCTGTCTATGGGATTCTCCAGGCAAGAATACTGGAGTAGGTTGCCACACCTTTCTTCAGGGGATCTTCCAAATCGAGGGATTGAACTCTGATCTCCTGCATTTCCTGCACCACAAGTGGATTCTTTACCACTGAGCTGCTGGGGAAGCCCAATAAAGCTTTACACACTGCCAGATGTTGACTTGAACGAAATAACACAGATCTTACCATTTGGAACAATTTTGAAAACTGAATTCTTCTCCCTGTATTTTAATGCACCTATTAGAAGGGCCATCTGTCATGCTTGTGTGAATGAAAGTAAGTCCTAGAAGCTTCCAGTTTTGTCCTGTATAGCCAATGTAACTGGATCCAAACTACATTGACCACCCCTAAGAAAAGAATGCTTGAATTTGGCTGTCCAAAGTCACATTTGTCCAGTGATTTCTGTTTTTTGGTTTTATACCTTTATTTTTTTTAATTTTATTTTTAAACTTTACAATATTGTATTAGTTTTGCCAAATATAGGAGTCAGAGATATCATTTTACATAACTAAAGTTCAGAAATTACTAGTCAACATGAAAATTGAAGTCAATCAGTAGATATTGAGTATTATATGCTGAACATTGTGCAC
>NW_011484400.1:5479-5992 GCF_000754665.1 Bison bison bison
AAAACAAGACAAGGAGCTGACTGTGGCTCAGATCATGAACTCTTTATTACCAAATTCAGACTTAAATTGAAGAAAGTAAGGAAAACCACTAGACCATTTAGGTATGACCTAATCCAAATCCCTTATGACTATACAGTGGAACTGAGAAACAGATTTAAGGGACTAGATCTGATAGATAGAGTGCCTGATGAACTATGAACGGAGGTTTGAGACACTGTACAGGAGACAGGGATCAACACCATCCCCAAGAAAAAGAAATGCAAAAAAGTAAAACAGCTGTCTGAGGAGGCCTTACAAATAGCTGTGAAAAGAAGAGAAGTGAAAAACAAAGGAGAAAAGGAAAGATATACCCACTTGAATGCAGAGTTCCAAAGAATAGCAAGGAGAGATAAGAAAGCCTTCCTCCGTGCTCAGTGCAAAGAAATAGAGGAAAGCAAAAAATGGGAAAGACTAGAGATCTCTTCAAGAAAATTAGAAATACCAAGGGAACATTTCATGCAAAGAAGGGCTCAA
>NW_011484400.1:9719-10442 GCF_000754665.1 Bison bison bison
TTTCTTTATCCATTCTTCTATCCACGGACATTTAAGCTGTTTCTGTATCTTTACCATTGTAAGGTAAATGAGGATGAAAATATCTTTGAGTTAATGTTTTCATTTTCTTCTGATAAATACCCAGATGTGCAATTTCTGGATCATATGTTAGACTACCATATGATACTTTCTGGAATTCACATATTCCACTCACAATTTATCCCTGTCTCAATTGCCTATTGCTACATTATAAACACACCAACATCTAGCAACTTAAAATGACTCAATTCTGTGGATCAAGAATCTGGTCATGGCTTAGTTGCAACTTGTGTCATGCATTCTCTCACAAGGATGCAAATAAGGTGTTGGCTGAGGCTGTGTTTCATGTGAAGTCTTGACTGGGGACAAATCTGATTCCAAGCTTACTCAAAGTTGACAGGATTCAATTCTTTGCTGGCAGTTGGCTGGAGGTTGCTCCCTGTTCCTTGCCAGTTCCTTCTTCTCCAACCTGACCCCTTTGGTGAGAACTTAGTCACATGACCACACCCAGATTCAAAAGAGATTGGAAATGAAGTCTTTATTTGAGGTGGGCATGTGGCAAAATAAAATTACGCATTCTGCTATTAAGAAAAAAAGGATAATACAGAATTTAGGGAAACAATCCATGGTTTCTACCACAGATACTTTATGTATTTTACCTCATTGATTCTCATAATTACCCTGTAAGTTAAACAATATCACCCC
>NW_011484401.1:0-961 GCF_000754665.1 Bison bison bison
ACTGAGGAAGGCTTTCTTATCTCTCCTTGCTAATCTATGGAACACTGCATTTAGAATCTTATATCACTCTTTTTCTCCTTTCCTTTTCACTTGTCTTCTTTTCACAGTTATTTTTAAGGCCTCCCCAAATAACTATTTTGCTGTTTTGCATTTGTTTTTCATGAGGATAGTCTTGATCCCTGTCTCCTATACAATGTCACGAACATCTGTCCATAGTTCATCATACACTCTATTTATCAAATCTAGTCCCTTAAATATATTTCTCACTTCCACTGTATAATCATAAAGGATTGGATTTAGGTCATACCTCAAAAAGTTGGCTTAAAGGTCAACATTCAGAAAACCAAGATCATGGCATCTGTTTCCATCACTTCATGGGAAATAGATGGGAAAACAATGAAAACAGTGTCAGACTTCATTTTTTGGGGGGGCACTCCAAAATCACTGCAGATGGTTATTGTAGCCAGGAAATTAAGATGCTTAATCCTTGGAAGGAAAGTTATGACCAACCTAGATAGCTATATTATATATCTATATATCTATATATGACCAACCTAGATAGCATATTATAAAGCAGACACATTACTTGGCCAACAATGGACAATTTAGTCAAAGCTATGGTTTTCCAGCAGTCAAGTACGGATGTGATAGTTGTGCTGTGAAGAAAGCTGAGCATCGAAGAATTGACGCTTTTGAACTGTGGTGTTGGAGAAGACTCTTGCGAGTCCCATAGACTGCAAGGAGATCCAACCAGTCCATTCTAAAGGAGATCAGTCCTGGGTGTTCTTAGGAAGGAATGATGCTAAAGCTGAAACTCCAGTACTTTGGTCATCTCATTCGAAGTGTTGACTCATTGGAAAAGCCTGATGCTGGGAGGGATTGGGGGCATGAGGAAAAGGGTACAACAGAGGATGAGATGGCTGGATGGCATCACCAACTCGATGGATGTGAGTTTGAGTGA
>NW_011484401.1:4865-5361 GCF_000754665.1 Bison bison bison
GAATGACATTGAAACATGTAAAATATCATGTAAGAAACGAGTTGCCAGTCCAGGTTTGATGCACGATACTGGATGCTTGGGGATAGTGCACTGGGAGGACGCAGAGGGATGGTATGGGGAGGGAGGAGGGAGGAGGGTTCAGGATGGGGAACACATGTATACCTGTGGTGGATTCATTTTGATATTTGGCAAAACTAATACAATTATGTAAAATTTAAAAATAAAATAAAATTAAAAAAAATAAAATAAAAAAGAATGAGGCAAAAAAATAAAAATGAAAAGAATACAGAAAATTGAACATGAGACAAAAATAGTAAAAATAATATTAGGTAAACTAAACAATGAAAAGAGCAGATTTATTTACTGAAATGAGAATGAATAAGATGCCATTGTTACTAAACATACTAAAAAAGGAGGAATTTGGATATTTACTGAAATCATGGCATCCTGTCCCATTACTTCATGGCAAATAGATATGAAAACAGTGGAAATTTTC
>NW_011484402.1:0-1287 GCF_000754665.1 Bison bison bison
ATGTCGTTTCTCTATAGGTTCCTCTTAGTTGTGACAGTTTCTCAGTATTTCTTTTTTTTTATTGATCTTGAGAGCTTTAAAGAGTACTGGTCAGATATTTTAAAAGATCTTTCTCACCTGGGATTTGTCTCATGTTTTTCTTATAATTTTACAGAAATTATTGGTTTTTGGAGGGAGACCACAGAGATAAAGTGTCTTTCTCATAACATCTTACCAAGGGTAAATAGTGTGAACATGACATATAGCATTTGATGTCAACCTTGATTACCTGACTGAGGTAGTGTTTGTCAGGTTTCTCCACTGTAAAGTTAATTTTTTCCTATATTCTGTACCATAGTCTTTGGAAGTCATGATACACAGCCCATACTTAGAGAGGGGAGTTATGTACCTCTTCCTTGGGGGCAGAGTAGCTACAGAAATTATTTTGAATTCTTATGCATGGAATATTTGTCTTCTTCCATTTATTTGTTTATTCAATCACTTATATCAGTATGGATTTATGGATATTGATTTTGTACTTTGGGTTATAATCCAAAATATATATAATCTATTTTATTTATAAAATTATATAGAAATATATAATTATTATATAGAAAGATAATCTATTTTATTTTGTTGCTCAAATTGTTCCAGCTTTGGCCTTTGGGAGCTCTTTCATTTGGTGCTTATGTCCCTTTGATATACCTCCATCATTGTGGCTTTTTTGAGGACTTACTTTCTGGTGCTCCAAGACGCCTGTCCTAGAATCATCCATTTCTGCAAGTATCTTTTGTTTCTTTTACTGGAAAATGGCATTAAAAACCAAGATCTGGGTGCTGGGTGTACTTGTTGCTACTAGGGTATCATTGTTTCTAGGCCTTTTCAGTGGACAGAGCTGGGGAATATATGTATGTAGACTAACCTATGTATACACATATTTCTACAATGATTTTTCTTCCAAGGAGCAAGCAAAAGATGCTTGCTCTTTAGAAGAAAAGCTATGATAAACCTAGACAGCGTATTAAAAAGCAGAGACTACTTTGCTGACAAAGGTCTGTGCAATCAAAGCTATGGTTTTTTCCAGTAGTCATGTATGGATATGAGAGTTGGAGCATAAAAAAGGCTGAATGCCAAAGAATTGATGCATTCAAACTGGTGTTGGTGAAGACTCTTTGGAGTGCCTTGGAATGCAAGGAGATCAAATCAATCAATCCTAAAAGAAATCAATCTTGAATATTCATTGGAAGGCCTGATGTTGAAGCTGAAACTCCAATACTTTGACCATTTGATGCAAAGAGCTGACTCATT
>NW_011484402.1:4801-5228 GCF_000754665.1 Bison bison bison
ATCATCGTCAGAATGTCGGGCAAAGACCGAATTGAAATCTTTCCCTCACGAAGGGCACAGACCATCATGAAGGCTCAGTTAAAAGGAGCACAGACAGGTCGAAACCTCCTGAAGAAAAAATCTGATCCTTAACTCTTTGATTTCGACATATCCTTAAGAAGATAATAGAGACTAAAATGTTGATGGGTGAAGTGATGAGAGAAGTTGCTTTTTCACTTGCTGAGGCCAAGTTCACAGCAGGGGACTTCAGCACCACAGTTATCCAAAATGTAAATAAGGCCCAAGTGAAGATTAGAGCAAAGAAAGATAATGTAGCAGGTGTGACATTGCCAGTATTTGAACATTATCATGAAGGAACTGACAATTATGAACTGACTGGTTTAGCCGGAGGTGGGGAACAGTTGGCTAAACTGAAGAGGAATTATGC
>NW_011484403.1:0-1258 GCF_000754665.1 Bison bison bison
AATGTTTTAGGTCAGAATTTCTGATCAAACCATATGTCCAAATTTTTTTCATATGCCCAATTTTGGGGGAGAAGACCAAATGTTCTGGGAGATATTTTAAGAGTGCTTTAAGTCATTAGACAAAGATACAAAAGGGGCTATAGGAAATAAAATGTATAAATAAAGAGAACAGAAATAGGAAGGTAACCAATAGCAGAGGGTGGGAGACAAAATAAGCAGGAAAGAGGCGGGGAATAAATTCATAATATAAAATGTCAGATTTACCTAAACTATTCTTTATTACTAAGTTTGTACAAAAGTAATTGCTGTTTTGCATTGTTGAACTTTGCCATTTGATATTGGAATACATTCTAAATAATTGTGGTTATGTCATATATCATTTTAATACACATTTCACGCTTTATGTTTTTTTCCTAATGACTTATTACTTGCTGTCTAAGTGTATTTTAAACTACAGAAATGATATTAGACAAAAAGGAAATTTGAGCAATTTTCTTATTCGATTTCAAAATGGGTTGTAAAGCAGCAGAGACAACTTGCATCATCAACAATGCATTTGGTGTGGGAACTGTTAATGAACCTATAGTGCAGTGGTGATTCAAGAAGTTTTGCAAAGCAGAGGAGAGCCTTGAAGATGAGAAATGCAGTGACCGGCCATTGGAAATTGACAATGACAATTTAGAGGCTTAATCGAAGCTGATCCTCTTACAACTACGTGAGAAGTTGCCAAAGAACTCAATGTCGACCATTCTATGGTCATTCAGCATCTGAAGCAAACTGGAAAGGTGGAAAAGCTCAATAAGTGGGTGCCTCATGAGCTGACCACAAATCAAAAAAAAATCGTCATTTTGAAGTGTCGTCTTTTCTTATTCTATACAACAACAATGAACCATTTCTCGATCAGAATCTGACATGTGAAGAAGAGTGGATTTTATAGACAACCAGCAACCACCAGCTCAGCGGTTGGAGTGAGAAGAAGCTCCAAAGCGCTTCCCAAAGCCAAAGTTGCACCAAAAAAATGTCACAGTCACTGGCGGTCTGCTGCCAGTCTGATCCAATACAGCTTTTTGAATCCTGGCAAAACCATTACATCTGAGAAGTATGTTCAGCAGAAGAGATGCACCAAAAACTGCAATGCCTGCAGCCAGCATTGGTCAACAGAAAGGGCCCAATTCTTCTCTACAACAATGCCCCACCACATGTCACATAATGAATGTTTCAAAAGTTGAACAAATTGGGCTACAAAGTTTTACCTCAT
>NW_011484403.1:4278-4862 GCF_000754665.1 Bison bison bison
GAGTTGCCATTTCCTTCTCCAGGGGATCTTCCCTACCCAGGGATTGAACCTGGGTCTCCTGCATTGCAGGCAGATTATTTACCATCTGAGCTACCAGGGAAGCCTATTGTCTTAAAGTGTTCCTATTTGCTTCATGTGGGTTATTTCTGGGCATCTAAGATTTTGGGAAGTATTACTCGAGTGAGAGGATGACAGAAAGCATATACATGTTATATTGGCCATTATATTAAAAATAAACAGTTGGACACCTAAATTAGATTCATCATATATGTGAGTGTGCCAGTTAATCACTTCTTGACACAACCCCAACTTCCTTGCCTTTGTTTGTAATATAAGAGGCACACTCTCTAAATTTTTCTTTTTGGCCAGTGACACAATGTTTATTTCAACAGTAGAAAAAGCTTAAGGGACACTGCGAAGCAACAGCAGGTGGAAGGCATTTTCCTTCCAGCTCTGACACTTTATTATTGATCACTGGAGCCTAGGGACTCTCACAGATCAGCTCCAGTCAGCTTCACTCTCAAGCCACACTCTCCCCACTCAGTGGCCCACTAGCTGTGCTATGCGCCCTCTGGCAAGTTTCT
>NW_011484403.1:4962-5200 GCF_000754665.1 Bison bison bison
TCAAAATGGTAGGGGTTTTGTGAGCTCAGGCAAGGGCTTTAAGGTCAGCAAGTAATGAAAGCAAGTAACATCAGACTTCAACTCAATCCAAATAATATATACTGATTCTCTATAATGTGCAACCTACTGTGCCCTCAAGAAGATTAATATTTGGGAAATCTACGGTGGTCCAATGGTTAAACATCTGCTTGCCAATACAGGAAACGTAGCTTCAATCCCTAATTTTGGAAGATCCCAC
>NW_011484403.1:5300-6421 GCF_000754665.1 Bison bison bison
CTGGCAAGTTTCTTTGACCATGGAGGATACCTGTTCCTGCCTTCTTCCAGGAGATCTAAACCTCAGTCTTGGGAGGGCCCTCTGCTAAATTACTGTTCTTATATTCTCAACTCTTTTCACTCTAGATATTGTAATCATTGGTTTCAAAACTTGCTATCCCAAGATCCCTTCGAGAGTCTTCTTTTACCCCATTTAGGGTTTGACTCCTTTGTATTCATGATTAATTTGTTATGCTAATATTCCTTATTCAAATTACTGGTGCTGTTTCTGCTTCCTCCCTAGAATCACACATATATAATGAGCAACTAAGGTCTAGAAAATTTGATTCCCTAAGATGCACCAAAAATTGTTATAGGCAAGTTAGAGTGTTCTAGAAAATATAAATTGAAGCATGATCTATTGTGTGCCAAGTTTCAATTCTGTGTGCATGAACTGAGGCCTGCTTCTTTATATTATTTAATATCAATAGACTTTAATGAATCGTAAAACGCAACTTTCTCATAAGGAGAAAGCTGAAAACCAGAACCATGGATTTTCAGCCTAAGATATCTGAAGTTATGCTGAGCAATGACTTGAAGAAAAGTCAGTCTCCAAGGATGCACACAAAATACATAGAAAACCATGTAGGCAGGACCTTTCCCTCAGTCATCATTTAGCCAACACAATGCCAGGAAGTTACAACTGGGTGGATTGGGTGTCCTTTGTTACTTAAAAAAAAAAAAAAAACCAACATTTGTTTTCTCTTTGTATATATGTAAGGATTTGCAGATCAATAAGCATTTTGATTTCAGCATGCAATTACATTCTCTGCTTGAATTCCTCTGAGTTATGCACAAGGCTTCCTGCTCTGACGCCACCATGTATTTGTTTTTCTGCTCTGATTTCAATGCATGCTGATGGCAAGTTAAACTATGAAAAACCTTAGTCTTTAATTCCATCAAGATGTGGATGTCAAAGAAAGGTAAAGATACAAATTAAGATGGTGCTAGGAAACTTGAACCTCCCTCTACAGGAAAGTCCTCTTATAATTTTGGGGGAGGATTGGGGCCTGGATATAAGTTGAGTGTACAATACAAGGATGCATGTAAGACAGCACTGTAAACTCATCTGCTGACAGTTCA
>NW_011484403.1:8428-9897 GCF_000754665.1 Bison bison bison
GGGGTATTCTGGCTGTCCCAACTGCCGGTTCCTGCTTGGCAGCCTTAAAGACAACCCTGGTTCTGGCCCATTTGAAAACCTAGCCCCTGATAAGTTTTCCACATTAAACTGTTTAACTTCAGCAACATGGAATTATTTTGGTTGCTTAAAACCAAAGAAACTTCATTATATAATGGGCTAACTCAGAAAAATAAGCCAAAGAATGAACACTGGTATCTCAAACATATTAAGCTCTTATTACCTGATCCGTAGTTTGTCTGACAATGTAATAAGATTAAGCACCAAATATATCAACATTGAGTGCATAAGGGAATCTGCTTGCTTTGTAGACTTCAGAGAAAAAAATCTGCAGCATTTGAAAATATTTTGTTCATTTCAAAGAGATCTGACAAACAGTGCTTTGGAGTGGTTCTAAACCTCAGGCATAAACAAACTAAATGATGAAAACATTAATTCTTCCTTTCCCCTTTTAGATAAGATTGCTTGCAGTAATAAACACTAGTGTAACCAGGGAGAGAGTCAAACATACACTGAATGGAAGGCCAAAACAATTTGTTCCATATAAAATTTATGCCATTAGTTGGAAAATTTGTAGTAGTGTAAAAAGATAATTTCCTTTCAAACTTTTATAGGTGAGAAAAACACATAAGTTAACAATTTGGGAACAGATTCACTTATTAATGTACTTTATCATGTAGAAGTTGGAATGACAGTGTGCTTTTCTATACATGGCTCAAGTGTTTTATGACTGAAGTTTCTTGGCTCTTTCAAGAAAATGAAAGGCCTAAATGAGCAGGATACATAAGTAAATAAATGAACCATATTAAGAGTATGGTAACATCACACCATGAGCCCATAGAATGAAAATCAACTCTAGCAAATGTTCCTCTTGAAGATTTCTGAGGGGAGACACCTCTTTGGAGATCATCACGATCTTGCTGTCCCTACAAGGAGTCAGTCCAACACTAGTTTGTCCTGTAGTATTGGACTACATTGCTCTTTCTTAGGTGAGATCCAGATTAAACAGTTTTCCCTTGCTTCAGGTTCATGTTTCCAAAAAAGGAAGCTTTTATCAAATACTAGATCCACACCCAATGTGGCAAGAAGCTCCCAACTGTTAAAGCTACAGGGAATAGAGACCAAGAAAGAAGATTCAACTCTCCCATCTCAGCCCACACTGAAGATAGCTAGAATTTTCTACATGCTGACATTTTGGTGAGCTGACTGCTCAGAAGTCACACATGTGATTGATGGGCCTCCACTAGTGAATGATCCTTATGGCACATCTGAAGTTGCAGCCTGCTTCAGTTGTACTTGACTTTGGTTTATAACCCCATCTTGTGGTTTACCTTATTAGCTGGTAATGAGCTGGTAATTTGCCATCCAAAATTAGTTGATTAAATAATAGCTACCCATATAGCACATGTGCGGGGTTCTCAACAAACTATCAAATTTAACCCTTAAAGGTA
>NW_011484403.1:9997-11186 GCF_000754665.1 Bison bison bison
TTTGTCGGCAAAGTGATGTCTCTGCTTTTTAACACATTGTCTAGGTTTGTCATAGCTTTCCTTTCAAGCAGCAATATCTTTTAATTTCATGGCTGCAGTCACCATCTGCAGTGATTTTGGAGCCTAAGAAAATAAAATCCGTTACTGTTTCCACTTTTCCCCCTTCTATTTGCCATGAAGTGATGGGATCAAATGTCATGGTATTAGTTTTTTGAATGTTGAGCTTCAAGCCAACTTGAAGCCACTCTCCTCTTTCACCTTCATCAAGAGGCTTTTTAGTTTCTCTTCACTTTCTGCCATTAGAGTGATATCATCTGCATATCTGGAGAAGGACATGGCACCCCACTCTAGTACTCTTGCCTGGAAAATCCCATGGATGGAGGGGCCTAGTAGGCTACAGTCCATGGGGTCTCGAAGAGTCAGATATGACTGAGCAACTTCACTTTCACTTTTTACTTTCATGCATTGGAGCAGGAAATGGCAACCCACTCCAGTATTCTTGCCTGGAGAATCCCAGGGACAGAGAAACCTGGTGGGCTGCTGTCTATGGGGTTGCACAGAGTTGGACATGACTGAAGCAACTTAGCAGCAGCAGCAGCAGCATCTGCATATCTGAGGTTGTTGATATTTCTCCCAGAAATCTCAATTCCAGCTTGTGATTCACTCAGCCTGGCATTTCGCATGATGTACTCTGCATATAGGGCTTTCCAGGTGGCTCAGTGGTAAAGAATCCTCCTGCCAATGCAGGAGACGTGGGTTCAATCCCTAGTTCGAGAAGATCCCCTGGAGTAGGGCATGGAAACCCACTCCGGTATTCTCGCCTGGAAAATTCCAGGGACAGAGGAGCTTGGCAGGCTACAGTCCCTAGCATTGCAAAGAGTATTGGATTTGGTAGGCCAGAATCAATTCTCTCTCCCTAAAAGCATCCAATAGTTATTTTGAGGAATTACTTCTTCTTTATTGAATATAGTCTGGTGGGCTATGAACAATGGCTCTGTCCTCCCCCAGCTAAGGGGTGGGCACGTGACTCACTCCAAACCAGTGTAAATCTTGAGCAAAGAAATAAAGATCGACAGTGGTTGTGGTGACTTCCTTGGCCGTCCAGTGGTTAAGGCTCCATACTTTCAATGAAGGGCTGTGGGTTCGATCCCTGGTCGGGGAACTAAGGATCCAACATGCTATGAGGCGT
>NW_011484403.1:12900-14380 GCF_000754665.1 Bison bison bison
GTCCCCTTCTCCTCCTGCCCCCAATCCCTCCCAGCATCAGAGTCTTTTCCAATGAGTCAACTCTTTGTACAGCAAAAATCACAATATTGTAAAGTAATTATCCTCCAATTAAAATAAATAAATTAATTTAAAAAAAGAACCATCTTGGTACCCTTATATAAAACACTAGAGTCTTCCCCCAGGTGCAGCTAGGGTTAGTTTTCATGGGCACACTCCAGCTAATCATATAATGATCACATAAAAACAATGACCTTTATAAATGAGATGTGGCTATTATTCATATGGATTGAATATAATTTAGTATATTAACTTAATCAAACAATTTATATAAGTTCTTGGATATTTATTTACTCAAAGGTTGACAAGTTTCAAGAAACATGACAATGATTGAATTTGGTGTAAGGATTCTGTGAAGCCTAAGAACAAATTTTTAAAGACATATGAAAAGAGAAATCCAATAAACCATGAGCTGAAAATAAACTCTGTGAAAACAGAGATGGGCAAAAAGCACTACGGAAAAAAAAAAGATCACAAAGAATTAGATAAAAGTAAGAGTCCAACAAATATCAATAATTAATAGACCATCATCAATAGAGATCAAGCTTCCCAAGTGGCTCAGTGGTAAAGAATATGCCTGTCAATGCAGGAAATGCCAGAGATGCCTTGATCCCTGGATTGGGAACTTCCTCTGGAGGAGGAAATGGTAACCCATTTCAGTATTCTTACCTGGAAAGTCTCATGGACAGAGGAGCCTGGTGGGTGACAGTCCATAGGGTTGCAAAGAGTTGGACACGACTGGAGCGACTTATGCAAACATGGTGGATATATGACAACTGTGACCACTGAGATGCAGAATCCTGGGGACCTGAGTTACCCACGAAGAGTAAATACACAGAATTCGGTACTGAAGGAAAATGTTTCACTTCATTCACTCTGAGATACCTGCTCTGTAATGAGAGTCGCTGCTTAGGAGACATCAGAAGCAAAACTCCACCAAGATGAATGACTGCATAATTCAGTGCTGGAACTTGTCTCATTGAATCTCTAGATCAAATCTCTGCCTGGAAATGGCTCCCAGTTCTTTGAATGCTCAATCAGAGAGAAAATGTGTTCCTATTAAATTAACAATTCTTAAAAAATGCTGAAATGATGTATGCTGACGTAGAACATCTAGGTTTTTCTTATACTTTAATTCTCAGGATGATCCATGAATCTTACCCACCCCACCTTCATGCACTGATGATATATATTAAACAATGAGAGAATAACACAATACATTATATAGTTTAGTGAGAATACAGGATGCTATAGATTTATTTTAATTTTATTTATTTATTTACTTTTGGTTGCACTGGGTCTACATTGTTGTGTGTGGGCTTTTTCTAGTTATGGTGAGCAGGGGGTACTCTCTAATTGCAGTGTGTAGGCTTCTCACTGCAGTGGCTTCTCTTGTTTTGGAACACAGGCTCTAGGGTGTGTG
>NW_011484403.1:14480-16227 GCF_000754665.1 Bison bison bison
GTGAGTCTGAGTGAACTCCAGGACTTGGTGATGGACAGGGAGGCCTGGTGTGCTGCGATTCATGGGGTCGCAAAGAGTCGGACACAACTGAGCGACTGAACTGAACTGAATGTTGTACCCATGGAACTTATATTATAAACCAACGTTACCTCAATCAAAACAACAACAAAAAAGGAGGGCCCAGAAGAACTACTGTGAGGTAATACAGACAGTAAGAAACTGAGAAATCTTTTTATTTATAATAAATAAATACATTTATTTATAAATTATAAATATATTTAAATAAATTTTTGCTTATAAATAAATTTAAATAAATTATTTTATTTATAAATACAATCTTATTTGTTTGTAAATTCTTTTTATTTATAAATAAAATCTTTTAAAATTTATTTATAAATTCTTTTATTTATAAATAAATACTTTTAAATAAATTCTTTTTATTTATCTATAAATAAATTCTTTTCATTTATTTAATGAGTTTATTTATAAATGAATTCTTTTTATTTATTTAATGAATTTATTGGCTATGCCAGGCTATGCTAGGTTGCAGCAAATGGGATCTTAGTTCCCTGATCAGGGGTCGAACCCAGGCCCCCTACATTGGGAACATGGAGTCTTAGCCACTGGATCACCAGAGAAGTCCTTGAATATTTCTTCTCACCTTATAGTTAGGTGTGGATATAGCTGGAGTTCTAGCCAATGAGATGTGAATAGAAGTGATATATGCCACTTCCAGGCTGATACATACAAAAATGGTATCTTGAGGTCCTTCAAGCCTTTCCTCCTCTGCCAGCTTGATGCAGATGAGCACAGTTGTCTTGGAAGCCACTTTTGAAAGTTGGAGATTATAGTCAGCCCAGGATGAAGTTATATTCAACATGAGTGTTCTTAGCAGTTTCAGATGAAAACTGTGTAGTAGGTAGGAACTCATTCAACTCAGATGTGTAAGAAATATTCATTTGCTATCTTATTTAAATAAAATTAAACCTGAATCCAAGCTCCATCCCACCAGGCTGTTGGAAAATGCAATTTTAACTTTTATTAAGGCTTCTACACAGTCTTATCAGGTCTGGCAGTTCTGCTGCTTCCAATCCCATTTGTGACTCACTTGGTGAGTCTGAGAGCCCCTCTGCAGGAGGCCCAGACTCCCTGAACCCATTACAAGCCATCCCTCAAAGGGCTGTCATGTCCCTGCTCTCACCAGGACCCTCAATGTCTTCTTTGTCCAACGTCATTCCCAATCTCAACCTTTCTCTTTCTTCTTCTCCCCCTTCAAAAGTCAACTCTCTCTCTCTCCTGTGTATTGTGGGAGGACAGACAAAATTATCATTTAACAAAGGGAAGGCAGGCAAGGGGGTGGGGAGGGGACTTCCCTGGTGGTCCAGTGGCTAAGATTCCATGCTCCCAATGCAGGGGGCCCAGATTCGATCCCTGGTCAGGGAACTAGACCCCACATGCCACAACTAAAGATCCCGCATGCCACAATGAAGACCTGGTGCAGCCAAATAAATAAATATTTTTTAAACCCCCAAACACAAAGGGAAGGCAGAACCAATGATTTTAACCAAACAATCTCTATGTGTTCTGTAAACATCTATCAGGAAATTATAAAACCAATACAATATTGTAAAGTAAAATAAATAAATAAATAAATAAAATATACAATTGAGAAAACCTGACCAATTGTTTGAAATGAAGGAAGAAAAAAATGTGCAGAAAAGATTATTATCTCAAAAGAACCCATGGC
>NW_011484403.1:18154-19108 GCF_000754665.1 Bison bison bison
GAAGTCTATTTTGTACAGCTGTAATTCATGGTAAGCTTTGCCTTCTGTTTAACTAAAATTTACCTCCCTGTGACTTTCATTTTTAATCCAAGTTTTATTCTCTGAAGCTTCAAAGGCACAGTTTAATGCAAATCAGTTCAATTAATAAATATCATAGGATAGCTCTGCCAGGAACTGAGGTAGGTGTTGGCATACAACAATGAATAAAACACATTTATTTTTTACCTCTCTTCTGACTTGACAGCAATTCAAATTCCAGAAGATAAATTTTACTCTTCTTTGATTCTGCTCTATAAATCAAAGATCTCCAGGTCCCTGAACCATATTAAGATCCTTTACAACACCAATCACTTAGTTTCTAAATTTGCACAATTAAATTGCTAGTCTAATTAAAATTTTAATGTAAAACTTTTAAGTGGAGAGTTTCCTGCTGTAATATTTTGCATGTGAGAGAAGACTATCTATTTTAGACTTGCAACAGAAGTGGGAGCAAAAAATGGTTGAATGGTCCTATAGCTGACAGTATGTCAAGGACGTCTGAGAAGTGGGAGGGACAAGAGAGAAAAATGATTAGTGGTGACTTCATTGGAGAGGTTTGATAGGGTACTAGGCATTTCTCTACTGCCACTGGCATTTCTGTTATTTTCATCTCCACAACTGAAGCCAGGGAAGGGGGAGAGTTGTTAGGGACCACACAGAGAAGCTTGAAATGTTTTCCTTGGGGTCAGAACAAAAACTTTTACCTGAGAAAGTACAGAAATAAGAGACTGAACGTATCTGTTTCTGGTTGGGGAGAGAGGACTCCAGGGATTAAAACTATATTTCCACTGATGGTGATGCAAAAAGGCAAAGTGTCCCATGGACTAGAAGAGACGCACAACACTGAGCTGAACTTGAGATATTCTGAAAGGTGTGTGCCTCAGGGGTCTGGCTACTATGGCTAAGTACAAGATA
>NW_011484403.1:19208-19973 GCF_000754665.1 Bison bison bison
TTCAAAAGTTGAATGAATTGGGCTGTGAAGTTTTGCTTCATCCGCCATATTCACCTGACCTGCCACCAACCAAGTACCACTTCTTCAAGCATCTCAACAACTTTTTGCAGGGAAAATGCTTCCACAACCAGAGGTAGAAAATGCTTTCCAAGAGTTCACTGAATCCCGAACCATGGATTTTTATGGTACAGGAATAAACAAACTTATTTCTTGTTTGCAAAAATGTGTTGATTGTAATGGTTTCTACTTTGATGAAATGAATAAAGATGTTTGAGCCTGCTGCTGCTGCTGCTGCCAAGTCACTTCGTGTCCAACTCTGTGCAACCCCATAGATGGCAGCCCACCAGGTTCCCCCATCCCTGGGATTCTCCAGTGTTTGAGCCTAGTTGTAATGATTTAAAATTCATGGTCTGAAACCATAATTACATTTGCACCAACCTAATACTTCAAGACACATATATTACCACTGTTTTGAAGACGTACTTCCCTAATAATCATGAGAAAATGAGGAAAATGAGTAGGTTTCTATGACTGTCTATGATTTAAAATTTTAGAAATTATATAATGGAAAATTAAAAATACAATGAATGATATATAATATATGTGACCTACAATAATGACAACCAAAGAGACAAACTTATTGATATTTAAAAGTATTAAAACTCACAGCAGGGTCCTCTATGGCTCACCTCCCAGAATATTGGAAATAAAAGCAAAAATAAACAAATGGGACCTAATTAAAATTAAAAGCTTTTGCACAACAAA
>NW_011484403.1:20073-20479 GCF_000754665.1 Bison bison bison
AAAGAAAAACACCAATACAGTATACTAACACATATATAGGAATTTAGAAAGATGGTAATGATAACGCTATATACGAGATAGCAAAAGAGACTCAGATGTATAGAACAGTCTTTTGGACTCTGTGAGAGAGGGCAAGGGTGGGATGGTTTGGGAGAATGGCATTGAAACATGTATATTATCATATGTGAAATTAATTGCCAGTCCAGGTTCGATGCATGATACAGGGTGCTCAGGACTGGTGCACTGGGATGACCCAGAGGGATGGGATGGGGAGGGAGGTGGGAGGGGTTTCAGGATGGGGAACTTATGTACACCCATGGCGGATTCATGTCCATGCATGGCAAAACCAATACAATATTGTAAAGTAATTAACCTCCAATTAAAATAAATAAATTAAAAAATAAAT
>NW_011484403.1:23548-25048 GCF_000754665.1 Bison bison bison
ATTCTTGCCTTGAGAACCCCATGAACAGTATGAAAAGGCAAAATGATAGGATACTGAAAGAGAAACTCCCCAGGTCAGTAGGTGCCCAATATGCTACTGGAGATCAGTGGAGAAATAACTCCAGAAAGAATGAAGGGATGGAGCCAAAGCAAAAACAATACCCAGCTGTGGATGTGACTGGTGATAGAAGCAAGGTCCGATGTTGTAAAGAACAATATTGCATAGGAACCTGGAATGTCAGGTCCATGAATCAAGGCAAATTGGAAGTGGTCAAACAAGAGATGTCAAGAGTGAATGTCGACATTCTAGGAATCAGCGAACTTAAATGGACTGGAATGGGTGAATTTAACTCAGATGACCATTATCAAAGATAGAGAATCATAAAATTATACCCTAAATATTCTATAATTTTTTAAACCAGGAAAATCATCTCTTCTTTGGTTTTAGATAGAGAAGTTCGGAGAACCGGGGAGAGCACAGTAGCATACTGTCCATTGCAAATGGTAGGCAGTGGCTGGTGGTGACCCTGCCAGAGGTTCATGTGGGGGGCAGTTTTAAGATATTGATCCCAAACTCCAATTCATGTTGCCACCAATTGCCACAGGACTGTGCTTGGCTCAAGAAATTTAAAAAACATGCTAAATTGTTAGTATTTTAGAAATAAATATGCTGAGGAATGCCTATGATTTAAGCAAGCATAACAGGAAAATGCAGATATTGGATGAGAGAATAAATGTGGGCATATATAGAAATAAGGGCATTTCCTGAAATGAACAGAGTTCATATCCTATCCCTGTCTCATACTATCTGTATAAGCTTTAGCAGTTCCCTTAAACTCTATAATCCTTATCTTTTTCATTTTTTCAAAAATTGAGGTAATAATTGTACTGCTGTGTAGACTTGTAAGGAGCATGAAAAGTGAGGATGTATGCTAAGGGTTTAGCTTAGTACTTGGTATACAGCAAGCACTCAACAAATATTTGCTATTATCATCGCTATTCTTACAAAGAATCCATAGATGTATGCAAACTCTATATCAAGATACACATGGAGTCAAAATTTTGATGTTTAATTCCCCATAAAATGGTCCTCTGCCAACTGGGTTTCCTGTTATCTTACATCTTTTTGTCCAGTGTGACTGGTTAATAATTTCCTCTATACATTGTCAGTCTTACATCTATTCTGATGGGAATAATTCATTTTCTGCCTATAAATACTACCCAATCTGCAGGGAAGTGAAAACTTTACTTATATACAGAGTACATCATGCAAAATGCCAGGATGGGGGAATCACAAGCTGGAATCAAGGTTTCTGGGAGAAATATCAATAACCTCAGATATGTAGATGATACCACTCTTATGGCAGAAAATGAAGAGGAACTGAAGAACCTCTTGATGAGGGTTAAAGAGGAGAGTAAAAAAGCTGACTTATAATGCAATATTAAAAAAAAAAAAAACAAAGATTACGGCATCTTGTCCCATCACTTCATGGCAAATAGA
>NW_011484404.1:0-1318 GCF_000754665.1 Bison bison bison
CCAATCTGATCATGTGGACCACAGACTTGTCTAACTCAATGAAACTATGAGCCATACTGTGTGGGGCCACCAAAGACATATGGGTCATGGTGGAGAGTTCTGACAAAATCTGCTCCACTGGAGAAGGGATGGCAAACCACTTCAGTATTCTTTCCTTGAGAACCCCATGAACACAATGAAAGGCAAAAAAATAGGATACTGAAAGATGAATGCCCCAGGTTAGTAGTTGCCCAATATGCTACTGGAGATCAGTGGAGAAATAACTCCAGAAAGAACGAGAAGACAGAGCCAAAGCAAAACAACAACAACAACAACAACAACAAAAAACACACCCAGTTGTGGATGTCACTGGTAATGGAAGTAAAGTGCAATGCTATAAAGAGCAGCACTGCATAGGAATGTTAGGTCCAGTAATCAAGGCAATTTGAAAGTGGTAAAACAAGAGGTGGCAAGAGTGAACATCGACATTTTAGTAATCAGCAAGCTAAAATGGACTGGAAGGTGTGAATTTAACTCAAATGACCATTATATCTACTACTGTGGGCAAGAATCCCTTAGAGAAATGGAGTAGCCATCATAGTCAAAAAAAGAATTTTTTAAGAGAATTTTTTTGCATTGGTCATAGCAAACACTCTTTTACAACAAACCAAGAGATAACTGTACACATAGACCTTACCACATGGTCAATACTGAAATCAGATTGATTATATTCTTTGCAGCCAAAGATGGAGAAGCTCGATACAGTCAGCAAAAGCAAGACCAGGAGCTGACTATGGCTCAGATCATGAACTCCTTATTGCCATTCTGACTTAAATTAAAGAAAGTGGGGAAAACCACTAAACCATTCAGGAATGACCTAAATCAAATCCCTTATTATACAGTGGAAGTGAGAAGTAGATCCAAGGGATTATATCTGATAGACACAGTGCCTGAAGAACTATGGACAGAGGTTTATGACAGTGTACAGGAGGCAGGGATCAAGACCAACCCCAAGAAAAGGAAATGCAAAAAGGCAAAATGGTTGTCTGAGGAGGCCTTAAAAATAGCTGTGAAAAGAAAAGAAGCTAAAGGCAAAGGAGAAAAGGAAAGTTATAAGCATCTGAATGCAGAGTTCCAAAGGATAGCAAGGAGAGATAAGAAAGCCTTCCTCAGAGATCAATGCAAAGAAATAGAGGAAAACAATAGAATGGGAAAGACTAGAGATTTCTTCAAGAAAATTAGAAATACCAAGGGAAAATTTCATGCAAAGATGGGCACTATATAGGACAGAAATGGTTATGGACCTAACAGAAGCAGAAGATATTCAGAAGTGGCAAGA
>NW_011484404.1:4955-5654 GCF_000754665.1 Bison bison bison
TTTCCTTCTCCAATGCATGAAAGTGAAAAGTGAAAGTGAAGTCGCTCAGTCATGTCCAACTCCTAATGATGAATATTTATGAAAATTAAATGAGCACTAGGTCCTTTCCATATGTTTGCTGCTGCTGCTGCTAAGTCGCTTCAGTCGTGTCCAACTCTGCGACCCCATGGACTACAGCCCACCAGGCCCCTCCGTCCATGGGATTTTCCAGGCAAGAGTACTGGAGTGGGGTGCCTTTGCCTTCTCCGTTCCATATGTTTAGTACTATGTTATAGAAAAGAAGGTTTATGCTATTAAAGAATTTCTAATATGGCTGCAGAGTTAAATCTAACATATATGACCAGTATAGATCACCATATAAAGAAGCGGCAAGTCATCAGATTGTTACTACTCGAGGGATTCGGAGGTGCCATGGGGGTGAGGAAAGCTTTGTATTATCTAAGCTCTCTTAAATTCTAAAACTAAGGTAGACCTTTGCCTAAATATTGGAAGCTCTCAACACTGTAAATTTCCTGTTAACCTCATAATGAAATTCTGTTCCAGATAGCTGACCTCTGTAATTTTCTAAGTAGAATAATAAAAATAATTTTCTCATAAGGTAAAAAATGCAACAAGCTTGACTGTCAGTTAAATATATGGGGCACCAGACTTGAGTGGCTAAAGACCAAAATTTTATAGGGACTGTTCACATCTTCTGAT
>NW_011484405.1:0-968 GCF_000754665.1 Bison bison bison
AGCTTCTCAGTTCAGTTCAGTTCAGTTGCTCAGTCGTGTCTGACTCTTTGCGACCCCATGAATCAGAGCACGCCAGGCCTCCCTGTCCATCGCCATCTCCCAGAGTTCACTCAAACTTATGTCCATCGAGTTGGTGATGCCATCCAGCCATTTCTTCCTCTATCGTCCCCTTCTCCTCCCCAATCCATCCCAGCATCAGAGTCTTTTCCAGTGAGTCAACCCTTCGCATGAGGTGGCCAAAGTACTGGAGTTTCAGCTTTAGCATCATTCCTTCCAAAGAACACCCAGGGCTGATCTCCTTTAGAATGGACTTCTAATCAGTGGTGTTTCTAAGCATTATAGTGATATGCTATGCATGTTGCATGCTAAGTTGCTTGAGTCGTGTCTGACTCTGTACAAACCCATGGACAGCAGCCCACCAGGCTCCCCTGTCCACAGGATTCTCCGGGCAAGAATACTGGAGTGGGTTGCCATTTCCTTCTCCAGACTGATAAGGCAATCTGATAGGTAAATTTTTATATCCTCTGATAGTCTGATCTTTCTGTCCAAGAGTACACTGTGACTTCTAGCAGAAAGACAAAACAAAGATATTTAATTCATAAAATCTATTTCCTGATCTGAACCTTTTAAAAAAAGTCAGAATAGAGTGGGAATTCGTTATGAAATATTAATGAAGGTTACATACACATACACAGACACACTTCAAGTCATCACAAAGCTCTGCTCTGAAATAATACTTCAAAGAAAAGAAACATCTAGTTTAGCAGTAGTGAATCCAAACCTGGACAGGAGTCAGTGGGAAGAAAGACACAAGCTGCAACGAGTGAGTACACAGCAGCTGTGGATTTTAAGTTCTTTTCTAGGATTGTGGGCTACAGTCTTAGGGTCAACAGTGTCTGGATGACTTGGCCTTTCTGTTGCAAAATTCCAGAAGCTGCCATGACACAGAATAAAATATTATTGGCGCT
>NW_011484405.1:4446-5744 GCF_000754665.1 Bison bison bison
TATGCCAAAGCCTTTGACTGTGTGGATCACAAGAAACTGTGGAAAATTCTTTAAGAGATGGGAATACCAGACCACCTGATCTGCCTCTTGAGAAATTTGTATGCAGGTCAGAAAGCAACAGTTAGAATTGGACATGGAACAACAAACTGGTTCCAAATAGGAAACTTCTATGCAGAGTACATTATGAGAAATGCTGGCCTGGAAGAAGCACAAGCTGGAATGAAGATTGGCGGTAGAAATATCAATAACCTCAGCTATGCAGAGTGCCCAGCTTTGGGCACTGGGATATTCTTCAGTTGGCTCTTATGTCCTTTTGACATTGCCTTAGCACTGGTTTTTGTGGTTTGAGTGTGTGTTTATCATGATGGCATACTCCAGGATTACCCTGCATATTCCGTGCTCCAGCCTCAGACTTAGACATTTCTCCAAGGAACTCTGATTCCTTTTATTACAAATGATATTTGAAAGCAAGATATGGGCTCCAGGCCTGCTCCTTGGTACTGGAGCATTTTCAAGAATGTCAGAGAAGAGATGTGAAGTCGGTTTTGAAGGATGGTGATCCTCAAAAGGTAGAAATGGGGAGGAAGTGTATTGTTGGGAAAGCAAACAGCAGGGACAGAATTTGGGAGCTGGGGAAAGCACAGTCTTACAGGGGATCCAAGCTCTTTGAGCAGGCAGGATTCTTGGGAGGGATGCTGTAGGGAGATGAATGGAGCAGCGCTAAGCAAGGTGACCCTGCACAGAAAGGATCTGGAGGTGAGAGAACAATCAAGTGTACAGTGTAGTAATGCAGGTACAGGTGTTAAGTCTGTCCCTCTTCCTTAGCACCCTGGGTGATGTCAGTTGATGTCCAAACCATCTAATTGGAACAGTTTGAAGATCTGAAGAGTTGGGGCTCATGGCTGCTGCCCCAAAGTATGCTGTAGTGGCATCCTGATTCTTTGAATTGAAGCTGTTTGAGAAATAGCTGGTGCAATAAGGAAATTCTGACCCTCCTCTGTCTCCCTGAAAGTAGGAAATAAACGTCTATGTGGAAAGTGTCCTTCCTGCATCTTATCACCAGAGATAGGGAATCTGGAAGAAAAATCTGTATAAACAAAGCTTGTTACTTCTTTACCTCACTACCCCACGCCCAGACTCTGTTTAGATTCTTCACTAATTGAGCATTTGACAATTACCAGTCAAGGCTATGGTTTTTCCAGTGGTCATGTATGGATGTGAGAGTTGGACTGTGAAGAAAGCTGAGTGCCGAAGAATTGATGCTTTTGAACTGTGGTGTTGGAGAAGACTCTTGAGAG
>NW_011484405.1:9537-10143 GCF_000754665.1 Bison bison bison
TATCGACTCATGGCCAGTTAACTAATCTGCTTGCCCATCATCCTACATATCTATGTACCTCCCCCAATTCTGATTAATTTAAAGTAAATGCCAGACATCATGGTATTGTGTACTTTCCTGGGCAGATACATACTGTCAGCTTGACTGTGTATGTGTTGCTAGTGACTTTAATAAGCAATGATAAGATCTATTCTTCGGCTATGCCCCAGAGAAAGGATAGGCTACCCACTTCAAACCAGTCAATCTTAAGGGAGATCAACCCTGAATATTCACTGGAAGGATTGATGCTGAAGCTGAAGCTCCAGTAGTTCGGTCATCTGATGTGAACAGATGACTCATTGGGAAAGTCCCTGATGCTGGGAAAGGCTGAGGGCAGAAGGAGAAGAGGGCTTCACAGGATGAAATGGATGGACAGTATCACTGATGCAATGAACAGGAACTTGGGCAAACTCCAGGAGATGGTGAGGGACAGGGAGGCCTGGTGTGCTGCAGTCCATGAGGTTGCAAAGAGTTGGACACGACTGGGCTATTGAACAGCAACAACAACCCACTCCAGTATTCTTGGGCTATCCTGGTAGCTCAGATGGTAAAAATCCCCTTGCAATG
>NW_011484405.1:10243-10628 GCF_000754665.1 Bison bison bison
AAAAAAAAAAAAGATGGTTTCAGGCCAGGACCATTTTCTCAAGGGGAAAGGGAATAGAAGGGTTTTTATCACAGATAACCTCACTGGTATTAATCAGGAAATTTCAGATTGACTGTTTTAAAGGTCATGTTTCTGGAATAGGTGGAAACTACAATTGAGTCTTGATTTGCTTTTGTGGGAGATGGGGCAAATGATTCCACTTGGGGCTTGTTATTGCTTTTTAACAACATCTTAACCTCTTAATCTCCAGCAGCATTCCCAAAGGTTCTGTATTAAATTTGGGATGTGGGCTTGGATCCTGTATGCATCCTTGAACCAATCATTGTGGTCAACGAGATGAACTATGCTAATTGGTCAGGGCATCCAAGGATGGGGTCAGCTTCAT
>NW_011484406.1:0-860 GCF_000754665.1 Bison bison bison
AATCTTGATTTGATCTTGTGCTTCTTCCAGCCCAGTGTTTCTCATGATGTACTCTGCAGGGTGACAATATACAGCCTTGACAGATTCCTTTTACTATTTGGAACCAGTCTGTTGTTCTATGTCCAATTCTAACTGTTGCTTCCTGACCTGCATATAGGTTTCTCAAGGCAGATCAGGTGGTCTGGTATTCCCATCTCTTTCAGAATTTTCCACAGTTTATTGTGAGCCACACAGTCAAAGGCTTTGGCATAGCCAGTAAAGCACAAATAGATGTTTTTCTGGAACTCTCTTGCTTTTTCAATGATCCAACGGATGTTGGCAATTTGATCTCTGGTTCCTCTGCCTTTTCTAAAACCAGCTTGAACACTCCATTAGTAGCAGGCAATAAAATTCAGCGATTGTTTTTAATATCATAATTACTATTATCCAGATTAAGTTCAGGATGTTTTGGAATCATTTCATTCTATTTCATTCTAGTTTCTTTCAAAGCATCTTCTCATTGCCTGAGTGGATTTATTACCTAGACAGATGCTCA
The DNA here is from genome assembly GCF_000754665.1 of Bison bison bison. Classification (NCBI taxonomy): domain Eukaryota; kingdom Metazoa; phylum Chordata; class Mammalia; order Artiodactyla; family Bovidae; genus Bison; species Bison bison. The sequence goes on from NW_011484406.1 coordinate 536, forward strand.
GCAAGGCTGGTCTCCAAGACACTGACAGCAAAGGTTAGTATTTTAGCAATTGGCATTCTAGTTGTCCATCTCTTGTTAGGTGATGGGTTTGACTTCTTCCTTCTCTCCTGAAACGAATCCTCATGCATTAATTGAAAGAAAAATGAGGTAGCTGATCTTGCAAAGCAAAGGACAGTCACTTGACTCAGGACTCGACCTTCGTGAGCTTCTGTCAGAGCAGCCATGGCCCAGCCTTTCTGTTGTTCATACTGGCCTCATGCTTCCCCTCTACCACAGCTCATCCCCAGCTGTGCTGCACTGAAAGTTTGCTAACTCAGAAGACATC
>NW_011484406.1:4576-5577 GCF_000754665.1 Bison bison bison
GTGAGGCTCTGCTCTCCAGCCCTGGGCTGTCCTGGGTTTGATCCTAGTTGTTTTCCATGAAGACTTCAGTCCCCTAAGTGCTGGCAGTGTCACCTCCTAGAGTCGGTCCTTCTCAGAAATTAGTGCCTTTGAGGAGAGACTGCTACAAGTGTATGCAGGTGTCTTATACCCAAGCGAGAGTCTTTCTCTGAACACGGGGCCATGAAGTCAATTTTATTGGTCCAAATACATAAACCTTGTGCATGCATACTGCCAACTGTCCATGACAACAATGACTACATTAATCCACATTCAAGACCATATAAGCTCTTATATGTTCTCACTCATTGACAAAAACAGGATCTTATCATCCTTTTCAATTTTGCCAATCTGACTGGTGACACATAGCATCTAGCAGCAACCATTAATTTTCCTTTTCCTAATTGATGGTGGTTGTCATCAGTCATACTCCAGTCTTCTAGTCCACCTCTTGGAATTGGTTCAGAAGAACTCTGAAAGAAAAGCAATCTGCTGTGGGGAGGAGCTAAAATGGCGGAGGAGTAGGACAGGGAGAACACTTTCTCCCCCACAAATTCATCAAAAGAACATTTAAACGCTGAGTAAATTCCACAAAACAACTTCTGAATGCCAGCAGAGGACATCAGGCACCCAGAAAAGCAACCCAACTCTTCGAAAGGAGGTAGGAAAAAATATAAAAGACAAAAAAAGAGACAAAAGAGGGAGGGACGGAGTTCCATCCCGGGAAGGGAGTCTTAAAAAGAGAGAAGTTTCCAAACACCAGGAAACCTTCTCACTGCTGAATCTGTGCAGAGCCTTGGAAGCACAGAGGGCAACATAACAGGGAGGAAAAATAAATAAACAATTAAAACCCGCAGATTACAAGCCCTATGGTAACTCCCCCAGCGGAGAAGCAGCGCAGACGCCTGCACACACCATTAGCAAGTGGGGGCTGGGCAGGGAGGCGTGGCACGGGCTGCATCGCTTACAGTAAGGATCTGGCC
>NW_011484407.1:0-1146 GCF_000754665.1 Bison bison bison
AGCAAGTGTTCTTTAATTTCATGGCTGCAGTCACCATCTGCAGTGATTTTGGAGCCCAAGAAAATAAAGTCTGACACTGTTTCCACTATTTCCCCATTTATTTGCCATGAAGTGACGGGACCAGATGCCATGATCTTAGTTTTCTGAATGTTGAGCTTTAAGCCAACTTTTTCACTCTCCACTTTCACTTTCATCAAGAGGATTTTTAGTTCTTCTTCACTTTCTGCCATAATGGTGGTGTCATCTGCATATCTGAGGTTATTGATATTTCTCCTGGCAATCTTGATTCCAGCTTGTGCTTCATCCAGTCCAGCATTTCTCATGATGTACTCTGCATAGTTAAATAAGCAGGGTTACAATAGACAGCCTTGACATACTCCTTTCCCAATTTGGAACCAGTCTATTATTCCATGTTCAGTTCTAACTGTTGCTTCTTCATCTGCATACAGATTTCTCTGTATGCAGGAGGCAGGTCAGGTGTTCTGGTATTCCCATCTCTTTAAGAATTTTCCACAGTTTGTTGTGATCCACACAATCAAAAGCTCTGGCATACTCAATAAAGCAGAAGTAGATGTTTTTTTGGAACTCTCTTTCTTTTTCAGTGATCCAGAGGATGTTGGCAATTTGATCTCTGGTTCCTCTGCTTTTTTGAAATCCAGCTTGAACATCTGGAAGTTCATGGTTCATGTACTGTTGAAGCTTGACTTGGAGAATTATGAGCAATACTTTGCTAGCATGTGAGATGAGTGCAATTGTGCAGTAGTTTGAACATTCTTTGGCATTGCCATTCTTTGGGATTGGAATGAAAACTGACCTTTTCCAGTCCTGTGGCCACTCCTGTGTTTTCCAAATTTGCTGGCATATTGAGCTCAACACTTTCACAGCATCATCTTTCAGGATTTGAAATAGCTCCACTGGAATTCCATCACCTCCACTAGCTTTGTTCATAGTGATGCTTCCTAAGTCCCACTTGACTTCACATTCCAGGATGTCTGGCTCTAGGTGTGTGATCACACCATCATGGTTATCTGGGTCATGAAGATCATTTTTGTATAGTTCTTCTGTGTATTCTTGCCACCTCTTTTTAGTATCTTCTGCTTCTGTTAGGTCCATACCATTTCTGTCCTTTATTGTGCCCATCTTTGC
>NW_011484407.1:4435-5590 GCF_000754665.1 Bison bison bison
TCCTTGTCCAGTGGAGACTTGCATATTGCTCCTCATTGTTGCTGATCTGGAACTGCAGTCCCTTGGTGGTCTCAAATAAACTCATCTTTTATGGGGAAATACCTGGCAGTCTGCCATTTATTCCCTGTTCCTGTGATTCTGCTTTTTTTCTATTTGTTCCTTTGTTTTGCTTTATTTTTATATATCATATATAAATAAAAAAACACAGTATTTGTCTTTCTCTGTCTGACTTATTTTACTAAGTTTAATACACTTCATATCTATCCATGTTGTCCCATCTGGCACCATTACATTCTTTTTTATATTTGATTAATGTTCCATTGTGGGGGGTGTGTGTGTGTGTCTGTGTGTGTATAGATAGATAGTTAGATGAAAGATCAGTATTTTCTCTATCCATTCATCTATTAATGAACACTTAGCTTGGTTTTGGATCTTGGTTATTGTAAATAATGCTGCTATAAACATTTGGGTGCAGATAAAATTTTGAAGAGTTTTTGTTTTCTTTGGATAAATACCCAGGAGTGGAATTGCTGGATTTTATGGTAGTTATACTTTTAGTGTTTTGAGAGTAATCTCCATAATGTTTTCCATAGTAGCTGTAGCAATTTCCAACCCAGCAGCAGTGCACTAGGGTTTCCTCTCCTCTGCATCCTCACCACACTTGTTATTTTTTTTTCTTTTGATGATATCCAAACTGATAGACGTGAGGTGACACCTCATTTTGACATAGATTTGCTCTTTTTCTGAGTATTAGAGACTTTGGACATTTTTTCATGTACCTTTTGGCTGTCTCTTTGGAAAAATGGCTACTCAGGTCCTATGCCCATTCTTCAATCAGACTGTGTTTTTGATATTGAGGTATGTGATGTCTTTATATTTTGGATACTAACCCCTTATTGCAAATATCTACTCCCATTCAGTAGTTTGTCTTTTATTTTTGTTGATGGTTTCTTTGCTGTGCATTAGATTTTAGTTTGATTAGGTCCTGTTTATTTATTTTTGCTTTTGTTGCCATTTGCCTTTGAAACAGAAAAAAACATTATAAGAAAAACGTTAATGAGCATACTGTCTATATTTTCTTTTGCAAGTTTTAAGGTTTCAGGTCTTACATTTCAGTCTTTAATCCATTTTGAGTTTATATTTATATATGTTGTG
>NW_011484407.1:9161-9930 GCF_000754665.1 Bison bison bison
TTCAAATGTATTATTTTTAATGGCTGAGAAATACTCCATTGTGTATATGTACCACAACTTTCTTATCCATTCATCTGCTGATGGACATCTAGGTTGCTTCCGTGTCCTAGCTATTGTAAACAGTGCTGTGATGAACATCGGGGTACACGTGTCTCTTTCAATTCTAGAGCAGTAACATAGTTTTATAAGCAAATGAGATTAGGACAATTGGATATTCTTGGGAAACAATTGAAACGACTTAAATATCACATCTTATACGAAAATTTGAGTACAGTCTCAAAATGAACCATACATCCAGGTATAAAATGTAACATTACAAATCTTTTAGGAAAAGCACAAGAGAATATCTTCATGACCTACGTCTGGACAAAAAGACTTTTGACATGACACCAAAAGCACAATCCATAAAAAAACCAGATTTCATCAAAATTAAAAATGTTTAGATAAGGAAAAAGATAAACCACAGAATTGCAGGAAATATTTGTAAATATATTTTCATCAAAAGACTGTATTCTGAATATAATGAACTCTCTGAACTCATTAGGAAGAAAGCAAACAATCCAGTTGAAACCTGGATAAAAGATTCACACAGACACTTTACCAAAAAGCTATCTGGTAATGAAATAAGAATATAAAGAGATGATTAGCATTATTAGTAATTAGGGAAATGCAAATTAAGCCACAAAGAGATAACACTTCACATTTCTCACAGGCTAAAATTAAAAATGCTAACAATGCCAAGTTCTGGCAAAACTGCAGAGAAATTGGA
>NW_011484408.1:0-921 GCF_000754665.1 Bison bison bison
CCCAGTCCCATTCTGCTCTCTCTCCCCTGTGCCCCCGTCCTCAGACTCTTCATCCAAAAACATACCTGAACATCCCACTATTTACCTCAGAAAATATCCATACCATCACCCTTCGATTAAACAATCATGAATATTAGCAGAAGAAATGAGAAACACAATAAAACGGGGAATGTGAAAACTGCACAAGAAATAAATCATTACTGATGAAAGTCTGACTACTAATAGTTTCATATCTTCATCAGTTTCAGATCTTCAGAACTTGATACATGAGAATTAGACTTGATAAAATAATGGCAGAAAAGATAATGTGATGAGGTTCCTTAAATAAGACCTAACAAAATGGAGGCACACAGTGTGTTCATGGGTTCAGAAATTCAATATAATTAGGATGTTAGTAGTCCCCATACAGATTCATCAATTTCATACAATTCCAGTCAGAAATCCCAGCAGGACTTTTTTGTACATATAGAATAACTGATGATAAAATTTCTGTGGTAAGGCAAATGAACTAGAGTAGTCAAATGATTCTGAAAACCAATGTTGGAGGACTAACAGTAACCTTGAAGCTTCAACCAAAAGTTGTAAGCAACTAAGTGTCTATGAAGGGATGAATGGATATAGAAAACGTGGTGACACCGGTCAGAATGGCCATCATCAAAAAGTCTACAAACAACAAATCCTGGAGAGGGTGTGCAGAACAGGGAACCGTCTTACACAGTTGGTGGGAATGCGAACTGGTACAGCCAGTATGGAGAACACCATGGGATTCCTTTAAAAACTGGGAGTAGAACTGCCATATGACCCAGCAATCCCACTGCTGGGTATACACCCCGAGAAAACCAGAACTGAAAGAGACACATGTACCCCAATGTTCATTGGAGCACTATTTACAATAGCTATGACATGGTAGCAATGTAGATG
>NW_011484408.1:4768-5347 GCF_000754665.1 Bison bison bison
AGAACGCTTCCCTGAGGCCATACCCCAAACTGGCAGCCAATCTCTCGCTCCATAGCCGTCCCCACCTGGATGTAACCATGAAGAAACGAAGGGGTGGAGTTGGAAAAGGGACGAAGACATTTGCCACTTAATACCGGTGTCCACTCAGACTCGCATGCCCTGGTAAGACAGAGTGGAGCGAATGGGGATGGATCCCGTGGCACCATGAGTGCCTCCGGGGGGAACTGTGGTCGATGCCCGACGCGGTGTAAAGGGACTCTCTGTGTTGTCACACGCCCTCTCCCAATGGTACCTTTCATAGTGGGTGGTTTTACCGCTACCCCTGCGTGGCGCATCCCAGGAGAGAACTATTTCATCTCGCGCGCCCCTTGGTGGTGAGAATGGGGAACAGCATATGTAGATGCCGGTGGACGATTCCAGGATGATAGCAAAGGGTGGAAGGGCAAAGTTAGGATGAAAACCCTATCGATTTCTGCAATCTTGGACTCAGAGAAAAGTGTTCATAAACTGAGGATTGATTCTCTGTAGTGACCACTATTGTAACAGGGATCATTGAACGCATTTTCTCTGTGCTGGGCA
>NW_011484408.1:5447-5859 GCF_000754665.1 Bison bison bison
CAGATAACCAGAGACACCAAAGAGAGCTCACTGAATCTCTGAAGACAGAGCTCACAACTCAGGTCTCAGACCCTCAAACACAACTGAGCCCATAACCATACACACTGTGACAAAGACCCTCCAAACAGACCAAAGTCTTCAAGACGGAAACAAATGAGAACTGCACAGATACTTCACATCATGGAGACTGACTCCCAAACCATTCGGACACTTACCAACCTAATACAAAACCCCTGAAGGGAAAGACAGAGGTTTTAATAACTCAAGAACATCATATAATCTTAAGATAAAGTCCCCAGACAAACGGAAAACCTGCACCCTGTTCACAGACTCCCAAAGAGCTCATAGTTACACCTTTAGACAAACCCATCCATAAAGCAGCTCAGAGACATCACAACTTGGGACCCAGAAT
>NW_011484408.1:8204-11675 GCF_000754665.1 Bison bison bison
GCATTTTCCATGTTCTTTCCTGTTCCACACCAGCAGCAGGTTCAGCATGATGTGGTGATCAGAGAAGGTAGGAAAGCTTCAGGTTTACATCCATCCTCTTGCCTCTCCAGCATTCTCTCCCAATGAGGTGCTAAACATATTCACAGCTGGGTCCTGGCAGTCAGTCCTCAGGCCTCGTATGTCACTTTCTTGCCAGCTCAAGGAGGGGATACAGCTTTAAGTGCTTATCTTTAAGTCTCACTATTATACTAAATAGTTTGCTGCCTTCCCAGTTGGCGCTAGTGGTAAAGAACCAGCCTGCCAATGCAGGAGACATAAGAGATGCTAGTTCGATCCCTGCATTGTGAAGATCCCCTGGAGAAGGGAATGGCTACCCACTCCAGTATTCTTGCCTGGGAATTCCCGTGGACAGAGGAGCCTGGCTGACTACAGTCAATAGGGTCACAGAGTCGGTCGTGACTTACCACACACACTGTAAACATTTTCCGGTAGTGGCTGAAACAAGTTATGTTTTGAAAGCAGTGTGTCAGTGCTCTCCAGACGCAGTTGCTTCAGATCCCTGTCAATGTTCACATTTCTTTCTCTCCCTATTTCATTTTAGCTATTATGGTGGACATGTAATTTCACTGTGATTTTAGTTTGTATTTCCTGATGACTAAAGATGTCACATGAGTGTTGAGCACTAATTCATAATATTTATTTTCCACTTGGTTATTTTTTTTCTTTGTAAAATGACTGTCCAAGCCTTTTGCTTATTCTCATTGGGTTGTTTGCCTTTCTCATAGGCATTCGTGGAAGTTCCTTAGATATTCTGCATATGAGTTCTTTTCTGGCGGGGGAGAATGTATCTTTTTCCACTCAATAGCTAGTATATTCACAACTCTGGTGCCTTACATTAGCAGAGGACCCTAATTTAATTAATTTGATATTATGAATCTTTTCTTTTTCTTAGTGCTTTTGATTCCTGTTTAAGAAAACTATGCCTACTCTGAAGCATAAGAATATCACCGTATACTATTCATAGAAACTTAACTGCTTTATCTTTCATATTTTGATCAAAGATTCAGCAGCCTGATGTAACCAAGGGTCCAATGTTAATTTTTCCATGTGAATACCCAATTGGTGCTTAACAGCATCATTTTTCTTCTTTGAATCACAGTGGTTTCTTTGTAGTAAATCGGGTGAGCTTCTATGGGTGGGTCTATTTCTTGAATCTCTACTCTGTTATTTTGGCCTATTTTACTGTCCTAGTGGCAATATGTCACTGTCTTAATTACTAGTGTTTTGCAATAAATGTTGATTTCTGGCAGTGAAATCCTGGCAGTGAACCTTCTTCAGCAGGGTTCTTCATGACTATCTTGGATGTTTGTGGTCCACTGAAATTCTGTATAAATGTTAGAATCAGTTTACCCCCAAAATCAAAAATTTTAAAGAGAATGTGTGTCTTTAAAATCTCACATGCAATGTATTTCTTCAAAGTGAACCATGGAACAACGAATACACTTGAACCTCATTGCTCAGGCTATTTCTGTTACAAAGAACACAGATCAATTCCTGACAAGTAGACTGTCCACTAGCATGCAAGCAACAGTCATCCCATCTCTTTCTCTGCCTTGCCCTGTATTGCTGATGCTAGAATCTCGATACCTAAATGTCCCAGGATGCCTTGAAGGTGGTGGTTCCACAGCTTCTTAGGTGATGCTAATCATATGAACTTCTGTAGGATTTGGGAAGTAGAAACTATTTTCATTCCTCCCAGAAGTGGTCACAGATGCATGCGTTTGGTCAGGTGTGAATGTTTGCAGTGGCTTTAGAACTCCCCTGATAATATCTGCCTCAAGATTGCAGTGGTTTCTTGCAGTTGCCTGACCAGGTGTATCTCACTGGTCTCCAGACCCACTGTGATTTCCACGATGCTTGTAGATTCAGAAGACTTAATCATCTTTCATTATTATTTTCCTTACTGATATTGGACATTATAGTTTAATGATAACAAATGAATTAGTGATAACAAGACTTTGCTGTTCTATATCAGCGACATCCCACTCAAAATACACAAGGTTTATCTGATTGACTAGGAAGTGTGTCTATTCCTGGGGAAGTTTGGCAAGAGACACAACTCCTGAGCTTAAGTGACTACCTAGTACCTTATAAGACCACGGCAAGAATGAAATGCATTCTATTAGTAATGTGAGTAAAGATAGCACTAAAATAAAACTAACAATAATATGATTATGGTTGCATTTTTCCCCTCAACATTCATATTTTGAAGTCTTAACCTCTGATACCTCAGAATGTGATTGTATTTCATATAGGGCCTTTAAAGTAGTCATGAAGTTAAATTGAAGTCATTAAAGTGGGCCTTAAAGTAAAATGACTGGTGTCCTTATAAAATAATAGAACACAGACACGTACAGAGGGAAGACCATTGAAGAAACAGGGAGAAGTCAGCCATCTACAAGCCAAGGAGAGGTCTTAGAAAAAAATAAACTCTACTAACAACTTGATTTCAGATTTCTAGTCTTCAGACTTGTAGGAAAATAAATTTCTCTTGTTTAAATCATTCAGTCTCTGATACTTTGCTATGGAAGCCTGAGCAAATGAATGCACATACTTTTTGTGCCTTTCAGGATGCAAGTGTTAATATATATTTTTTTATTTGCTATTACTCATAGTATAAATAATAATAAAATGACCATATTGTAGTGCCAATCTGAGCCACTGTGAAATCAGAAATCTTTAAACACACACTGAATTATTTATCTTAAATTAATGACCATGAAACAATTGCTTCTAACTCTTACTTTCATCCTACCTATACTACTACATTACTAGCAAACTTCCTCCATTCTAATGACCTCCCTGCAATAATTCATGAAAAAGCTGGAAGTAATCAGGTTAGACTTCTCAGAGCTTTCTAAGCCTAATATACCTGACTTTGCTCAGGAATTTTCTGCCACCCCTTCTGCCTACATGCTCCTGACAGCACCCAGTCCCTCATGTCTGTTCAGGATCCCATGTCTTTTATTAATACTTTCTCAGGGACTTTGCTCCTGCAATTATCACTCCTCTCACCTGAACCATCAACTACTTCTGTATTTGAACATTCTCTAATCTGGAGTTGTGGGGAGAAATATACCTTCTTCCCATACTTCCATCTGTGGCTACTTGCCCTTTTACCTGTTGTTCTTCATAGCATATTACTCAACTTATTCTGAGACCATTGTCTTCAAGCTATTTCAATAAACATGATCCCCCCAATAGATATGATTATCAAAATTAGGTAGAAAAACAAATTAAGTAGAAAGCTTAAAATAATTTTGAAGAAAAATTATGTTAGAGTACTCACTCTATCTGATTTCAAGACTTACTATAAAGCTATAGTAATCAAGACAGTGTGATATTGACTAAAAAATCAACAGAGTCTAGTAATAGACACATACATATATGATACATCAATTTTCAACAAAG
>NW_011484408.1:13164-14298 GCF_000754665.1 Bison bison bison
AACAATGATGTAGGGATAGGCAAATACACACGTGAAAAGGTATCAGTATTATAAATCATGAGGGAAATAGCAAAGCAAAACCACAATGATATACCTCCACACACCTTTTCTAATAGCTAAAATGAAAAGGAAAAACCTTTGACAGGATCAGTTGCTGGTTAGGATACAGTGTAACTGGAATCCTCATATTGCCTGTGGGGATGCAAAATGATACAGCTGGTTTGGAAAATAGTTTCACCGTTTCTTGTGAAGTTAAACACATATTTACTATATGACCCAATGATTCTACTCCCAGGTATTTATCAAAAATAATGAAAACTTTTGTCCACACAGAACCTGTAGGTGGTTATTTATGGTGGTTTTATTCCTGGGTGGCACATTCGGTAAAGAATGTGCCTGCAAGCTGGGAGACCTGGGTTCAGTCAATGGGTTGGGAAGATCTCCTGGAAAAGGGAATGGCACCCACTCCAGTATTCTTACTTGGAGAATCCCATTGACAGAGGAACCTGGCTGCCTACATAGAGTCCATGGGATAGCAAAGAGTCAGACATGACTGAGCAACAAACACTTTCACAAACTTTATTCATAATCACCAAAAACTGAAAACAACTCAAATGTTCTTCAGCTGGTGAGTGGATGAACAAAGCATATTCTATCCATAACAGGAAAATAACTACTAGCAATAAAAAGAAACAAACTACTTGCATATGCAACAGCATGGATGAATCTCAAATGCATTATGCAGCATGCAAAAAGCCAGACTCAAGCAGTTATTCACTGCATGTTTTCATTTCTATGCCATCTTGCAAAAGGCAAAACTGTACAGGTTGAGAATAGGTTGGTGATGTCCAGGGCCAGGAGCTCAGGAGGGAATTTAAAACGGCAAGATTTTTTTTCAGGAGATGGAACTAATCTGTATCTTGATTGCAGTGGTGGTTACATTCTGTGCATTTATCAGAACCCATAAAATTGGAAACCAGAAAGAGTGAATTTTTCTGTTTTTGAATTATGCTTCAATAGTAAAACTAAGAAGACATAGATTGAATTGTGGCACTGCAGAGTGACTCAGGAGCAACCCAGCTGATAGAACTCCCACTTCCAAGGATCTGTGCCAACAAACCCAAGTTGTGCTCA
>NW_011484408.1:14748-15692 GCF_000754665.1 Bison bison bison
ATTCTTTGGCATTGCCTTTCTTTGGGATTGGAATGAAAGCTGACCTTTTCCAGTCCTGTGGCCACTGCTGAGTTTTCCAAATTGTGTTACCTTGGAGAAATAGGTTTCAACCTTCAACTTTGACAAGCCAGTAATAAAGGTTTGGTTCAAGAAACATGTGTCAAATGGAGGAAGTAGTGAAAAACTTAGCAATGATTGTTACCAGTACCACTAAATCAGAGACCTCTAATCCACAACTCCTGCAAATACTTGTCTTGTGAGTTCTGGAATTTCAGATGTTCAGGGCCTTAAATCACGTGAAGTTTCTATAATTGAGCCGACTGGAGGATGACTCCTTTAGGAATTCATCACAGGATTTTTTTAAACTTATTTTTAATTGAAGGATAATTGCTTTACAGTATTGTGGTGGATTCTAGCAAGCAACAACATGAATCAGCCATAGGTTTACCCTTGTCCCCTCCTACTTGAATATCCCTCCCACCTCCCTCCCCATCCCACCCCTCTAGGTTGTTACGGAGCCCTGGTTTGAGTTCCCTGAGTCATACAGCAAATTCTCGTTGGCTACCTATTTTATATATAGCAATGTATGTTTCCGTGTACTCTCTCCATCTCTCCATCACCCTTCTCCTTCCTGATATGGTGTTTTTTTCCCCTAGTTTCTAAAGGAATCTCCATACTGTTCTCCACTGTGGCTGTATCAATTTACATTCCCACCCACAGTGCAAGAGGGTTCCCTTTTCTCTACATCCTCTTCAGCATATACTATTTGTACATTTTGTGATGATGGGCATTCTGACTGGATGGCCATTCAGACCAGAATGGGAAAGACTAGAGATCTCTTCAAGAAAATTAGAGATACCAAGGGAACATTTCATGACAAAGATGGGCTCGATAAAGGACAGAAATGGTATGGACCTAACAGAAGCAGAAGATATTAAGAAGAG
>NW_011484408.1:15792-16106 GCF_000754665.1 Bison bison bison
TGGTCATAACTTTCCTTCCAAGGAGTAAGTGTCTTTTAATTTCATGGCTGCAGTCACCATCTGTAGTGATTTTGGAGCCAGAAAAATAAAGTCTGGGACTGTTTCCACTGTTTCCCCATCTATTTCCCATGAAGTGATGGGACCGGATGCTATGATCTTAGTTTTCTGAATGGTGAGCTTTAAGCCAACTTTTTCACTCTCCGCTTTGACTATCATCAAGAGGCTTTTGAGTTCCTCTTCAGTTTCTGCCATAAGGGTGGTGTCATCTGCATATCTGAGGTTATTGATATTTCTCCAGGCAATCTTGATTCCAG
>NW_011484408.1:18441-20194 GCF_000754665.1 Bison bison bison
ACTCTCATCATGTTTGTTTTGGCATTATCTTCTGTTGGTTTTCTGCTCACTAGATTGTGAGCTCTTTGATACGTCTTATCCCACATAATTGTAACTATATGAATATAGTTACAATATCTGCCTTTTTAGTCCCGAACCTGAAGCCTGACTCCCAGCATATGCTTAGAGAAGTTTTCTCCCCTCTGAATGATGATGACCCATGCTACTCACAATCAAATATAGCCATTATCAAACCATTAATTTGTTTATTAGAGGTAATGCATTATAAACTGGTGATCAGAGGACAATTCTCTTGACAAATTTCTTTCTTGCAGAGGGGGAATGTACACATTACTTTGTCCAAAAGCTTCTAGTACTAGTATATTATTCCCTACTTTTATGTTCATAATTCTGCACACTCTGCAACTTTCTCAGATCACCTGTCAGTTAGGGGCTGCATTGACTAATTCACTGAAGTGTTCCCATATATAAAGGGGCTGAAGAATAGACTAGACTGTTGATAAATACTTTTGAATGGATATAATGCTGACAATGTGATTACTATTTTTTTTTAATTAATTAATTTTTGGCTGTGCTGGGTCTTCATTTCTTCATGTAGATTTTCTCTAGTTGTGGCACGTGGGAGGTATTTTGTGGTTGTGCTGCATGGGCTTCTCACTGTGGTGGCTTCTCTTGGAGCAGAGCACAGGCTCTAGGGTGTGTGGGCTTTAGAAGTTGAGGCATGCAAGTTCAACAGTTGTGGCATGCAGACTTAATTGCCCTATGACATGTGGAATCTTCCTGGACCTGTGTTTGAACCCGTGTCTCCTGCATTGGCAGACAGATTCTTAATTACTAGATCACCAGGGAAGTCCAACAATGTGATTTTTTTAATGTTTAGCTGGAAAGCTGTATTTGTCAGCTCACGCAGCCAAAACAAAATACCATAAAATGGGTGACTTCAGGAACAGAAATTTATTTTCTCACTGTTTCTTGAGACTGGCAGTCCGAATCAGAGTGGCAGCATGGTTGGATTCTGGTGAGAGCTCCATTCCTGGATCATAGATGGATGTCTTCCTGCTGTGTCCTCACATGGCAGTGAGAGAGACAGAGACAGAGAAAGAGAGAGAGAGAGAGAGAGAGAGAGAAACAGACACAGTGACAAAGACAGAGTGAATACAGTGGCGTTTCTTCTTATGTGAGCCCCACTTTTATGACCTCATCTAGATCTAATGGTCTCCCAAAGGTTTCATCTTCAAATATTATTTCATTGGCGGTTAGGAATTCAACATACAAATTTGGTGGGAGACACAGTTGAGTCCATAGCAGAGGTAGATGTCAACAGCTTTAGGTCACAAAATCAGTATGTAAAAGCAGTGATTATCATTGGATGTGAGAAATTCAGTTAACCTCTTTCACTCTTACAATGAACCTTCTCTTCTAGTTTCTTCCTGCTTCTTGGCTATCCCTCTCACCATTTCCCACCCACCCCCACTTAGGTCCATTCCCTGTGTTTCTCCTTTGCACTTCTTTTCTGTTTATGTGTCTGTCTGATCCACCAGTGTGATATTCCCATCATCCACCTCACCTCACTGGCCTTGTTATTTCAAGCCATTTTGCAGATACATCCTGAAACATGTTGGGAATCAATGTATGTGTACTAAATGAAGGAATATTTTCTAATGACTGACAGGAAAAGCATCTCCTCCATGTAGGAATCAGTATTATAGGTGTCATATTTGTAGCACCATACATAAAGCCTTGTGTCTTGTTC
>NW_011484409.1:0-817 GCF_000754665.1 Bison bison bison
GGTTTTGAGCTTGTGGAATCTGCCTTTATAATAAACTCTAAAATTGGATAACTTGGATATTTGAATATTTCATAAACTGAAATTTTAGGCAGGTAAAAGCCCAAGTCTTTAATAATACGGTTTTCTCTTGAAACGCACCGTAGCACCATAGTCAAATTTCAAAGTTAGTGAGTTACAGATAATAGGAGTAAAATGACACCTTGGTTAATAAGTCCTCTGGGAGCAAAACGCTCCTTTATAGAAAGGTGGCCGGGGTGTCAGAGTTCTCGTTCCAGTTTCTTTTTTGGGGGATTGAAGAAGGAGAAGGCATGCTCCTGGCCTCAGGTATAGCTCAACTTCTTCATAGCTGGGCTGGTGCTGGCTGTAGTGGGGTAGGGAGCATCCTTTTAGAGGGTTGTAACTCTCTCTTCTGAGTGCTGGGAAGGAAACTGTTGACTGTGATGGGAGTCTGTGCTGTTCACCTGAACTGCATGTCCATGTTGCTGTCTGCCTCCCACCAGCACCACTTGTGTACTCTCTCACCTTATATGGCTTCTTAAGGCGGGGCAGTTTTGACTGAGACTTCACTTTTTTAGGTAGTAGATACAGAATCAGCATTTAGAATTCATTTATTAAAAAGTAGTGTGGTTGATTTACAATGTTACATTAGTTTCAAGTAGAACTCATTCTTTTGCTTATTCTTTTTGTTTCTACTTCTGTCTGTCTATCCATCTATCTGCTGATGCTGCTGCTGCTAAGTCGCTTCAGTCGTATCCGACTCTGTGCGACCGCATAGACGGCAGCCCACCAGGCTCCCCCGTCCCTGGGATTCTCCAGG
>NW_011484409.1:3733-4784 GCF_000754665.1 Bison bison bison
TACCAACAAACCTGACTGCTATTGTGAATTCTAAGTACGTGGTTCTTCACAGAACATCTACCAGACTGTTAGCTCTACTAACAGTTAACTCTACTGTTAGAGTTATTCATTGTTGAAAACATATTTGAACCAGATTGACAGACCACTCTTGCTCTAGCCCACCTACCAGTAATACACAGTCCTTCACTGACATGGTGTTCAGTGTGAAAAAAAAAAGAATTTGTACATTTGATGAGTTTTAAATTTTCATTAAAAAATCCTTTGAATAAACAGTGCCAAGCAGATGACAAGGGCTTAATACGTGTTTGCACTAGCAATTTTGAGAATATATCTTCTCTACTCTTTAAGTGTCCAGCTTTGCTTTAATTTGCATATTCTGGAATACTAATGAGGTTGGAGTTGAGCATTTTCTATCTGT
Source organism: Bison bison bison (assembly GCF_000754665.1). NCBI lineage: Eukaryota > Metazoa > Chordata > Mammalia > Artiodactyla > Bovidae > Bison > Bison bison. Next base: position 4,152 of record NW_011484409.1, read on the forward strand.
TAATTATTTGTACCTATATATTTATGAATTGTGTCCTTATATCATTTACACCTGTTTCCCTTGGGGTAATTTTTTAAAATATGGACGGCTTTGAGACAGCATTGCAGTGTTAGTGTCACCCTGCCAACATGTGACAATTGCTTAGATTGTCTATTTCCTTTGTCTTCAAATAAGAGTGCAAAAAATGCCATAGTCTGTGTATGTTTGGTTTGACCACCTTTGTAATGCTTTTAATAAGATGATCAAACAGTACTTCTTTACCTAATGCTCTTCAAAAAAGTAATTGTTCCCTTTGAGCAAGTACAGTTGACTGATTCAAGCACACTTTGTGGAAGATTGCTTTTGTGCTCTGTGGTTGGTCATTGTTTAGGAAATAAGATGTGTCCAGTGGTGGTGGGGTGGATGGGAAAGATGTGGTAGTAATGTATAGACGTTATAAGAAAAAGATTGAATTTTTCAAAAGAAAATTGATGAACACAATCTTACCCATGAATAATTGAACAGTTTTGATGAAGTGGGACTATTTGGACTGAGTTAGCTTAATTCTAAATTGGCATGTAAAAGTGAATCCAAATACCAATTGTTTTCTTTCTCTCGAAATAACAGTTGTTTTAAGCAGAGTTAGGAATGATT
>NW_011484409.1:4884-6459 GCF_000754665.1 Bison bison bison
GTTATCTACTTATCTCCCATAAACAGTTGATTTTTCAGATTGATAGACTGGAGGAGAGCAGAGATATTCTATTATTAGGTAGCCTTAGAAGAGATAGTGGTAATTAATAATTCTACTGTGTTTCTGACTGGTAGCATTACCTCATGGAGTTAACTCTCAGACTGAGAAGTTATTTAGAACATGAAATTTCTTCAGAAAAATTGTCCTGAGGAGGTTATGTCTCTCTATCAGGGTTTCTCAACCTTGGCATTCTTGAAATTTTTGCCTGAGTACAACTTTGATGTGGAGACCTTTCTTGTGTGATGTAGGATGTTTCATAGTGTCCAACTAGATGAGAGGAGCAACCCCCGCCTCCACCTAGCGACCATGTAAAATGTGCCCAGACACGGCCAAGCATGGGCGTGGGGTGATGGGAGGCAAAAATCCCCTTGATTCCCCTCCCTCCACTGAGGGCCACTAGTCCCTGTATTGCTTCTAACCAATATAACTTGAAAAAATAAGATTAAAAAATGTTATTTGTTCTTAGAATTACTCAGATAATCATTCCTTTAAGGATAGTTTGATGTAATTGTGGCTTGGGGTTTGCAGAGAGGTTTCACCTCCTTGCAATGCTGAAGAACAATGTGCTTCGCATCCAGTCAATAAACTTAATGAAAAGGAGATGGAGTATTGAATCTGCTGAGGTTGACATGACATGTGGTGTTACTGATGCAGAAATAATAGGGAGTGTTGTGAATGTTAAAAAGTCAAAAGATGTTGATAAAAAGTCATGAAGAAGATGATTTTAGTAAAGGCTTCTTTAGCTTTTGAAGTAATTAGTTAGAAAGCCAGACATATTATCTTGCCAAGAAAGGACTGTGTTTTCATATTCTGCCTTTCAATTTTAGGAGCAAGAGACCACTGACATGAAGCAAGTGGTTGTTTGCAGTTTATTCAAAAAAAGCAATTTCCAGGATGTGTCATAGGGGCAGTGCAGTTTCAGCTTTACTCCTGTCCTGTTTACATCTGTGGTTCTATAAAATGAAAATTGATGGTCCTTTAAAGCATTGCATGATAAATAAGTGTCTCTGGATTGACCCATAGAAATGATGATATATTAAACCTCTCATGTGCCAGGTTCTATGTCGGGAATACAGAAACTAATGAAACATTCTGCTTGAATGTCCCATTAAAATAATCCTGGATGAATGGAATTTTTCTGGTTAGGGATATCAGTTACCATCATTCTATTTGCCACTTTTCCATTTGATTCTGTAATTATAAATGTCTGTGTGCAGAAACTGGTTAAAATATCTGTGAGTATGTGTAGGCTATATATCATGTATATAATTTAATTCTTTTAAAAAGCTATTTCCGAAACTAGTGGAAAGCTATATTCATTTTTTATGCTTATTAAAATATTGTTTAAATTTTCCTCTTCTTTATTAAATATCCATGAGAGTTGAATAAAACATAGTTATATATTATTAATTCATTTTTTGGTTATACTATGGCTCTAATATTGTTAAGAAGAAATGACATCACCCTGAAGGCCAAGATTTTTGCTAATTATTGCAGGATTTAAAGCCATTTGGT
>NW_011484409.1:7782-8805 GCF_000754665.1 Bison bison bison
AAAAATTTGGCTGTGCTCTGCAGCTTGTGGGATCTTAGTTCCCAATCAGGGATCGAACATGGGCTCTCAGCAGTGAAAGCACAGAGTCTTAACCACTGGGCCACCAGGGAATTCCCTCATGTGTAAAACTGTTTGTTCAGTTGGGGTTAATTAGAACTACAGTAACACGAGAGGAAGTAATGTATAGTATATCACAGTTAATCTTTGTTTTTTTTATTTATGGGATCTTTGAAATTTGGAAACAGACTATATTTAGATTCAGATCCTGGCCCAGTCACTTTACTAATTTTGTGACCTTAGGTAAATAATTTTTAACCCTTCTGTGGCTCATTTTCCCTCCCCTTAATAAAAAGGAGATGATAGTAATATTATTGCAGTGGATTGCTTTGAGGATTATATGAGATCATGTGTGTAAATTTCTTGACAAGTATATACAGTGATTGTCCAATAAATGACAAGTATTATTTTTATTTCTAAAAGTAGATATTCCAAAAATTTTAACTGCAAATAATACAATTTGATGGTATTGCTACCTAAACAATCCCAGAGCAATAACTCTGGCACTGAAAAAATAAACCCTTTGTAATTATAGTTTTGAGTCAGCTGTTAGGTTGATTTCTTAGTTCTCATCTATCTCTTCTGATCTCAGAAGGCTTTTTACAAATATATATCTATTTCTTTTGTGATATAGAATGATATGAGCCTAAAATACAATGCAACAGCATTCATGTGTGTTCCATAGTCAGATGATTGGCACATAATCCGATGAGTGTTTCTTTAAATCATCTCATTATTGTGAATTATATGACATGTTTTCATTTGGTTTTCCTTCTGATTTAAAAACCTTTTCAGATCTCTAGTGGAAGAGGAAGACCAGCACATGAAATTGTCCCTTGGAAGCAGCGAAATGGGCCTCTCTTCCCATTTGCAGTCTTCCAAGGCCGGAACCACACGCATCTTTACCAGCAATACCCATAGTTCTGTGGTGTTACAGGTAAGTTCACTGTCCCTTTTACATTATTT
>NW_011484409.1:8905-9454 GCF_000754665.1 Bison bison bison
AACCACCCAGGGTTTTTATAGTGTGGGATGTCACTAGTGGGAGATGTTGTGCCTGTGTGTAGACAGGAACCCTGTATACTTTTGCTGTGATCTTAAAACTGCTCTTATATTTTTTAATTTGTAAAAGTTATTTTATTTTATTTATTGGCTGTGCTGGGATATGGCATGTGGGATCTTAGTTCCCTGACCAGGGATCAAACCCGCACCACTCTCACATTGGAAGCACAGAATTTTGACTGCTGGACCACCAGGGAAGTCTAAAACTGCTCTTAAAAAATAAAGTTTACTAATTAAAAAAAAATGTAAACAGAGGAGAAACCTTGAGGGGGAAAATTATATGCCTTCCTGATGTTAAAAGATATTCTGAATCCATTGTTTATTTCATTTGTGTAAGGGAGATTTTGCTCTCATGCTACTTTCTTACAGAATGTTGTATCTGGCAACGTTGGCTTTTCATTTTGTCTTCAGTTCAGTTCAGTCGCTCAGTCGTGTCCGACTCTCTGCGACCCCATGAATTGCAGCACGCCAGGCCTCCCTGTCCATCACCAA
>NW_011484409.1:9582-11994 GCF_000754665.1 Bison bison bison
TGGCAAAGTAATGTGTCTGCTTTTGAATATGCTATCTAGGTTGGTCATAACTTTTCTTCCAAGGAGTAAGCATCTTTTAATTTCATGTTGTCTTAGGAGGGTAAATATCACAAAGCCCCCACATTAAATTTTCTAGTTCCTCACTCACAACCTATTTTCCTATCACCTTTTATCATAGTTCTCGAGATTGTATTTATTTGGTGTCTCAGCTCACATTGACAGTTGTGGATATAGGAGAAGGGTTGAGGGCTTCTGGAGGCAAACACACTGATACATGCAAGAAGTAATAACTGACATCAAAGGCAAGAACAGAAAAACAATAGAAAGCCAAAAGAACACCAACAAGTGTGATATGGAGCTGTTTAACATAGGGATAGGCAGTCCAAGTACTTCTGAGTACTGTGGACACTCCTTGACCTCTGTGGGTGTTGCTGACTTAGAGAATATAGTATAATGCTCGATGTCCATAAATTTCTTTTAGATATAGTTAAATTATATCAATCTTCTCAGATTACTAAGGTAAGGAAAATAAATCCTTCTAAATATATTTGTAAAAGAAATCTCCCCAGATGAATTTCATGCATATCATTGGCCAAGAACCATCATGGTCAAGCAGTATATAGTATAGTATATAGCTTAATGAGAGAAGGAGGCTTGTACTTGCTATGTGGCTAATTAATGTCTCTGGGATTCATTTTTCTTATCTCTAAAATATGACTCGGGAAGCAGATTTCTAAATTTTCTTCAAGTTCCCATCTGTGATTCATTGAAATCTCATTTTCCCCATGTTTCAGTTTCTGATGGGAGCTGGATTTTATGGTTCCTCATTCATCAATAGAAATGAGAGGGCCAGAAAGGAAAAAAGCTTCCCATCTCCCAGAATCTTAGGTTCTACGTAAGTGGTTTAACTGTTGGTTTTACAAGAGTATGGGAGGAGGAGAATGAGAGGTCAAACAGGAAAAACATGAAAGGAAGAGGTTTTTTGGTTACATTAAAGTACTTTCTCTAAAGAAAAAGAGACTCACCCCCTCCACTATACTTCTGCCCTATCCATGACCATAGTCATGGATTAAAGCCCATTTTTGTGGTCCTGCTAATTTTAAAAATTTACTTTATATCAAATAGTGAAAGCCACTCTAGTATAGTCAAAAAGATTTAGAACAGTAGTCCTCAGATCTTATTCCATATCAGAATCACAAGGAGGAGGGCTTGTTAAACTGAGTATTGTGGCCCACCCCAGAGTTTTTGAATCAAAAACACTCGAGGTGGGAGCCAGCTCGGCCTTTGTTGGTCTAGGCTAGTGATGGGAATGGAAACGTGAGAGTAACCCGAGAGTTTGTTCTTTCTTCAACTGATTTTTTCATGTGGTAATGTAGTGGTACTATTCCATATTGCTATTGAAAAACATTGTACGGTGTCTTTAAAAGTCTATTAAAAATTGTGTTCTCACTAACTGAGATTTTTAAGTCCAAGTACTAGCAGACTGGTTTTTTTTTTTTTTGTATCTAATCTTAGGTGTGTGGTTGTCAAGGGAACAAGCTAGAGAAGTGTTTAATGGGTAAATGTTATCATTGTTTTAAAATTAGTAATCGCACAAGCTCCAGCTTCAAAAGGCATTGAAAGTAGCTGTCAGGGGAATAGATCCATGGGGAGAAACTATTTAAAGAAGTCTCACTCTGAAGGATACCCCAGTGCACAACTGTAGTGGCAAGGACATGAGTTTAGGCAAAAAGTAGAATCTGAGTTTTACCACTTACAGCTAGTTATGTGACTTTGGGAAAGTCTTTGTACTCTCTGGGCCAGTTTCCTTATCTGTAATGTGGGTAGTAGATGTGAAGATTAAATGCAGCAAGTCATGGAACAGTAAGGTGCATAATAAATATCCATTTATTTCCCTTCCGTTTGAACCAAACAGTGAAGGTGTCAGAGGAAATGTCATTGATCAGAAGTGATGGGTGTGCCAAATAAGGTGCCCATCTGGTTGGCTTGATCTGCTCTAGCAGATTATTTGTCTCCAGTAAATAGGCTCTAAGAAACAAGGCTGTTGAAGAAAGTGCCTGGAAATAATTTTGATACCTAATACACTTGGATTCCTAGAATCTTGAATAAATCCCAGGAGAATTCATGATTCTCATTTGTGTTAGCAGTGCAAAATACTTGTACTGAAGTAAGAACCAGGGTTTGCTTAAGTAATAATTGATGAAATCAAGGATTTTTCACTTCCCTCACTCCTTTACTACTGCTACAACTCTGGTGATTTTTCATGGAAAATTTGCATCCTTTGGCTTCATGCTATTATCTCAGGTTGTTAACATCTTTTAAACCCCATCCTATGGTGAGGGAACGACAGAGGATTAGATGGCTGGATGGCATCACTGACTCGATGGACGTGAGTCTGAGTGAACTCCGGGA
>NW_011484409.1:12383-13015 GCF_000754665.1 Bison bison bison
TTCATGGTGTTGCAAAGAGTCGGACACGACTGAGCGACTGAACTGGACTGAACTGATGGTGATTCATCAAATCATACCCTTCCTAACACCTTCACTTTTAAAAATAACAGCTTTAGGGAGATGTCATTCACCTATCATAAAATTCATCCCTTTCAAAAAGTGTACGATTCAGTTGGGTTTAGCATATTTGCAAGGTTTGGCAAATATCACCACAGTCCATTGTAGAACATTATTATCTGTATTATCACCTGTATCCATTAGCTGTCATTCCCCATTTACTCATAATCTCTTTCTTAACCTGTAACAATCATTAGTCTACTACATATCTCTATAGTTTTGCCTATTCAGAATATTTCACGTAAATGGAATTATATACCATGTAGTCTTTTGTGACTGGTTTCTTTTACTTAGAATGGTGTTTTCAAGGTTCCCCCACACTGTAGCATGCATCAGTACTTCTTTTTTACAACTAAATAATATTCCATTCTATGAATATACCACTTTTATAAAAATTCACTCATCCATTTATGGACATTTGGTTTGTTTCCACTTTGGGGCTATTGTGAATAATTATGCTATGAACATTCATGTACAAGTGTCTGCATGAACATGTTTTCATTTATCTTTTGTGT
>NW_011484409.1:13115-14042 GCF_000754665.1 Bison bison bison
CTTTTTTATTATAGCCATACTAGAAGGTGTGAAGTGATATCTTATGGTTTTGATTTGTATTTTCCTGAGTGCTAATGATATTGAGCATCTTTTCACTTTTGCACTGGCCATTTGTATATCACCTGTGGAGAACTGTCTCTTCAGGTCAGTTCTCCATTTGTTAGTTGAGTTATTAATCTTTTCATTATTCAGTGGTAGGAGTTCTTTATATATTCTAGATACAAATCTCCTAGCAGCAGATATATGATTTCCAAGTATTTTCTCCCAGCATCTTCGGTTTTGTGGTTCCTTGTTGGTCTTCCATAACTACTCTGCCAATCTTCAGTTCTTTATCCATTCGACTGTGTAATCTTTGCTACTGCTTTACCTTAGTAGAGTTAATGGGACAGATAGACAAGGCAAATTTCTGGAAGACTTCTGATTTTTTATTATTCTCTAAACATACGTTATTCTTTCACACTTAAGTATCTTTGCACTCATCCCTTCTCCCTGGAATACCTTAAGTACTTAACATTTTTTGGTCTGGTAAACCCTTATTTATTCATAATAATCCATCTTAAATGGTAAATTGTAAAACTGGAATTCCAGTTTTGGGCTGAACTCACATTCTGCCCACTACAGTTATACAGTGGGTAATCCTGCAGAGTGAACCATCTGAAAACAGTTTCTCCCCATGGATCTGTTCTTTTGAAAGCTAATTTCAATGCTGTTTAAAGCTGGAATTTGTGTAACCTAGGCAGAGTTCGTAGCTCCTTCTTTTACTCTCTGAGCCCATCAGTATCACCTACCAGTGAGATCCACAAGATCTAGAATCTAGTTTGTTTTCTCTGTCTGCCTATGATCTAGTATAGGGCACAGGGTAAATGCTTAATAAATGTAAATAAATTATAAGTATTGTTATGTATTATTAATATTATTATCATCATT
>NW_011484409.1:14636-16325 GCF_000754665.1 Bison bison bison
GTATACTAATTGTAGAATAGTTATCTAGGTGGAAACATATCATTTCTTGATTGTTGAATATGCTTACTCAAGCCTATTAAGCTTGAAAATGCCTCTATCCTCCAGATGTCTAGGCTGCTAGTTAATATTTTTTCATAATAAGATCGGTGCCTATCAGATTGCTCTCCTCCATTTTATCTATTTATTTTCTCATCCAACTTTAGTTGCAAAGTCACTGAAAGATTTGATTGTATCAGCTCAAGTTATTATCTATGTAATAGAATGCTGAAGAAATGGGTTTTCTCAAGAACTTAAATTAACTTGCACTGTTTTCCAGTGGGCTAACTTCATGAAATACTTCAGTTCACTTCAGTTCAGTCACTCAGTCGTGTCCGACTCCTAGCAACCCCATGGACTGTGTATAGGTTTGAGGAAATTTCTTTGTGTTCCTAGTCTGCTGAGAGTTTTGTTTTTTTATTTCAAATCATAAATCGATATTGGATTTTGTCAAATGCTTTTTTTGTACCTACTGAGATGATCTTATCATTTTTCTTTTTTAGTCTACTAATAATATGAATTAAATTAATTGACTTTTGCATGCTAAAGCAGCCATGCCTTATAGGAATAAACCCCACTTGGTCATAATGTATTAACCTTTTTATATATTTTTAAATTTGACTTGCCAGAATTTTAGGAATTTTTTCATCTATGGTCATGAGAAATTTTGATTGTGGTTTTCTTTGATTATCTTTGGTTTTGGTAGGATAATGCTGGCCTTGTAGAATGAATTAGGACATGTTCCTTCTTAATTTTCTGGATCTGGTTTTGTAAAATTGGTGTTATTTCTTCCTTAAATGTAGAGTATTATTTACCAGTGAAAATTCAGTTTTATGGTGTGTGTATATATAACACATATACACACATATATATATAGCTATTTAGTTTATCTGAGTACTTAGAGAAATAATGAAAAATAAGGCTAAACAGTTGAGTTAGGGCCAGATTAATCTTTAAAGTCTTATATAATGATATAAAGCAGTGATAGAAAGCCATTAGCAGTTTTTAAACTCCAAGCAGTGTTATATTATGAGAACAAAGTTTAATTAATCTGTTCCTTTTCTGTCCTCTGAATGAAATGAATAATGTCTCAGAGCAACATGACTGTGGTGTTGCTTTGATCAAATATATTGCATTTACTTAAAGAGTGGAGTAAACGTATTCCTCAACCTTCTCTTCTTTTAGTTCCTTAATCTTTGTTCATAAAACATATTTAATGTTAATTTTTATTGCTCTTCTCAGGATGCATTTCCTTTTTATTCCCCTTCCTTTTCCAAATTATACTGATCAAAGCTAGATAGACTATGCTAGTAAGTTATTTCCAATGCAGAATTTAGTGTAGAGATTTGGTTATCAGATTATTTTTTTTAATACCTGAGAGTATCAATCTAGCTATTTTCCCATAGTAGTATTATATTTAATTTGAAAGCTGTTGACATTCAAGCAACTTTTAGTATACATTATTTGTAACTTATCAGGTTTCTATAGTATAGATGTATAATATCAGCACATACCCTCCTCTGTTTTAATGTGACCATTTAAAAGTTTATCAAACTCATTTAAAAATGTCAGTCCTTTAGGGTATGTACCTCCCTCTGTTTAATAGTATTTGAAGTTTTGATATGTTAGGTAAATTTACTACAGAGAAGAAAA
>NW_011484410.1:0-647 GCF_000754665.1 Bison bison bison
ATGTCACCTCGTGAAAAGGGACCGGCTTGACATTCCTTACCAATTCTCTCTCTCTCTTTTTTTTTTTTTGACAAGAGTTTGATTTATTTACTTTTGGCTGGGCTTGGTCTTCATTACTTCCCAGGGACTTTCTCTAGGTATAGCAGGCAGGGCTGCTCTCTCGTTGTGGTGTGGAGGCTTCTCATATGGTAGCTTCTAACTGTGGCGCATGGGCTCTCGGGCATGCAGGCTTCAGCAGTTGCAGCCCTCAGGCTTGGTCGTTGCAGCACATGGGACTTGTTACCCTGCGGCACGTGGGGTCTTCCCAGACGGGGGATCGAACCCATGTACCCTGCGTTGGCAGGCCAATTCTTAACCACTGGACCACCAGGGAAGCCCTCAGCAATTCTTATCCATACAGTACTAACCCCATTTGGCATTTAAAACTAGTATACAAGAGAATTCACATCTTTCCTGAAAATACCCCCAAAACACCCTGTAAAAACACAGTGTTCTGTTTTCATTTATTCAGTTCATCCATCAGGCATTTGGTGAAGTGTTCTTGAGGTGCTATGAAAAATTTGAATCTGGCAGAAAAACACTTTTAGAAAAACTGTCATAGGAAACTGGTCTTACAAGACAGGAGCCACAAAATGAATGCTGTAGAC
>NW_011484410.1:3399-5466 GCF_000754665.1 Bison bison bison
TTGGTCATAGCTTTTCTTCCAAGGAGCAAGTGTCTTTTCATTTCATGGCTACAGTGATTTTCCAGCCCAAGAAAATAATGTATGTCAATTGTACCTCAATAAAAAAAATTTTTTCAAGTGAAGATGGGGTCACACAAAGGCTTTTCCCAGGATGTCTGGCAACTATTAACAAAACCATGTCAATTAAACCACAGTGTCCACTGAGGATCATGGACATTTACATTGCATTTAATTATTTTGGAAGTTCCCAGACTACAAGTTGTGACAGTGTAGGCCTCCTATCATTGCCTGACTCCTCATTTTTGCTCTGTAATTTTAGGATTTAGGATCCTTCCTCTACATCAGTACATAAAGAAGACCAGTGTAATAGAGCTCATTTTAAAATGAAAGTGTTAGCCACTCAGTCATGTCCAAATCTTTGCAATGCCGTGGACCGTAGCCCACCAGGGTCCTCCGTACATGAAATTTTTAAGGCAAGAATACTGGAGTGGGGTGCCATTTCCTCCTCCAGGGGATCTTCCCAACCCAGGGATAGAACCCAGGACTCCTGCATTGCAGGCAGAGTCTTTATCATCTGAGCCAATAAGAAAGTGTAATAGAGCTCATTTTGAGAGGATTCAAATGGACCAGTGGTACCAACCAAAATGTACCTCCTTAAACAACCAGAGCCCACACTGGGGTATGTGGGCCAGCATTAGGTCTCTATTCCCAACAGTGGTTACAGAAAGCAAGTCTGTTATATTTGCAAAAGAGAAAGGGAAAAACATATTACGAGTTTCTTCTTGGGAGTTCCCTGGAGGTCTAGCAGCGGGGATTCTGAGCTTTCACTGCCATGACCCAAGTTCAATCCCTCATCAGGGAACTGAAATCCTGAAAAGCACAAGGTGTGGGCAAAAAAAAGAAAAAGAAAAAGAACGGCAGTAACAAAAATGAGTTTCTTCTCATCACTAGAAATAATCATCTGTAACTGTATGGTGATGGACGTTAACTACACTTGTGGTAATCATTTTGCAATCTATGCAAACAGCAAATATTATGTTACACACCTGAAACTAGTGGATGTCAGTTATACCTCATTCAAAGAAAAGAAATAGAAAAGGAGGTTCTTGGGTATTCATGCTGTAGTTTGGACATTGATGAGAACATTTTCTCTTTTCCCTTTTTTCTTGTTGCTCTTTCACCCTTGAGAACTCCTCTAAGAGACCACTGTGTAAAGCCAGGAGAAGCAAGTCACCAAAACGTCAGGTTTTCTTTTCCTGTGAGTTTTCTTTGCCTGTGTGACAGGGCAGAGGCCTGGGCCTCCCAAGCCCTGGCCAGACTGGCTGTGAGCCCAGCCCCTGGCCTTAGGCTCCCAGCCCAGGTTTCCAGACCCGTCACTCCAACCCCTGTCAGGTCTGCAGCCCAGGTCCATCACAACCCTCACACAGGGCTCTGCAGCAAAGCTAATAATAAAACTTTCCTGATTTTTCCTCCTACCAGTGCTTCTTTGATACAACTTAAGGTTTTCTATGGTCTCAAGTATTCACCTCTTGATCCCATGACCTAGAAATAACTCATCACTACTTGAGGAAATGAAAAAGTACTTCAGATTAACACAGGTCCAAATCTACCCTGAATTGACCCCACCAACAACAAACAAATTCCACAAAACCCACTTGTTCCTAATTGTACCACAAAAAGTGGTTTAAAAACATCCTGAGATTAGAAATTCCTCAAGAGAATATTCATTTATGCATTTGATAGTTTCATAACATTGAATCTGTGTGATATCTTCAAGGCATAAGTAGACTACATATTAAAATTATATTTTTTACCCTTTTTGGGTCACTGGAAATTTGTCTGTAATTGCTCATTTTCGGTTTTGTTTTCATTGACAAATTTAGCGTGCCACTCCCTACCTTGCATTACCAAACTCTGAAAAACAACAGCAGGAGAACGTGGACTTTAAGCTTTCTACCCCATCCATCTCGGTGCAACTAAACAGATGCTAGTTACTCCTATAGTGTGTTCTCTGAACCAATTACTCCCTTGTGCCAGCACTGAAATATTCACAAAATCACTCATTTT
>NW_011484410.1:8416-9747 GCF_000754665.1 Bison bison bison
GAGGCATTTACAGGTGTCCTGGGGCATGGGAATATCCCGAATATCAAGAATAGCTTCTAACCATGAGTCTCATGCTTGACGTTGTACTTGATTTATCCTGTTTCTACCTGCTCCCTCATCACAATCATCATCCCCCTTTCAAAAGAAATGAAACCAGAGTGTTACTGCTCAGTGTCACTCACCGACAAGCTCTGTGCTGCCCTGATCCACTCACTGCACTTTCACCTGTGGCCCCTCTTCTACCACTGGGTTGGAACAGAGAAGCAGGAGCAGGTAGACAGAGCTGGGGCTGCTGTATTAGGCAACCTGCCTTTGAGGGGCACGAGATTTGATCAGACAGCCTCTTAGGCACCTTTATCCTGGAGACATTAATCATTTTTATCATTAATTAATTGTGTTGGTAAATTCTTTAAACCTCTCTTTCTCTCTTTTTTCCCATGCCCCATGGCATATGGGATCTTAGTTTTCCCCACCAGGGATTGAACCGGTATTCCCTGTAGTGGAAGTGCAGAGCTTAACCACTGGACTGCCAAGGAAGTCCCTCAAGGATCTCATTCTTAATGACATTTTATTGCAGGTGTGGAAAAGAGGTGGCGACATTTGTGTGCCATCACTAATGTGCTCTTTGGAAGCTTGTATTTAGGATGTTCCTTACATTGTGGGCAGTAACACTTTGGCATTGAAGATTTCCAATAAAACTTTACAGATGACCACATCACATTGCTTTATATCCACCACTTCAGTCACTTTCTCTTTATTCATTTATTCATGAGGGTCTGTGAGAAGGGAGATATTTATCCTCTGATGATTCCCAATGAGGACAGGATGGTTTCCTGTGAAAATGACATCTGTCCTGCACATTTTTGTACCTGTGAGTGTCAGTAAGCCTATGTTGGGTGCGGTATACAGGCCCTGTGCTGGGCGGTGGGGGAATGTCACAATACCCGACCCAGCCAATGTGCTGTGGGTTCTCAGTGTCTCCAGAGGAAGATCAGCCCACACCAGAGAAAGAAGCCACAGATTATGGAGGCGGATTGCAGAGCCCCACCACTTCCTTGCTCTGTGACCCTGGGCAAGTTGGCTGACCTCTCTCTGTGCCTCAACTGTCCTCTCTATAGAATGGATCTCATGATGGTATGTGCCTTATACAGTTCTGAGGTTTAAATAAAGGAATAAAGTTAAGTCCCGTGGTGAGCACTCAACCAGCATCAACTGGTGCTGGAGTGAAGGGATCAAGACTGTGGTCAGTTTGTATCCTTGTCCACACTGACATTGATGATATCAGGTGAGGAGTTATTGGGAAGAACAGAAGAATTTATATGTTGAAAACA
>NW_011484411.1:0-649 GCF_000754665.1 Bison bison bison
CTAATAATGAACTTTATACCTGTTTTTTTTTTAAACAGTTTTTGCCTTCTTGAGACATTCTTGCTTTCTAATGGGGGAAAGAACCAGGGTCACTTTGCTTCTAGCCTCAGGCCCCTGGTGTTCTGGCAGGTAGGACCCCTGGTTTTCATTCAGGCGCCCCAGGTTCAATTCCTGGGCAGGGAACGAAGATCTCTTTTCAGAACCCCTCACTGCCATCTCTCTGAGGTCATCCCCACAGCTCACCACCACATCACCAAAGGTTTATTAACAGGCACTCTCTTTACCCACTACAATGTATCCAGATAACAAGAAAAAACTCCTAGGCGCGTTGAAAGGCAAAAACAAACAAAAGACCCCCCAAACCCAAACAGTTTGAAGACACAGAGCGAGCATCAGATGCAGACATGCCAGGAAAGTTGGAATGGTCAGAACAGGAACCTAAATCAGCTATGATCACTGTGCTGAGGGCTCTAGTGGATAAAGCAGACAGGTGCGAGAACAGCTGGGCAACGAGAGCAGGAGAGGGGAATCCTAAATTAGGAAGAAATGCTGGAGACCAAAACACTGTCCCAGAAATTCTAGACTGACTTTGATGGGCTTCTTAGTAAATCAGAGGACGCTGATGTGGAAGTAATCTCAGAAGGAGATT
>NW_011484411.1:4877-5318 GCF_000754665.1 Bison bison bison
CTCTCATCCATACATGACCACTGGAAAAACCATAGCCTTGACTAGACAGACTTTTGTTGGCAAAGTAATGTCTCTACTTTTGATGGGGGCCACAGGATGGGGCCACAGGAGACTCAGAAATAAACCCTCTGCCCCAAAGGCCGACGACTCCACTTGGCTCCCTCCTCACACAGCTCTTCGGAAGATGCTGAGACCTTCTGACCGTTGGAGAGAAGGTGAGAAATAATAATAAAACTAAAAACAAAACAGCAAAATTGGGACTTCCCTGGCAGTCCAGAGGAGAAGCCTCTGTGCTTCTAGTGTAGAAGCTGCAGGTTCCATCCCTGGCCGAGTTAATAAGATCCCACATGCCATGTGGTGAGGCAAAAACAAAAGAAGAGAAAACAAGCAAGCAAAAGCCGTCCGAGCAATCTGATTAAGAAATAGGCAGAGGGGGCTTCC
>NW_011484412.1:0-1038 GCF_000754665.1 Bison bison bison
CCCCCTGGCCCTCGTTGCTTCCCCCCTGAGGGGAGGCATCGCTAGGGACTGTGGCAGGCTCCTCTGAACGCTGAGCGGCGGAGGTCCAACTTCACGTATGGATCCAGTAAATGAGAATTCAGCCAGAGAGGCTGCCGCGATCGTAGACCTCGATCCCGACTTCGAACCCCAGAGCCGTCCCCGCTCCTGCACCTGGCCCCTTCCCCGACCAGAGCTCGCTCCCGAGCCGTCCGAGGCGTCCGAGGTGGAGTCAGGTCTGGGAGAGAAGGTACACCCGGAGGGGCGCTCGGACGGGCGCACCCAGCCGACCCTGTTGCCCGCCAGGCTCCCAGACTCGGCAGGGGGTCCCCAGCCCAGGATCCTGGGGGCTGTAACAGGTCCTCGGAAGGGAGGCTCCCGCCGAAATGCCTGGGGAAATCAGTCATATGCAGAACTCATCAGCCAGGCCATTGAAAGCGCCCCCGAGAAGCGACTGACACTGGCCCAGATCTATGAGTGGATGGTCCGCACGGTGCCCTACTTCAAGGACAAGGGTGACAGCAACAGCTCAGCAGGATGGAAGGTAACTATGATCCCCCTCAATACCTATCTGCCCCTGGTTCCCACCCGTCTCCTTACTTCTACTCTGCCTCCCCTTTTATACCCCTACCCCAGAGATCCACCTTCCGCGGTCAATTAGACAAGCGTTTACTTAGGACATAGTATATGCTGCTAGGTGCTTGATGCTGAAGGATCACAATGAATAAGACATTGTCCTTGCCCTGGAGAAAACTGAATTCTCTGCTCACTGCTCAACACTCCCAGCACTTTGGCTTGGGCTGCCCAAAACACTTATCCCCACAGAGAAGTCTTTATCCTATGTACAGCGGGAACTGTGTGGATTCCCTGCAGGAACCTAGCCTTCCCTCCTCCCCCACCTCCCACCCCAACACCTTTTCTCCCATTCCTGTGGGATTACTTGGATTCCCTGCTTGCCTCCCAGTACCTCAGGGTAGAAGTACTGTTCTAGGATTCTGCTACCCAAGAAGATGGAATGAA
>NW_011484412.1:5282-5614 GCF_000754665.1 Bison bison bison
GGTCCCCAAGCCCCTGGGGGCTCCTGTGCTCACACCTCCTACTGAAGCTCCAAGCCAAGACCGAATGCCTCAGGATCTTGATCTCGACATATACATGGAGAACCTGGAGTGTGACATGGATAACATCATCAATGACCTCATGGATGGGGACGAAGGACTGGACTTCAACTTTGAGCCAGGTATGGCCCATCTTAGTCATGGCAGCATCTCACAACCTATTCCTGTTCCTAGGTGTCCAGCTAGTCCTGTGATCTAGCAAGGGGGAGACTGAGAACAAGGGGTAGCTGGAGGTCCCAGGGAATTAGAGGGAGGACGTCCCTTTAGAGTGGCAT
>NW_011484413.1:0-736 GCF_000754665.1 Bison bison bison
CAAGGAGATCCAACCAGTCCATCCTAAAGGAGATCAGTCCTGGCTATTCATTGGAAGGACTGATGTTAAAGCTGAAACTCCAATACTTTGGCCCCCTCATGTGAAGAGTTGACTCATTGGAAAAGGCCCTGATCCTGGGAGGGATTGGGGGCAGGAGGAGAAGGGGATGACAGAGAGTGAGATGGCTGGATGGCATCACTGTCTCGATTGACATGAGTTTGGGGAAACTCCAGGAGTTGGTGATGGACAGGGAAGCCTGGCATGCTGCGATTCATGGGGATGCAAAATCAGACACGATTGAGCGACTGAACTGAACTGAACCGAACTATGTGGGTCATAACTTTCCTTCCAAGGAGCAAGTGTCTTTTAATTTCATGGCTGCAGTCACCATCTGCAGTAATCTTGGAGCCCAAAAAGCAAAGTCAGCCACTGTTTCCCCAACTATTTGCCATGAAGTAATGGGACTGGATGCCATGATCTTAGTTATCTGGATGTTGAGGTTTAAGCCAACATTTTCACTCTCCTCTTTCACTTTCATCAAGAGGTTCTTTAGTTCTTCAATTTCTGCCATAAGGATGGTGTCATCTGCATATCTGAGATTATTGATATTTCTCCCGGCAATCTTGATTTCAGCTTCAGCTTCATCCAGCTCAGTGTTTCTCATGATGTACTCTGCATATAAATTAAATAAGCATGGTGACAATATACAGCCTTGATGTACTCATTTTCCTATTTG
>NW_011484413.1:4667-5739 GCF_000754665.1 Bison bison bison
CTTCTTTGTTTATTTTGGCTTCCTCTGTTTGTAAGTCTCTTCAGTGTCTAATTTCTGCCCTGACAGAAGGGGGCAAAGTTGGTCATTTACTTAGGCTCACTTGTTCAGTTGTGTTGTGTGCAGGGAGGAACACTGCAAATAAATATCACTGGCATGTGTGGGGAGTGCTCGCAGTGTCTGGACCACACTGGATTTGCCCCAGCTCACGGTGGTGTGTGCTTTCCTGGTCTACACTGCTCAGGCTCCAGGTTACTCTTCAGGGGAACTCTCCAAGGCAGGCCCTGGGTTGCATGCACTTCCCAGGTCTGAGCTTCTCAGGTTCAGGTTCTCGGGTATTCCACAAAGGCCCAGACTCAGTTTGGCCTGCGTTTTGTGCCGTTCTCAGGTCCGAGCAGCTCAGGCGACAAGGTGCTTGGTGAGCTCACTGTTTCAGATGTGTGGTGCATCTTATCACCTTCCCATTCCCAGCTGCTCAGTTTCCTGGGTGTGCCACAAGAGCCGTCTCAGGTGTGCTGTGTGTCTCCTCTGAGGAGCTCATCTCAGGCTATGACCCTTCTGGCAGATGTTAACCATCCAGGATCCCAGGAAGACTTGGTTAGCAACTGGGAGCCTGCTCACAATTTGGTGGAGGATGCCATCTCTGGGTCCAAGATTTCCCCTCCCCTTCTGTCTCTGGCTGTCGCCCGCCTGCCTCTCTCCCTTCAGCAGGGGGATGGCCCAGTCTGCAGCCAGCTAGCTGTCCTCTGATATTCACTCAATCCTTTGTTCTGTGAACTGGCCAGGGTATGCCTTAGGTTAGAGCTTTTCACGGGAAATTTCCCTGTCTCTCTCTTTTTTATTTTTCTCTCTCTGGCTGTCCTACAGTTTGGGTTACTATCTCATGTTAGCTCCCTCAGATTGTCCACAGGGCTTTCAGGTCAAGTCCTTACCCTAAGCATGCAGCCCACACCTCCCTGTTCAGCCCCTGCTAACTCATGGTGGACGCAAGCGTCTGGGCTACTTCTCTGCTGGGAGTTGTGATTAGACACGTATTCTGTGGGTTGTTTTTTTTTTTTTTTTTTTACTCCCAGTT
>NW_011484413.1:9185-11062 GCF_000754665.1 Bison bison bison
TCATTCTTTCTGGAGTTATTTCTCCACTGATCTCCAGTAGCATATTGGGCACCTACTGACCTGGGGAGTTTCTCTTTCAGTATCCTATCATTTTGCCTTTTCATAATTGTTGAGGCAACATATTCTCCTAACTCTCACATTGAGGTTCTTTGATCCAGGTGCCCCAAGTAACAGTTGTAGGTGGCTATGGCACTGGTAGGAGCTTGGACAACCATTTGTAACTTAAAAGCTTTCAGATGCTTAGAAACAAATCCGTTTACACTGTCACAGATGCAGGAAGCAAACGGTAAAAACAGAACAGTTAGAATTATTATGATTAAGATAGTTTTCTACCATGGGAAGCTAGTTAAGGTTTCCCAAAGTGAGGTGACCGAGGCTTTAGGAGCACCCGTAGCCTGAATCATCTTGTTCATGTGTTTAGTAAAGTGAATAGCATTAGTGCTCATATCTGGTATATATGTACAATATTGGGTATGAATAATGGCACAAGTTCCTCCTTGTGCAGCCATTAGAATACCTAAGGCAAATCTGTTTTTGTAAAACTACTTTTCTAATTTGTATTTGTTTAGCATCAAGGGCTTAAATAGCTTTTTGAGAATCTTGTAAAGCCCATTGAGTAAAGTTAGTCAGAGCATCAGTTCATAGCATAACATCTGTAGTTCCCAGAGATGGAATGAATATTTCAGGCAGACAGTCATTCCAGTGAAATACAGACCTTGCCCAAAGAGTTTTCAGGTTTGGCAGATTATCAGGCTTCTCTGGAAGTTCTGAAAATATGAAGCAATGAGTAAAAGTTAGACCTAGGGTGCATCGCCCTATCCAGCCAGGGTAAACCGCACCCATAGGTAAGAGCCACATACCCAGTAGGTTACATTTGGAGCAAGCCAGCATGATTGAGGGATCAAGTCCCAATCAGTGCCTGGCCAGGCAAAAGGAGGACCTGAACTGGGATTGGAAACATGGAACTGATTACATTGCATGTTTCTTGAGGCAAAAATCCCAATTGTTTCCAATTAGTTTCCAACTCATTATAATTAAGTTGTTAGCTAACTTCTGGGGATGATTTTATTTGTTCCCATCACATAGGAGCATTAGATAATAGCCGACCCTTTTCATGAGTTAGCCATATGACTTCATCCCATAATTGATAAACATTAGGTAGAAAACCACCAGGTATAGACCCATTTACTTTCTTATGTGCAGCAAAACAGTCATTAAACAAAGTTAAAACATAATCAAAATTATAAGTCACATTATGACCATAGTTATGGTACAATATGTTATACCAGTCCATCTTAGGGTCATTAGATGTCATCGCAGAAGTGGAGAAACCCATCATGTGAAAGTCGCTCAATCATGTCTGACTCCTTGCGACCCCATGAACTATACGGTCCATTGAATTCTCTAGGCCAGAATACTGAAGTGGGTAGCCTTTCCCTTCTCCAGGGGCTCTTCCCAACCCAGTGATCGAACCCAGGGTTCCAGCATTGCAGTTGGTTTCTTTACCAGTTGAGCCACAGGGAAGCCCTAGAATACTGGAGTGGGTAGCCTATCCTTTCTCCAGTGGATCTTTCTGACCCAGGAATCAATGCAGGGTCCCCTGCATTGTGGGCAGATTCTTTCCCAACTGAGCTATCAGGGGAGCCCATACCAGTCCTAGCCAATACAAGTCCATCTTAGGACTGTTAGATATGTCATTGCAGAGTTGAGGAACGTCCTTTCCTTGAAGTGGAGAAACTCACCATGGGAAGCCTTCAATTGATGAGGAGGAGGAGCACTTCGCAGACCAACCAATTAGGTCTATTGTGTAATGCAGTGTAGGAATGAGCCCAGGACAGGAAGGCGTTGTCTTGAGGGTCAAATGGCAGGCTCAGGAC
>NW_011484413.1:13932-15428 GCF_000754665.1 Bison bison bison
AAAAAAAGGCCTCTACAGCCATGGCTTTTTTCTATTGGAGGCATCCCTCCCTGCTTTAGATGAGAGTGAAGACAGTCTTTCCACCGAAGCTTTCCTTCCCTGGTGAGACTTGGTCCGTTCCTTATCAACACAGGTGCTTTACTGGTTCCCTTCAGCCCACTCATTCTACCATCAAGGTGGTGTGGAGATGCACCAGGGGTAGACCTGACAGCATCCCAAATTGATTTCTAGTTCCTTACCACCAAGACCTTTGTTTGATTTGTCCTTTTCCTTTGATACTACCTGAGGTGGAGCAGAGTAGCTTTCCTGGAATGTTTCTGAAGCTAGAACTACTAGGGGAAGCATCCATGTTACATGTGCCTGTGCACATTCCTAAGTACAGTCCGGACCACAGTAGAATCAGTGAGTCATCACCACACCAGTAAGCAACCAGAGAGCTTTATCTAGTCTGCTAATAGTTACATTATCAAAGGAAGAAGTCCACTGTACTTCCAATCTGGGATTCCTGACCTATGTTCTTGGAAACCTCATACTCTCTAGCAGCACTTCCATCCATATAGTTTGGAGGCACAGGTACGACAAGGACTCACTTTTGGGACTCTGGCCAAGTATGGAAACAGCCAAGAGAGAGGCGCTGCTGGAGCTAGAGTTCCACTTCATTCCCAAACAGCTTCCTAGCAAGTCTATGTTCCCCATGATTACCAGGGTTGGGGCCTAAGTAAAAGTATACAGTAATGGCATGGATCACAAATCCAATGAAAGTCTATGATCTGACAGATTACATTAGTAGTATTAATTACCCATGCAGTTATGAAATGGTCAAAGAAACCAGGAAAAGGTGACCAAGGAAGGAAAGTTTGGTCCAAATGTTTTGCCCATTTCTGGCCGCTCCCCTCATAGGGACATTGGGTGCCTCTTGACATTGGAAGGTCTGTATAAACCCCCAACACGGCTCCCCTTTTGGGGTTTGCTTTCAGTCATTGCGAGGCACCACAAAATCGCAGAGCAGGGCTCATCATGAGCTTCATATTAATTTCTCTATGTCTCTTTCATTCTACATTCACACAGACAAGTAAGAAGAGTCAGTTCCTGGGTTCAGTTCAGTTCAGTCGCTCAGTTGTGTCCGACTCTTTGCGACCACATGAACCGCAGCACTCCAGGCCTCCCTGTCCATCACCAACTCCTGGAGTCCACCCAAACCCACGTCCATTGAGTTCGTGATGCCATACAAACATCTCATCCTGTTTTTCTCTTCTTCTCCTGTCCTCAATCCCTCCCAGCATCAGGGTCTTTTCCAATGAGTCAGCTTTTCTCATCAGGTGGCCAAAGTATTGGAGTTTCAGCTTCAGCATCAGTCCTTCCAATGAACACCCAGGATTGGTCTTTTAGGATGGACTGGTTGGATCTCCTTGCAGTCCAAGGGACTCTCAAGAGTCTTCTCCAACACCACAGTTCAAAAGCATCAATTCTTCTGCACTCAGCTTTCTTTACAGTCC
>NW_011484414.1:0-1625 GCF_000754665.1 Bison bison bison
TAATCATTTACCATTATATTTATTTCTCTAAAATTGGTAGTAATTTTTCTTTTTTATTTCTAATTTTAGCAATTTGATTCTCCTTCCTCCCTTGAACAATATCATGAAAGCTGTGTCAATTTATTGACCTTTCTAAAGAAAGAAATTTTCATTTGTTGAGTACCTCTGTGGTTTTTCAATTCTCTATTTCATTTATTATGTTGCAATATTTATTGTTTACTATGGCTACCTATTTGATTTTGGTTTGCTACATCTCCTAATTTAGGTGTAATATGTCTTTGCTTTCATTCTTCCGAAAGTGAAAAAGCAAGAGAGTTCCAGAAAAATATCAACCTCTCCTCTATTTACTATGCCAAAGCCTCTGATTGTGTAGACAACAACAAACTCTGGAAAATTCTTGAAGAGATGGGAATACCAGACCACCTGACCTGCCTCTTGAGAAATCTGTACAGGTCAGTAAGTACCAGTTAGACTAGTTACAAATATGGAAAGGAGTATGTCAAAGCTGTTTATTGTCACCCTGCTTATTTAACTTATATGCAGAGTACATCATGAGAAATGCTGGGCTGGAAGAAGCACAAGCTGGAATCAAGATTGCCGGGAAAAATATCAATAACCTCAGATATACAGATGACACCACCCTTATGGCAGAAAGTGAAGAGGAACTAAAGTGCCTCTTGATGAAAATGAAAGAAGAGAGTGAAAAAGTTGGCTTAAAACTCAACATTCAGAAAACTAAGATGATAGCATCTGGTCCCATCACTTCATGGCATCTATTGATGGGGTAACAGTGGAAATAGTGATAGACTTTGTATTTCGGAGCTCTAAAATCACTGCAGATGGTGACTTCAGCCATGAAATGAAAAGACGCTTGCTCCTTGGAAGAAAAGTTATCACTGACCTAGACGGCATATTAAAATGCAGAGACACTTTGCCAACAAAGGTCCCTCTAGGCAAAGGTATGGTTTTTCCAGTAGTTATGTATGGATGTGAGAGTTGGACTATATAGAAAGCTGACCACTGAAGAATAGATGCTTTTGAACTGTGGTGTTGGAGAAGACTCTTGAGAGTCCCTTGGACTGCAAGGAGATCCAACCAATTCATCCTAAAGGAAACCAGTCCCGAATATTCACTGGAAGGACTGATGCTAGAGCTGAAACTCCAATATTTGGCCACGTGGTGTGAAGCACTGACTTGTTTAAAAAGACCCCAGTGCCGGGAAAGATTGAAGGCAGGAGGAGAAGGGGACGACAGAGGATGAGATGGTTGGATG
Source organism: Bison bison bison (assembly GCF_000754665.1). Classification (NCBI taxonomy): domain Eukaryota; kingdom Metazoa; phylum Chordata; class Mammalia; order Artiodactyla; family Bovidae; genus Bison; species Bison bison. Next base: position 1,274 of record NW_011484414.1, read on the forward strand.
GCATCAATGACTCAATGGACATGAGTTTGAGTAAACTCCAGGAGCTGGCAATGGACAAGGAAGCCTGGTGTGCTGCAGTCCATGGGGTCGCAAGGATTCGGACACGACTGAGTGACTGAAATGAAATGAACTGAAACTTGACCCTTGAACAACAGGAGTATTAACTTTGCAGGTCCACTTATACAAAGATTATTTTTCAATAGTAAATACTACAACACTACACCATCTGCAGCTGTTTGAATCTGCAGAGGTGAATTCTCTGGTGTGGAAGAACCACATAGAGGGCTGACTGTAAGTTATACACGAAAAACTGCAGAAAAGGGTGGTGCCCTCATCCCGTCATTGTTGAATA
>NW_011484414.1:1725-2757 GCF_000754665.1 Bison bison bison
AAAACTCTGATACTGGCAAAGATTGAAGGCAGGGGGAGAAGGATTCAACAGAGGATGAGGGGGTTGGAAGGCATCATGGACTCAATGGACATGAGTTTGGGTAAGCTCTGCAAGTTGGTGATGGACAGGGAATCCTGCCATGCTGCTGTCCATGGAGTCAGAGAATTGGACACGACTGAGTGAGTGAACTGAACTGACTTGACACACAAAAAACATTAAGAATATGATAAAGTTAGACGGTGTCATCTTACACTGGTAAAAGACAGTTTTTTCAACAAATTTTGATGCATTATTCAATAACCTTCTGAGAAAAATATAAACTTTAACATTTCTTTTTCTGCACCCAATAATAAGTTCCCTACCTGAAATGTGCTTTATCTATCTTTGATTGGCAATGCTCATTTACCATTCAAAATTCAATTCAAAAACTGCCTTCTCCCTTCCCTTTCTCTCTTTGCTAAGCAACTCATCATAAAGCAGTTAGGTGAGATCGATCCAGACAGGCATCCATGACATGTACGGCATGGAGCCATCGTCAGCCAGAGTGAGATGTTAGAAGTGAAGGAGGGGTGAAGAGGATATCCATACAGTCAGAGTCATCTAGTATGGGGAATCAGAACTCAAGTAGGGCGAAGTGATAAGATCCACAAGAGCAGAGAAGGGAGGTGTGTAGTATGAGATGTCAGTACTAGAGCAGGGAAAACAGGATATCCACGCTAGGAATTTTTGGAGAAATTGTTAATTCCATGACTAGAGCAGGGAAAGTACAAGATGAGCCTGGAATATCTTGTAGTAAAAGCATCATAGTGTTCAAAAAATGATGGGGAGATGTTGAAAGGACAGAGAATCCAGCTTAAGAAGGTTCCCAATGTCCAAGGCAGGAACAATGTGAACATGAAAATATATAATGATAGAGACAGATCATGATTCATTTAGTAAAACAATAGGCTATTAATTAAATAGATATAAGCAAATTAATAAATTGAAAACTTAGTGAGGAATAAACTATTGATAAACTTTAAATTTTTTTTA
>NW_011484414.1:4188-6102 GCF_000754665.1 Bison bison bison
TCAAAGATAACGTGTACATAGGTGCATGGATTTATCTCTGCACTTTCTATTTTATTCCATTGATCTACATTTCTGTATTTATGCCAGTACCATACTGTCTTGACTAGCTTTGTAGTATGATTTGAAGTCAAGAAGGTTGATTCCTTCAGTTCCATCATTCTTTCTCAAGATACCTTTCAGTATTTGGGTCTTTTGTGTTTCCATACAAACCATGAAATTGTTTGTTCTAGTTCTGTTAAAAATACCATTGGTAGTTTGATCAGGGTTGTATTGAATCCATAGATTGCTTTGGGTAGCAGAGTCATTTTCACTATATTCATTCTTCAAATTCAAGAACATGGTACATTTCTCCATCTGTATGTGTCATCTTTGATTTCTTTAATCAGTTTTTTTATAATTTTATTTCTGTATACAAGTCTTTTGTTTGTTTAGGTAAATTTATTCCTAAATGTTTCATTATTTTCATTGCAATAGTGAATGGGATTCTTTCCTTAATTTCTCTTTCTGATTTTTCATTGTTAGCACATAAGAAAGCAAAGGATTTCTGTGTATTAATTTTATATGACAGGTGGATTCTTAACTACAAGACCACCAGGGAAGTCCTGTCCTGGTTGTGTTTGGGTGTGCAGCTCTCTGAGTTCTGACACACAGAGAGAATCCAATGACCACCAGCATGGACCCTGGCCAGGTCCGTCACCCTGAAAACGCCCAGATACTCCCCCTTTCTGGTTTCCCCTTCCACACCCAAATCCCCTGCAAAAGGATTTGCCCTCCTTCACTACACTTTTTCCTTTGCAGCCTTAAAATTCTTTATGTATTCTGAATATAAGATCTTTCTCAGATCTGTGATTCATAAACTTCTTTCCCGTAATAGCCAATAGCTTCTCTTTTCATTACAGGAGACATGAGTGGTGAATTTTACTTTTACTGCCCACACTCAGAGCCCAGTGCTGTGTACCCCGAAAGTGCCCATGAGATTCTTCACAAGTGAAAATGAATTTTCCTCTCTGTCATTTTCTGCTCTCAGCTGGTTCCCAGAGCTCTATTTCTGCAGAAATCCAAGAGGCTTCTGCAGACAGAGGTGCTTGATAACAGGTGAATTTATTGGAGTCTGAAATTGTGAACTCATCAGAGAGCTTTAGAACTCAACCTGTCTTGTAAGACTTGTCTCCCAGCTCCGAGGGAGAAGATCAGTCAGGCCAGGCTTTTCTTCTTGAAACTCAGAGGCCTGAATTTAGTCACTGTGGGTATATTTAGCAGGGATAACATGGAATTTCAAGGCTGTTCATCCTTTACCAGATATCAGACCACATTCTATATATTTCTTTCTGTCACTTTATTTAATCCTCCTTCACAGATCCATCATTTTGGAAGACTTTGACCCTAACAGATGAGGTGAGAAAGCAGAGGACAGGGAAGTAAGGGGGATTGCTCACAGTCATATAAGTTGTCAGAGGAAAAGTGACCCAAAACTCTTAGCATTGTCCATTCAGAGCCCACACTCTATTTCTTCAGTAAGGTTGCCATGTGTGCATGCATGTGAACTCACTTCAGTAATGTCCAACTCTTTGTGACCACAAAAATGTAGCCTGCCATGCTCCTCTGTCTATGGGATAATCCAGGCAAGAATACTGCAGTGGGTGGCCATGCCCTGCTCCAAGGGACCTTCCTGACCCAGGAATTGAAACCACACCACCTGCAAATACTGCACTGCAGGAGGATTCTTTACCACTAAGCCACTGGGGAAAGAGTCCTGTGGGTACTGCTGAGTTTTCCAAATTTGCTGACATGATGAGTGCAGCATTTTAACAGCATCATCTTTTAGGACCTGAAATAGCTCAGCTTGAATTCCATCACCTCCACTAACTTTGTAGTGATGCTTCTTAAGGCCCACTTGACTTCATACTCCAGGAT
>NW_011484414.1:6202-6769 GCF_000754665.1 Bison bison bison
CAGTGAACAAAGCCATCCCAAAGAAAAAGTAAAGCAAGAAGGCAAAGGTGTCATCTCAGGCAGCTTTCAAATAGTTGAAGAAAGAAAAGAAGCAAAAACCAAGGGAGAAAGGGAAAGGTACATCCAACTAAATGCAGAGTTCCAAAGAAGGACACAGACACAAGAAGGCCTTCATCATGAACAGCACATTAAACAAGAGGAAATTAACAGAAAGAACAGAGATCTTTTCATGAAAACTGGAAATATCAAGGGAACATTTAGCCCATAGTTGGGCCCATTAAAGGACAGCAATGGTATAGACCTAGTAGACGCTGAAGAGATCAAGAAGAGATAGAAAGAATACATGGAAGAACTGTATGTAAAAGATCCTAACGAACTGGATTTTTATGATGGTGTGGTCAGTCACTTTTGAGAGTCCCTTGGAGACCAAGGAGATCCAACCAGACCATCCTAAAGAAATAAGTCCTGAATATGCATTGGAAGGACTGGTGTTGAACCTGAAACTTCAACATTTTGGCCACCTGATGCGAAGAGCTGACTCACTGGAAAACATTCTGACCTTTGGAA
>NW_011484414.1:6869-8442 GCF_000754665.1 Bison bison bison
TGCACTCTTAAGAAGAATGAATATCCTTCATGAGATAAATTACTCTATAAATGTGTTTTAGGTTCAGCTGGTTTATACTATCATTCAAGTTCTCTATTTCATAGTTGATTTTCTGCCTAGTCTTGCTACCCCTTATTGAAAGTCTAGCAATTATTGTTGAATTGTTTATTTCTCTCTTCATTTCTGTCAGTATTTTTTTTCCTCCATGCAATTTTCAGTTGTCTTATCAGGTCCATTGTTATGTCTTCCTAATAGAATACTCTGTTTATCATTATAAATGTCCTTCTTTAACCCTAGCAACAGTTTTTAATAAAAATCATTTTTGGTTGATATTAGTACAGTATAGCCAATTCTCTTTTTGGTTGATGTTGCCATGATGTATATTTTTCAGTCATTTCACTTAAAATCTCTATCTTGGACTCTAAATTGTGTCTGCCATAGATAGCAAATAGTTGGATCTTTGTTATTTATCTGGTCCCAAAATGTTTGCTTTTTAATTAGATTGTTAAGTTCATCTATTTTACCATTATTAATATTATCAAATATATGACTACTGTTTTATTTTTGCTTTTTCTAAAATTCATAGTTTTTTCCTATTTATCTTTATTGCCTTCACTTGTAAATGAATGATTTCAGGGTAGCATTTGGTTCACTCTAAAGATATATTTTAAATATTATTTTTTTATTAACTACAGTAAGACATTCCATATCTGTATTAACTTATTAGCTCTACTTCATCTTTATACTCAATGACAGTAAGCATAATCATCAATATCCTGGGTAACAGTGAACTAAACTGGAAAGGAATGGGTGAATTTAGTTCAGATGACCATGATATCGACAACTGTGGGCAAGAATACCATAGAAGAAATGAAATAACCCTCATAATCACGAAAAGATTCCCAATATGTGCTATTTGGGTGCAATCTCCAAAATGACAGTATGTCTCAGGTCGTTTCAAAGGCATGCCATTCAGCATCACAGTCATTCAAATCCATGCTCCTACATACAGATGATGAAAATTCCTGAAGATGGTAAGTCCTATAAAGACCTAGAAAACCTCCTAGAACTAACACTAAACACAGATGTTTTCATCATCAGTGGGGATTGGTATGCCAAAGTAGGAAGTCAAGAGATATCTGGAGTAACAGGCAAGTTTTGCCTTGGAGAACATAATGAAGCAGGTCAAAGGCTAAAGGAATTCTGCCAAGATAATGCACATGTCATAGCAAATACCCTTTCTCAACAACACAAAGGGGGAGTTTACTCATGGGCATCACTATATGGTCCATACCAAAATCAAATTGATTGCATATTTGTAGCCAAATATGGAGAAGCAGTATGCATTCAGAAAAAAAACAAGACCTGGAATTGACTAAGGCTCTGCTCATCAGCTTCTCATAGCAAAATTCAGGCTTAAACTAAAGAAAGCTGGGAAAACCACCAGGACAGCCAGGTACCTCTGAAATCCAATCCCCTATGAATATGTAGTGGAGGTAACAAATAGTTTCAAGGGATTAGATCTAGTTAACAGTGTGCCTGAAGAACTATGGACAGAGTTCCATAATACTGT
>NW_011484414.1:9477-10381 GCF_000754665.1 Bison bison bison
CGGTGACCACATGGTTTGGTTGGCCACATGACTCCGTGGGTTAGTGACTGCACACATGGGCAGTTGACCCCACAGCTGGCACCATGAACAGCAGCCCTCTCTTGTCCCAGGCAGTCTGTTCGTGGCTGGCATCAACCTCACAGAGAACCTGGAGTTTGTTCACATCCACCTGGCCTGGTCCGTAGAGAAGCTGGCCCAGTAGGGGCTCCCCTATCTATGTGCGTGTGTGCAGGGCCAGTGCCCGGAGTCGGCTGCCGGCTGTACCAACACCATCGCAGGCCACTTAATCTGGGCCCACGGGTTTGTTGGCGATTGTCACCAGATTGAACTGGAAGCTGCTTCGGGCTGATGGACGGTGTGTGTGTGGAGCTGGGCATAGCAGAGGCTGCATCTCAGTCACGTGCTGTGACGTTACCAGCCTGAACCAGAAGCCACCTAGGGGCTGACAGACAGCACACCGAGGAGCTGGGCATTGTGAAGGCTGCTCCTCGTTCACATCCTGTGACATCACTGGGCTGAACTGGAAGCTGCTTTGGGGCTGAGGGACAGCACAAGGGCAGAGCTGGGTATTGCGGAGGCTGTGTCTCAGTCATGTCCTGTGACGTCACCAGCCTGAACCGGCAGCCGCCCTGGGGCTCCTGGATGGAGTGCTGAGGAGCTGGGCATTGCGGAGGCTATTCTCAGCCCTGTCCTGCAGGGCTGGTCGTCCGTCCACCCATTCACTGAATGTGGGTGACTGCAGAGGTGGGGCCAAGTGGCAGGGTCCATGGTATCCTCAGTCCTCCGTGTGTCTCTCAGTGAATGCAGGTTATGAGGTGATGATTAAAGGTGAGTGCATGATTTGTACAATCACATCCTCAGGGAGACACACGTGGTTCTTGGGTCTGTGGCTTCCCCATGGGAG
>NW_011484414.1:10481-10890 GCF_000754665.1 Bison bison bison
TTGTCTCCTTTGCCTTTCGCTTCTCTTCTCATCTATTTGTAAGGCCTCCTCAGACAACCACTTTGCCTTTTTGCATTTCTTTTTCTTGTGGATGGTTTTGATTACCACCTCCTGTACAATGTTAGGAACCTCCATCCATAGGTCTTCTGGTACTCTGTGTGCCAGATCTAACCCTTGCATCTATTTGTCACTTCCAATGTATACTCACAAGAGATTTGAATAAAGCAAAGAAACAGGGGAAAACAATAGAATGGGAAAGACTTAGAGATCTCTTCAAGAAAATGAGACATGCCAAGGGAACATTTCATGCAAAGACAGGCACAATAAAGGACAGAAACGTTATGGGCCTAACTAAAACAGACGAGATTAAGAAGAGGTAGCAAGAATAAACAGAACTGTTTAAAAAAGT
>NW_011484414.1:10990-13236 GCF_000754665.1 Bison bison bison
TGCTATTCTGTGGAACTCTGAATTCAAATGGGTATATCTTTCCTTTTCTCCTTTGCCTTTAGCTTCTCTTTTATGTTGAGATAGTTTCCCTCTATGCCCACTTTCTGGAGAGTTTTTATAAATAGGTGTTGAATTTTTTTCAAAAGCTTTTCTGTGTCTATTAAGATGATCATATGGTTTTTACTCTTTAATTAGTTAATACAGTATAACTTACTGATTGATTTTAGTATGTTGAAGTATCCTTGCATCCCTGGGATAAACCCCACATGATCATTATGTATAATCCTTTTAACATGTTGCTGGATTTTGTTTGCAAGCATATTGTTGAGGATTTTTGGGTCCATGTTCATCAGTGAGATCCATCTGTAATTTTCTTTTGTGTATGGTATCTTTGTCTGGTTTTGGTATCAGTGTGATGCCTCCTGGAGAGTTTCTCCCTGTGCAGTTTTTTGGAAAATTTTGCAAGTGATAGCTCTTCTCTAGATGATAAATTCATCTTTGAAGCCATTTGGTCCTGAAATTTTGTTTGTTGGGAGCTTTTAATTTATGGTTCCGGCTCAGATGGTAAAGAATCTGCCTGAAATGGAGGAGACCTGTGTTCAGTCCCTGAATTGGGACAATCACATGGAGAAGGAAATGGTTACCCACTGCATTATTCTTGTCTGGAGAATTCCAAGGACAGTGGAGCCTGGCAGCTATGGTCCATGGGGTCACAAACAGTAGGACACGCCTGTGCGACTAACACTTTCACTTTCATTACTTGTGAAATTGGTCTGTTTATATGTTCAAATTCTTCTTGGTTCAATCTTAGGAAGTTGTACCTTTCTAGGAATATGTCCATTTCATTTTCTGATGTGTTGATTCACAATTGTGTGCCATATTCCCTTACATTCCTTTTTATTTTGATAATATCAGTAGCAGTGGCCCCTCTTTCATTTCTGTTTCACTTATTTCTGATCTGATCCTTATTATTTCTTTCTTTCTACTGGCGTTGGGACACCCCAGTAATCTACCTACTAGTGTCTCTACTCAGACATGCCAATATCCCACCCATGATTGTCTCTTCTCACAGAAAACCCAATAACCAGCCCATCATTGCTTATAGATACCCTAATAATCCACACATCACTGTAGCTTCTCGGATACCCACAATAATTGACACATCTTTTCACAAGGCACCCCAATAACCCCATGCACACATCTCATGGGCACACGGATGATTCTCATCCAGGAGGTGCTGACTCTGCACCAGTTGTGGTCCCAGGTCCAGCAGGTCATCCTGTCATACAAGGACACGACTTCCATGAGTCAGCATGCAGAACTGTGGCCTGGTATCCCCTACTGGTGGGGGAACCAGGTGAAGCCCCAAGACCTCATCCACTGCCTGGAGCACATGAAGAGCTGCAGCTACCCAGGTGACTGCTGCCTTCACACTGGGACCCCTGGTCACAGGCATGTCCTACCGCATGGGGCTGGTTTGGGTTCAAGTGGAGAAATGGAACAGGATATATTAGAGGACGTTATTCTGTTCACTACATGGAAAGCAGGGTGTGGACATCCTTGGGGACTTTACTGTATCTACCACAAAGGGTCAGGATATAGACAGGATGTGAACATCCGTGTGGACATTATTGTGTCCGCCACATAGGGCCAGGATGTGGACATCTTTGGGGTCAATGTCCAGCCCGCCTGGCCTCTGTAACAGGAGAAATTCATGAGTCAATGCCCCTGCGAGCCCCTGCTGTTTGAACTTTGGTCTCTGTCCGACATCTGAATCTCTGATCGCTGTGGAGGCCAGAGTCTAGGTGGGTGATGGCACAGCTTGGTGACTGCGTGGGCAGGTGCCCCATGGGTTAGGGGTCACATGGGTGGGTGACCGTGTGGGTGGGTGACCCCATGGCTTACTGGTCACATGGGTGGGAGACCATGTGGGTTGGTGACCGTTTGAGTTGCTGACTGCAGAGTGGGTTACCATGTGAGTTGCTGACCTGGTGAGTGGGTGACTGTGTGGGTGGGTGACGGTGTGAGTGCGTAATCATGTGGACAGGTGACCATATGACCTCGCAGGTTAGTGACCCCATGGGTGGGTGACCACGTCGGTTGGTGGCCACGTGGAGGGATCACCACATGGGGTAGTGACCCTGTGGGTGGATGACCATATGAGTCGGTGACCACATGGTTTGGTTGGCCACATGACTCCGTGGGTTAGTGGCCGCACACGTGGGCGGCTGACCGCACAGCCGGCA
>NW_011484414.1:15677-16017 GCF_000754665.1 Bison bison bison
TTTAAGACAGGTGTTTCAGTATTAATTTTATGCTTTGATGATTTGTGCATTGGTGTGAGTGGAGTGTTAAACTCGACTATGATTATTCTACTGTCAGTTTCTCTTTTAATGTCTGTTAGTGTTTATCTTCTGTATTGAGGTGCTCCTATGTTGGGGGCATAGATGTTTACAATTGCTATGTCTTCATCTTATATTGATCCCTTCATCACTATCTAGTGTCCTTCCTTATCTATTGTAATCTTCTTTAAAGTATGATATGAGGATTGCTATTCCATCTTTTTTTGATTCCCATTTGCATGGCATATAATTTTCCATCTTGTCACTTTCAGTCTATATGTGT
>NW_011484414.1:16117-16817 GCF_000754665.1 Bison bison bison
TAAGCTCACTATCTCCTAAAAAGGCTTCTAGCTATTAATATCTCTAAAATTCCTAATCCCTACAAGCTATAGTAAAATATGCTAACACTACAACATTCCTTAAACTTTTAGCTTCTAACTATTCTTAACTATTCCTAAACTCAGCAAACTTCCTTTGCCATAAACATTTCCCTCACAAACAGGTCTCAGAAAACAATCCTTCCTGTGGTCTCAAGCTGCGGCCTACATGCTCTTCCTGGAATGTTCTTTGTAAAGATCCTTGAACAAATATCAATGGTTACTTTATAGATTATTTTCTGGGCACAACTGCAGAAGGCTTTGTGCTTTCTCATGCTTCTCTCAAGAACAATAAGCACCTTAACATTCTTTCCAGCCAACTCAACCGAAGAAAGGAAAAAATAAGTCAGAATCACAAGACCTAACTCTTTCATCCAGGGACCGTGCTTGTGGAACGAGGAGAGGGGGTTGGGGCCGTGCCTCCATTTTGTCAGCAATGCCTAACGTGGCTCCTGACAGATAGGCATTTGTACATCTCTGAATTCACCTGTGAAGCCATCTGGTCCTAGGCTTTTGTGCTTTGGGAATTTTTGATCACAGCTTCAGTTTGGAGCATGTAATTGGGTGGTTCATAATTTCTATTTCTTCCTGGTTCAGTCTTGAAGATTGAGCTTTTCTAAGCATCTGTCCATTTCTTCCAGGT
>NW_011484414.1:16917-17404 GCF_000754665.1 Bison bison bison
AGGAGTCAATTGAGGTTGTCTATTCGATGCTTTTCTTGTTTCTTGAGTTAGGATTGTATTGTTACACACTTCCCTCTTAGAACTGCTTTTCCTGCATCCCATAGGTTTTGAGTTGTGGTGTTTTCATTGTCATTTTTTTTCTAGAAAATTTTTGATTTCCATTTTGATTTCTTCAATAACCTGTTGGTTATTTAGAAACGTGTTGTTTAATCTCAATATGTTTGTGTTTCTTACAGTTTTTTTTTTATTCTAATTGATATCTAGTCTCATAGTGTTGTGGTCAGAAAAGATGCTTGATACAATTTCAATTTTGTTAATTTTACTGAGGTTTGATTTGGAACCCAAGATGTGGTTTATCCTGGAGAATGTTCTATGTGCACTTGAGGTGTATTCTTCTCCATTTGGATGGCATGTCCTGAAGATATCAATGAGATTCACCTCGTCTCATGTGTCATTTAAGACAGGTGTTTCAGTATTAATTTTATGC
>NW_011484415.1:0-684 GCF_000754665.1 Bison bison bison
CCTAACATTCACACCTACTGCTTCACATCATGCATATTCTGATGCTACAACAAACATATATACAACCACCATCAAAACATTGATCCTCTGTCACCCAACCTGCAAGTCCTCTCCTTGAGGATATGTTCAGCTGGTCTACACATTATCTAGACATATCTGTGAACACAGGTAAATTCACAACAATAAAGGTGAATATGATTCTAGTAGCATTAATTTTTCCATTCTCTACATTACACATAGTCACATTTTCAGATGTGGAATACTGAGAACATAGTCGAGGTATGTTTGTCACCTAGGTGGCTTCCTGGCCCTCCTGATGTCTTGGACTAATTTCACCTGGAGTTCCAAACCCATCCACTGTCCGTGGCCTACCAGTCATGGTGATATCATTGCACATTACTCTACTCAGGAAGCCTCTGATTACAGGTTCTTTAAGTGGTGACTATCCCCAAAATTTATCCATGCCCCTAGAAAAAGTTGACCATGACTATCAAACCTGGATCACCCCTCTCACAGGATCTCATCACCTGAACTATGTGTATCTGTACCAGAATAAGATAGCTTGTATAAAAGCTCACTCCGTTTAGTTCCTTTAGTACTAGGAAGTGCGATTTCATTATCTAACCTGTAGGTGCAGAAACTATTAGGAATACTCAAGCACTGGAAACACCCTCAAAAGGCCTA
>NW_011484415.1:4609-5076 GCF_000754665.1 Bison bison bison
CAACATTACAGAAAATAGAAGATCATGGCATCCGGTCCCATCACTTCATGGGAAATAGATGGGGAAACAGTGAAAACAGTGTCAGACTTTATCTGGGGGGCTCCAAAATCCCTTCAGATGGTGATTGCACCCATGAAATTAAAAGACGCTTACTCCTTGTAAGGAAAGTTATGACCAACCTCGAAAGCATATTCAAAAGCAGAGACATTACTTTGCCAATAAGAGTTCGTCTAGTCAAGGCTATGGTTTTTCCTATGGCCATGTATGGATGTGAGAGTCTGACTGTGAAGAAGGATGAGTGCTGAAGAATTGATGCTTTTGAACTCTGGTGTTGGAGAAGTCTCTTAAGAGTCCCTTGGACTGCAAGGAGATCCAACCAGTCCATTCTGAAGGAGACCAGCCCTGGGATTTCTTTGGAAGAAAAGATGATAAAGCTGAAACTCCAGTACTTTGGCCACCTCATGCCA
>NW_011484416.1:0-938 GCF_000754665.1 Bison bison bison
TGAGCTGCTTGAGGATCTGTGCACAGGGTGCAGGGTTTCCATTTGTCTGGGGACTTTAAAGGTTATATGATGTTCTTGTGTTATTAAAAGTTCTGTCTTTCTGTTTAGGGTTTTTGTATTAGATTGGTAAGTGTCGAGTGGTTTGGGAGTGATTCTCCATGATGTGAAGTATCTGTGCAGTTTTCATTTGTTTCCGTCTTGAAGACTTTGGTCTGTTTGGAGGGTCTTTGTCACAGTGTGTATGGTTATGGTCTCAGTTGTATTTGAGGGTCTGAGACGAGTTATGTGCTCTCTGTGCAGAGATTCAGTGAGCTCTTTTTGGTGTCTCTGGGTATCTATCTGAGCTGCTTGGAGTCTTTGTGTCAGAAATAAAACCTCTTATGTTCTTTGCTGTGAGGTCTCTGTCCAGGAACTGAGGGTTTGGAAGCTGGCAGACATGATTCCGAGGCCTTGAAACTCACATGCTGACTGTGTGTTGTTGAGCGTATCAATTGTCTCCTGGAATCTCAGTATGTATCATATTAATACAGTGGGGCCAGTATGCATCTTGCAGGGTACCTGTGCGTGTTAGCATTGTGTGCAAAGGGCCTGGCTTCAGACTATCCTTCAGCAAATGTTTTCTGAGCACCTGCCATAAACCTGAGCACTATTGGAGGAGTTTGGGACAGGACAGAACTGACCAAGTCTTTTACTGCCCACCTTTCGGAGACTTGGTGGGCAGTAAATAAATCAAGGGTGGCAGGTGCTGTGAAGAAAGATAATGCTAGATCAGGGGAAAGGGTATATGTAGGTATGAGGTTACTATTTTATTCAAGGTAATGAGGGAAAGACTCCCTGAAAGATGGCAAGTAAGCAGAGATCAGGAGGAAGTGAGGCAGCAGGCCATGGGGTTATCTAAGGGAAGAGCATTCCAGGCAGAAAGAACAATAAATGCAACA
>NW_011484416.1:1038-1448 GCF_000754665.1 Bison bison bison
TATCCGGGGTTGCTGAGGGCTGGTTCTGGGCCTGCCCCGGGGAGCAGTGAGGTCAGTGCCAGTCTCGCAGCCTCTGTCTGCTGGGAGATTTCTCCCGGAAACTGCTTGGAACTCTCCACTGAAGGACTTGATCCGTGATGTCTGGGTCCTGTCCAACCTGGCCCCAACAAAATGGTTATTTTGGGTCACTACCCTGACCTCTTTTCTGTCAGTCGACTCTGGATTAAAGTCCCTTCCTGATTCACCTTGCAGTGAGCTGAGCAACTTGTACTCTGTAACAGCTGATTACTTCCAGGTGCTTTGCATTATAAATGTGTTATCATGTCATAATCTTGATAGAGTGGATGAGTTGTTTTCTATGTAGTTTCCCTCCCCGCCCCCTTTCATTTAGTATCTCATTGTAATAAATA
>NW_011484417.1:0-678 GCF_000754665.1 Bison bison bison
GTGTGAAAACATAACTATGTTTCAATTTTCTTTTACTCACCTAATAAATTACCACAAATTCCACAACTTTCAAGCCTACAAAATGATTATCTAACAGTTCTGTAGGTCAGAAGTCTGATATGTGTCTCACTCCTGGCTGGGTTGTATTTGTTTCTAGAGACTCTAAGGGAGAATCTGTTTTCATGATTATTCAAGTTCCATGTGTCTCATTGTATGACTGAGGCTTCCGTTTGTTGGCTGTCAATTGAGGTTCTCCCATTTTCTAGAGACTGTCCATTCCTTGGCTCATGTCCCTCTTCCCTCACCTTCAAAGACAAGAATGACAAGTTTAGTTTCTCTCTTGTCATGTCTCTCTGTGACACACTCTTCTGTCTTCCTCTTCCAGTTTTTAAGGACTTATATGATTAAATTGGGATCACCATCTAAAGTTCTCTAAGCACATCTGCAAAATCCCTTTTGTCATGTAAAGCCATGTACTCACAGGTTCCAGGAATTGAAGTGTTAATTTCTTTGGAGGGGTCCACTATTCTGTCTATCACAAGCTAAATCTTCTGCATTCCTTTTCAGATGTTTAGGTATAATGTCTAATAATGGGCAGCTCTGATTATTCCTTAAATTCTCTTTTACCAAGAAAGGAGAGTTGAAGGCCTAGCAAAGATGAGTCTTTCATGTTTTTGT
>NW_011484417.1:5140-6077 GCF_000754665.1 Bison bison bison
CATCAAAAAAAAATTAAAAGAACAACAAACAGAAACTAAATTTACTTACCTTAATCACCCATTCTAGAAGTGTCTTTTGTTTGCTCTGCAGAACTTCTCTAAATATTTAGCTTCAGTCCTTGTTAACCATGCACAATCTTCTTTATCTCTGAATCTGGCTTTAGGATACCATAACTATGCTGAAAGCCATTGTATACAGGGTCAACATATCCAACGGACTCTCTTCTGTTCTCAATATGTAATTAGCATTTGACAGTTTGAAGTGTTTGATACTCTGGCTTTTCTTGGCTTAACTGAGGCTGCTTTATGAGTAGATTTAACCACTTTATATTTGGTTGTAAAAAATTGTTTGCTATTCAAAATGTGTCAGAATATAAATATTTTATGGAGCTATCAGGCCTTTCTGAAAAGTGTTTTGCAATAAAATTAGGCTTTAGTAACAACAAATACTAGCCCCCTGTGCTCTGAATGCTCATATGTCTTCTACTGTCTTTGATGAAAGCTGTACTGAAGTTTGGTGCTTCTTTGTATCCATATCAAGGTGTGTCTGCCATCCAGTAGGTTTGGTATTTCTATAAGGCTTCTGCCTGACCTGTCTTGTCTACCATTATCTCTTCAGACTGTAGCAGAGAACCTGATACATAGTATGTTCTCAATAAATATTACTGAGTGAACTAATCTGGTAATATAATAAGCATATTACATTGAGAAGAAAATTAGGTTTCATCAAATATGAGGGCCAATATTCCAGATGATACAGATGGTAGGAACTTTGTAATAACTTGTGTTTTATGATACAGCAAAGAGTTAAAAGAAATCAAAGGTAAGTTGTTCCAAAAGAGAATAATATTACTAAGAAAAGCATTATATTTTATTTAAAATGAAACCTACTTTGGCCAGTAGCAGCAATGTATTTTAGAAGAAAATATTTGTTCAT
>NW_011484418.1:0-792 GCF_000754665.1 Bison bison bison
GTTTTCTGTACCTTTTAAATTCCGAGAAAGTAAATTATGTTTCAAAACAAACAAGTCAATACCATAAAAGAAAATCAGATTAGACAGGCATGAAACTTTTCTATAGAGGTCAAGACTTCCCCAGACGAAGTTCAAGGGGAGCTATGATGCTCACTGCCGTTGGAGTCCACATGAAATGAAGAAGCACTGTGGGAAGTCTGTTTGTAAGCACCATGCCTTGGGTCCTCTGGATGAAGTATTGCAGGAGAAACAGATTTTACAAATAAAATTTTCCCCATAACTTCACAAAAAGTTGTTAGACTACATTCAGTAAAGTTGAATAATTTTCGATCAATTTACAATCATATAAAATTCTACAACTTACAATCCCAATCAATATACAAAAAGCACTTGCATTTCTATACACTAATAACAATCAGAAACAAAAATTAAGAAAATCCTACTTATAATTGCATCAAAAAGAATAAAACGTCTAACAACAAACTTAATCAAGGACATAAAAGACCTGTAGTCTGAAAACTAGAAAGCACTGATAAAGAAACCAAAGAAAACACAAATAAACAGAAAACGATTCCATGCTCATGTGCTGGAACAATGAGAAATTAAAATGTCCATTCCAACTAAAGTGAACCCGCTCAGTCGTGTCCAACTCTTTGTGACCCCGTGGACTGTAGCCCGCCAGGCTCCTCTATCCATGGGATTCTCCAGGCAAGAATACTGGAGTGGGTTGCCATTTCCTTCTTCAGGGGATCTTCCCAACCTGGCGATCAAACCCTTGGATCAAACCTGAGT
>NW_011484418.1:4779-5183 GCF_000754665.1 Bison bison bison
ATACACTAGCAAATAATAATCTGAAAAGGAATTTAAAAAAATTCCCTTTCAATAATGTCAACATTAATAAAATACTTTGCCATGGATGTAACGAGGATGACAAGACTGGAACACTGGAAATTATACATGATTGCTGAAAAAATATCCTGAATACATGTACAGATATCCAATTGTGATGGAAGACTTAAGATGGCAATACCATGGAATGCATCTTCAATCTGAAATGAAGATCTAATATGACTTGATCGCTCAGAGCTTTTGTGTCATAAAGTTTTATTAAAGTATAAAAGAGATAGAGAAAGCTGCTGACATAGACTTCAGACAGGGGCAGTAAAAGTACCCCCTGCTGGTCTTTAGCCAGATGTTATACAGCCACTAGCAGTCTGCTAAGGAAAGAAAGGCAA
>NW_011484419.1:0-477 GCF_000754665.1 Bison bison bison
GTAAAATCAGATTCTCTTCCCTTTGGGGACGGGGATAGGAGTGCATGTTTCATATGACCCTTAATTCTGGCAACTCCTGATCAAAGAGGCTGCAAGGTTCATTACACACGTGTTGGTCACTCTGTTGCCCCATCAGCCACAGTTGTAGCCTCACAGTGGAACTGGGGTCAAGATCCTGAGAGCACCATTCAGGTCACTGAACGTTTCCCAAGGACCAAGTGGCAATGTAGGCCCCGCAACTATGTGTCCAGACGATGGACAGTTGAATGACATCAGGCTGCTAGTGGAGTCTCTGACACTGTGCCCGGAGCCCAGGTGTCTATGGAGTCGGGGACACCAGTACAGGTAGGAAAGGCATGTCGAGTCCAGGGGAGGCCGTCAGCCTCACTCGGAGCTGCCCCTCGTGCATCCTCCTCACTCCTTGCTTGCCCCACCTCAGCTGTCTCTGCTCTTTCCCCCTGTCCTGCCTATGCCTCC
>NW_011484419.1:4803-5559 GCF_000754665.1 Bison bison bison
TACCCCAAGGGAGCATTTTTGAACATTGAGACGTTTTATACCTTTTTATTGTGGTAGCATTTACACCACAGTATACATTTGTGAAAAATCTACAAACAGTAATATGTTAAAGTGTTGGCTTTTATTGTATATAAATTATACCACAACACTTTATTAAAGGAAAAGGAAATTTTAAGTATTTAAATACTGGTTATTGTATCCATGTAGACCATGAGCTCAAAAACATAAAAATCTAATTTGGAATTCTTCCCAGACCTGGACAACTTCCAGAATTCACCATGACAGTTTTGTACTTTATGACAAGAAACTTAGTCTTAACTACGTTTAGGACTCCCTCTCCCTCACCTCAAGTCCAAATTCTTGCTGAGTTCTGTCCGTTTTACTTCGTAAACGTCTAATGCATCTACTTTTTCTAAAACATCTACTTCTGTGTCATTGACTACGCTAAGACCTCTGACTGAGTGGAACACAACAAATAGAGAAAATTCTTAAACAGAGGGCAGTACCAGACTACTCGACCTGTCTACTCAGAAACCTGTATGGGGGCCAAGAAGCACCCGTTAGAACCAGAGTTGGAACAAATGACTGCTTCATAATTGGGGAAGGAGAACGGCAAGGCTGTATGTTGTCATGCTGCTTATTTAACTTATACGCAGAGTACATCATGCAAAACGCTGGACTGGTTGATTCAAAAGCTGGAATGAAGATTGCTGGGAGAAATCTCGACAAGCTCAGATACACAGATGATACCACTCT
>NW_011484419.1:9645-9987 GCF_000754665.1 Bison bison bison
CCTGCACCCAAAAAAACTTGGAAGTCAAGTCAGAAATGTGTGAAAGATATGCTGTGCTATTTGCCATGGAATTTGAAAGCAGTTTTTTTTTCCTGTCTCCCTACAACCTTTAACAATGGCTTTGGCATTCCATTTCTCTATAGGGCAGTACAAACATATTACATTTTAAAAAATGTTTCTCTGTCAATGCTTTCATCAGGGACACCGTATGAGATATGGGTGGCATATTTTGTAAACCCATTTATTCAAGAGAAGACCAAAGGCTTTTATGAATTTTTTATGTGTGCGTATATATATGTATGTATATGCATTAACATGTAGATTACACCTACAGAATATGTT
>NW_011484419.1:10087-10680 GCF_000754665.1 Bison bison bison
TCACCTTCACACAGTTATGTGTCAGAACCAGTACTGATACTCTTAGTTATGTCAAGTGCTGTGCTTAGTTGCTCAGCCTTGTCCAACTCTTTGCGACCCCATGGACTGTAGTCCGTCAGGCACCTCTATCCATGGGGATTCTTCAGACAAGAATACTGGAGTGGCTTGCCGTGGCCTCCTCCAGGAGATCTTCCCAACACAGGGATCAAACCCAGGTCTCCAGCACTGCAGGCAGATTCTTTACCGTCTGAGCCACCGGGGAAGCCCAGTTATGTCATGTCATAGCGAATAAGGAGACAGAGCAGATAAAACTCAAGTCATTTTGTCTCAGGAAGTTCCCCTCATTCCTTTCCCTTTTCTTCTAGCTAGGATCTAATCTTGTCAGGGAGCTCCATGACCTAGGGGCTTTTTCACATCTTTTTGGTAAGATAGGATACTCTAATTTAAGTCTCAATTTGTCTTAAATTTGAGGTAGGTTTGAACCTCCCATTTTCAGTCCTTTAGGACCTGGATTTTCATACCTCTGTAAGGGCACAACAGCTGCTATTTATAATCCCCTGTTATTCGCTAAGCAGAGTGAAGTCTGAATAGGT
>NW_011484420.1:0-2802 GCF_000754665.1 Bison bison bison
GAATGGATTCTTCGGTGCTCAGCTTTCTTTACAGTACAACTCTTACATCCATACATGAGTACTGGAAAAATCATAGCCTTGAATAGACGGACCTTTGTTGTCAAGGTCTCTGTTTTTTATTTTTTTTTTAATTTATTTATTTTAATTGGAGGCTAATTACTTTAAAATATTGTTTTGGTTTTGCCATATATCAACTTGAATCTGCCACAGGTATACACGTGTTCCCCTTCCTGAACCCCCCTCCCACCTCCCTCCCTGTACCATCCCTCTAGGTCATCCCAGTGCACCAGCCCCAAGCATCCTGTATCATGCATCAAACCTGGACTGGCGATTCATTTCATACATGATATTATACATGTTGTAATGCCATTCTCTCAAATCACCCCACCCTCTCCCTCTCCCAAGAGAACAAAAGACTATTCTATACATCTGTGTCTCTTTTGCTGTCTCGCATACAGGGTTGTCGTTACCATCTTTCTAAATTCCATTTATGTTAGTATACTGTATTGGTGTTTTTCTTTCTGGCTTATTTCACTCTGTATAATAGGCTCCAGTTTCATCCATCTCATTAGAACTGACTCAAATATATTCTTTTTAATGGCTGAGTAATACTCCATTGTGTATATGTACCACTGCTTTCTTATCCATTCATCTGCTGATGGGCATCTATCTAGGTTGCTTCCATGTCCTGGCTATTATAAACAGTGCTGCGATGAACATTGGGGTACATGTGTCTCTTTCAATTCTGGTTTCCTTGGTGTGTATGCCCAGCAGTGGGATTGCTGGGTTGTATGGCAGTTCTATTTCCAGTTTTTTAAGGAATCTCCACACTGTTCTCCATAGTGGCTGTACTAGTTTGCATTCCCAGCAACAGTGTAAGAGGGTTCCCTTTTCTCCGCACCCTCTCCAGCATTTATTGCTTGTAGACTTTTGGATTGCAGCCATTCTTACTGGCATGAAATGGTACCACATTGTGGTTTTGATTTGCATTTCTCACCCCACTCCAGTACTTTTGTCTGGAAAATCCCATGGACAGAGGAGCCTGGTAGGCTGCAGTCCATGGTGTCACTAGAGTCGGACATGACTGAGTGACTTCACTTTCACTTTTCACCTTCATGCTTTGGAGTAGGAAATGGCAACCCACTCCAGTGTTCTTGCCTGGAGAATCCCAGGCAGGGGGGAGCCTGGTGGGCTGCCGTCTATGGGGTCGTACAGAGTTGGACACGACTGAAATGACTTGGCGATTAGCGATAATGAGTGATGTTGAGCATCTTTTCATGTGTTTGTTAGTCATCTGTATGTCTTCTTTGGAGAAATGTCTTTTAGTTCTTTGGCCCATTTTTTGATTGGGTCATTTATTTTTCTGGAATTGAGCTACAGAAGATGTTTGTATATTTTTGAGATTAGTTGTTTGTCAGTTGCTTCATTTGGTATTATTTTCTCCCATTCTGAAGGCTGTCTTTTCACCTTGCTTATAGTTTCCTTTGTTGTGCAGAAGCTTTTAATTTTAATTAGTCCCATTTGTTTATTTTTGCTTTTATTTCCAATATTCTGGGAGGTGGGTCACAGAGGATCCTGCTGTGATTTATGTTGGAGAGTAAAACTCTCACTGTTTGCAAATGACATGATCCTCTACATAGAAAACCCTAAAGACTCCACCAGAAAATTACTAGAGCTAATCAATGAATATAGTAAAGTTGCAGGATATAAAATCAACACACAGAATTCCCTTTCATTCCTATACACTAATAATGAGAAAATAGAAAGAGAAATTAAGGAAACAATTCCATTCACCATTGCAACGAAAAGAATAAAATACTTAGGAATATAACTACCTAAAGAAACTAAATACCTATATATAGAAAACTATTAAACACTGGTGAAAGAAATCAAAGAGGACACTAATAGATAGAGGAATAAATATGCCATGTTCATGGATCGGAAGAATCAATAGAGTGAAAATATGTATACTACCCAAAGCAACCTATAGACTCAATGCAATCCTTATCAAGCTACCAACAGTATTTTTCACAGCTAGAACAAATAATTCCACAATTTGTATGGAAATACAAAAAACCTCGAATACCCAAAGCAATGTTGAGGAAAAAAAATTGAACTGGAGGAATCAACCTGCCTGACTTCAGGCTCTACTACAAAGCCACAGTCATCAAGACAGTATGGTACTGGCACAAAGACAGAAATATAGATCAATGGAACAAAATAGAAAGCCCAGAGAAAAATCCACGCACCTATGGACACCTTATCTTTGACAAAGGAGGCAAAAATATACAATGGAGAAAAGGCAATCTCTTTAACAGGTGGTGCTGGGAAAACTGGTTAACCACTTGTAAAAGAATGAAACTGGGACACTTTCTAACACCATACACAAAAATAAACTCAAAATGATCAAAAAGATCTACACGTAAGACCAGAAACTATAAAACTGCTAGAAGAGAACATAGGTCTCTGCTTTTTAATATGCTGGCTAGGTTGCTCATAACTTTCCTCCCAAGGAGTAAGCGTCTTAAAACTTCATAGCTGCAATTACCATCTGCTGTGATTTTTTTTTCATCTGCTGTGATTTTGAGGCCCCCAAAAATAAAGTCAGTCACTGTTTCCACTGTTTACCTATCTACTTGCCATGAAGTGATGGGACCAGATGCCATGAGCTTCGTTTTCTGAATGTTGAGCTTTAAGCCAACTTTTTCACTCTCCTCTTTCACTTTCATCAAGAGGCTCTTTAGTTCTTCTTCACTTTCTGCCATAAGCATGGTGTCTTCTGCATATCTGAAGTTATTGATA
>NW_011484420.1:3791-12511 GCF_000754665.1 Bison bison bison
AAACCTGGGTAGGAATGATCCACTGGAAAAGAACATGGTAACCCACTCCAGTGTGCTTGCCTGGGAAAACCCATGGACAGAGGAGCATGTAGGAATATGGTCCACTGGGTTGCAAAATGGTCAAATATTACTTAGCAACTAAACAACAGCAACTGCATGTGTGTGTGTGTGTGTGTGCATATAAAATGGAATATATCACCTTTATCATCCATAAAGATAATGAAATTTTGCCATTTACAACAACCTGGATGGACTTGGACGGTATTCTTAGTGAAATAAAATCAGAGAAAACAAAAATTGCATGTTATCACTTATTGTTGCTATTTAGTCACTAAGTCATATCCCATTCTTTTGCGACGCTATGGACTATAGTCCACCAGGCTCCTCTCCATGTGATTTCCCAAGCATGAATACTGGAGTGAGTTGCCACTTTATTTTCCAGGGATTCTTCCCAACCCAGAGATAGAACCCATGTCTCCCGTATTGGCAGGTGGATTCTTTACCACTTGAATAATCAGAAAATATTGTTATCACTTATATGTGAAATTGAAATAATTTGCAAAGAGATCCAACCAGTCCATTCTAAAGGAGACCAGCCCTGGGTGTTCTTTGGAAGGAATGATGCTAAAGCTGAAACTCCAGTACTTTGGCCATCTCATGCCAAGAGTTGACTCACTGGAAAAGACTCTGATGCTGGGAGGGATTGGGGGCAGGAGGAAAAGGTGGATGACAGAGGATGAGATGGCTGGATTGCATCACCGACTCAATGGACATGAGTTTGAGTGAACTCCAGGAGCTGGTGATGGACAGGGAGGCTTGGTGTGCTACTGTTCATGGGGTCGCAAAGAGTCAGACACGACTGAGCGACTGACCTGAAATGAAAGAAATGGATATGACATAGCTGGAATAGACTAACAGACAAAGAGAACAAAATTAATGATTACTGGTGGGTAATGGGAAGGAGGAAGGGGCAATATAGGGATAGAGGATAAAAACTATAAACTATGTATAAAATAAATAAGCTATAAAGATTTATATGCACCAAAATATAGTAACTAATATAGTAATATATAATAACTTTAAATGCAATATAATATATAAAATATTGAATCACTATGTTATTCGGTTGAAACTAATACAATATTGTAAATTAACTATCCTTCAATTTAAGAAACCTGAAAGAAAAACATTTTAATAAGCAAATAAAATACTGGAAATACAAACTGATGGCAAGTATACCAAGCAGTTGTATCTCTTTCACATTTCTTGTATAAGTGCAAAATGTTACATACATTCGAGGAAGAAGCTTTATAGTTTCTCATAAAGTTGTCCATATATTGACATTGTCTGAGTAATTCTGCTCCTATGTGCTTACCCTAAAGAATTGTAATCTTACATTTACACACAAACCTATATGCAAATATTTATAGTATCTGTATTCATAATACAGTGAATCCCTTACATACAAAGAAGTTCTGTTCCAAGAGTGTATTTGTTCAAAGTTAGCCTAGTTACTCACCTAACACAATTGGGTATATAATACTGTACCATAATAAGTTTATAATACTTCTCACACAAATAATACATAAAAACAAAGAAATACAAAATATAAAGAAACCATTTTTAATTTTACAATAGAGTACCTTGAAAAGTACAGTAGTACAGTACAATAGCTGGCATACTGGGGCTGGCATTTCACTTAACATGCATCTGTTAAGTCAATCAAGTTGTCCTAAGTATCAGTAGTAAAGCAAGAAGGGTTACTGACTGGACAAATAAGAGGTGGTAGAGAAGATGATTGGAGAAGGCAATGGCATCCCACTCCAGTACTCTTGCCTGGAAAATCCCATGGACAGAGGAGCCTGGTAAGCTGCAGTCCATGGGGTCGCTAAGGGTCGGACACGACTGAGTGACTTCACTTTCACTTTTCACTTTCATGCATTGGAAAAGGAAATGGCAACCCGCTCCAGTGTTCTTGCCTGGAGAATCCCAGGGACTGTGGAGCCTGATGGGCTGCCGTCTATGTGGTCGCACAGAGTCGGACACTACTGAAGCAACTTAGCAGCAGCAGCAGCAGAGAAGATGATAAAGCTCAAGGATTGTCACTAATAGGAGATAGAGGGCAAGCTCCAATTTAACTCACCTCTGATGTTAATGACACAGATCCTCATTCCTTGCTGAATTCAATCCTATCTATCCTTTTGAAAAAAATGACCCAGTGATGTCTGGGTAATAGCTCTTTTTTTCTTGTCATAGATGACACAGTACACTGGATTGCATTCTGAACAGCTGCTGAAACCTTCTTCTACGATTCTTTATTTGGCTTCTCTTTCTCAGAAACTAACAGTGCTTTGTCAAATAAATAAAATCCCTTTTCCATTTCCTTCATCATGAATTTCTTTGGTTCTTCAGATACTTTTCCATCTCGTCTCTCTTCATTCTCCCTCTGTGCCTCCAATTCCATCAAGTCTTCATTAGTAAGTTCCTCATGTTGAACATCAAGGAGTTCAATGATGTTATTCTCTTGGAGTTCTAGCTTGAAATAAATACTGTACTATTGTACTCTATACAGTACTGTACAGTGAAGTACACAAATCACAACCTCCTGTAGAGGATGCTTACACATAACAGTGTGAAGTAGACATGTGAACAAACTTACATGAATGGACATGCTAAGGCACATTCACATCTTTGTAAGTTCACAACTCAAAAGTTCATATGTAGGGGACTTACTGTATACCCTGGAAACAGCTCAAATGTCTTCAACGGGTAAATGGCTATCCAAACTACACATCAATACAATGGAACACTACTCAGTAATACAAAGGACCATTCTATTGATACTTACAACAACCTGAATGTCTCCTAAGGGCTACATACTGAGTGTAACAAGCCAATTTTATAAGGTTGCATGCCATTTCATTCATATAGTGTTCTTGAAAAGACAAAACTAATAGTGAGGCAGCATAAATCAGTGGTTGCTAGGGTTTCTTGTTATTATTGTTTAGTCACTCAGTTGTGTCTGACACTTCTGCAACCCTCTGGACTGTAGCCCACCAGGTTCCTCAATCCATGGGATTTCCCAGGCAAGAATACCAGAGTGGGTTGCTATTTCCTTCTCTAGGGGATCTTCCCAACCCAGGGACTGAACCCACATTCCCTGCATTGGCAGGTGGATTCTTTACCACTGAGTCACCAGAGAAGCTTTGGTGCTACGGTTAGGAGTTAGGAAAATGTGTGACTTTAGTGGAATAGCATGAAAGAGTTTTGGGGAGTAATAGAACGTGTCTCCATCCTGAGTGTGATGGTGTTGCATGAATCTGTATGTGTGTTAACATTCATAGAGCTGAATCATCAAGCAGCATCAATTTTATTCAAATTTAAACTTCAAGTATAGTAAAGCATGGGGGAAACATAAATGAGAGATCTAAACCCCAAAAATAGTGAATGGTGATATACATTTTGAAATTTAATGCAGTTTTCCTGGTGAAAGTGTTACACACCTCAGCATTAATAAAAGTTAAAGTAATCTGGATTGTTCATACAAATATTGGCATCAAAGATGCCATGATGTTTTTAATTGGATGCATATGGTAATGATAACTACACGTGAATTAAACTTGATTGTGATGTCAGTGTAATTTCAGGAGAAAAATGTAAGGGCAAACATTGAGAATAGTTTCAAAGGAAAGTTATTATCAGTGAATATTTTATCTAGTTTACAATTATATGTCATGCCAGAATATTCTCAATATATTTTTGATAAAATGTATAGGCAGATAAATCTGGGATATGTAATACACAAAGAGTATCCATTTAGCCTGCAATAATAGAAATGATCCTTTAATAAATCTACAATATTCTATTATGTACCAGGATCCCTAGCTTATTAGATTCATATCTCAGAACTACAATTTCAATAGAATAAAGCCACATGTGCATTTAGAATAGTAGATTTCTAAGCTTAGCAATATAATTTTAAAAGCTAATAGCACTAACTGACTCATGAGATTGTTTTAAGAATTAAATATATCACCAGATGCAAATTATCTAATGAAGCATAAGTAGCATTATATAACAACATTATATAATAGAATTATATAACAAATTCTAATATGCTTTATGGAACTTTAGAGTATACAAAATCTCCCAACCTATAAAAAGTTTTTAGTAATTTTCTCTATGTTATTTTGTAAGTTGCTGAATTTAATCAAAGAATATTTCTGATGTTATTGTTGTTCAGTCACCCAGTCATGTCCACCTTTTTGTGACCCCATGGAGTACAGCACACCAGGCTTCCCTGTTCCTCATCATCTCTTGGAGTTTGCCCAAGTTCATGTTCGTTGCATCTGTGATGCCGTCCACCATTTAATCTTCTGATGCCCTCTTCTCCTTCTGCCCTCAACCTTTCCCAGCATCAGGGACTTTTCCAATGAGTTGGTTGTTTGCAACAGATGACCAAAATACTGGAGTTTCAGCTTCAGTATCAGTCCTTTCAATGAAAATTCAGGGTTGCCCTCGCTTAAGAATGATCTCTTTGCTGTCCAAGGGACTTCCATGAGTCTTCTCCAGCACCACAGTACAAAGGCATCAATTCTTTGTCATTCTGCCTTCTTTACAGTCCAGCTCTCACAACTGAACATGACCACTGGGAAGACCATAGCCTTGACTATATGGACCTTTGTCGACAGGATAATGTCTCTGCTTTTCAACACTCTGTCTATGTTTCCCATCAGGTTCCTGCCAAGAAGCAATCATCTTCAGGTTTCATGGGTGCAGTCACAATCTGCAGTGATTTTGGAGCCCCAGAAGAGGGAATATGTCTCTAAGACCTTTTTCCCTTCTATTTGCCATGCAATAATGGAGGCAGATGCCATGATCTTAGTTTTTTTAATATTTAATCTTAAGCTGGCTCTTTCATTCTCCTTGTTCACCTTCATCAAGAGGTTCTTTAGTTCCTCTTAACTGTCTGCAAGTAGAGTGGTATCATCTGCATATCTGAGGTTGTTGATGTTTCTCCTGCCTATCTTGATTCCAGTTTGTAACCCATCCAGCCTGGCATTTCTCATGTTGTACTCAGCATATAGGTTAAACAAACAGGGTGACAGCAGACAGTCCTGTCATACTACTTTCTCAATCCTGAACCAAGCACTTGTTCCTTACAGGGTTCTAACTATTGCTTTTTGACATGTTTCTGATGTACATTCTATTAAATGTTGCTTTCATATAATGATCTTAGAAAGAAACAGCTATGTTTAAGCTAGAGGAAGTAATATGATTCACAAGGAAAAGGGGCTTTGACTTAGTCAATTTCAGATATTTGCATTTATTGAACATGAAAGAGGATTTTGTTATTCAACTATCAATTCATTTTGAAAGTGATTATTAACTACCCTCTGGGGGTTATTTAGGCCATAAGAGACATTAGCAATGAAATAATAAATTAAATGATCACCTATTTCCCAGAAATATGAAAAAATAAAACTAAAAAAATATGTTTCTTGAAGGAGTTCTGTGATCAATATTAAGATTTATCTTTAAAAGTTAAGATTACACAAAATACATGTCTCCATTTTTAACAGGACTACCTGTTGTTAGTAATTTAGATTAAAAAGAAAGATTATAATCTAGCTTGTTTCCTTTGAAGATAAGAAGAATTTCTTACTTTTTTATAATTTTAAAAATTATGCATTTCTGAAAGAGGGTGGACATAAGTTATAGTAGAGCTCATTTCTATATTTGGCAAAACTAATATATTGTAAAGTTTAAAAATAAAATAAAATAAAATAGTGGAGCTGAAATAAAATGCCAGTCTTCACATTTCTTTATTATTTCATGAAATAGTCCTAATGAACCTATATTTGCTAATCTTATGCTAAATACTACAGAGATGCTGTCAAAGGATTAGAGTATTCTATATAAATTACCTAGTATAGTTTATAGCAAAATAAAGTGTTTTAATATGTAAATTAGTTACTATCATTGATATTATTTATATTTATAAGTTAACAAGAAATAATAATAACACCAACACAATTTGATACTCAAGAATGCTGTATTATAATTGAAATTTAATAATATATCACATAAGCAAAATCTGTGCTAAGAATCCAAATTATTAAACAATATTTTGACAGTTTAGCATTCAAATAAATTGTCTGAATAAGAAATTTGTAAAGAATTCATAAATCAGATAGCCAACAGGCCAAATATCTCACTATTTTAATTACTTGATCTAAACCTATCTAAAGAGAGGTTAATTTAAGAGACAAACTCATATTTCCACTTAACTCCAAACCAGCATACTTATACCCTAAGATTATCATCAGTTCAAAGAGCACACTACTTTATAGCAAACTAACCAATACTAAAATTTACCATGTAGCTATACCTATAACACTTCATCTACATAATGGATCTCAAGGATAAAAGAGAGGGATTACATGGTAAGATGCTGAAAATAGTAGTAATTTATTTAAATAGATGGTGTTCTTCTGATCTTGTCATCTTTTTCAATTATTTTGGAGTCTTAAATTTTGTCTGTTATATTTTAAAACTTTCCAAGAAATGTATTTAAAATAGAGAATTCTGTTGTCTGTTCAGTTCAGTCGCTTAGTCATGTCCGACTCTTTGAGACCCCATGAACTCCAGCATGCCAGGCCTCCCTGTCCATCACCAACTCCCGGAGTTCACTCAAACCCACGTCCATCAAGTCAGTGACGCCATCCAGCCATCTCATCCTTTGTTGTCCCCTTCTCCTCCTGCCCCCCTGTTTTCTGTAAACCCTATCAAAAAAGCACCAATTTAAATTCAGCTCTTTAGTTTCAAAAAATGGACCCTAGATTTGTAAATTCAACACTCAAGAGTCAAGAGTCAGATTAGTCTTTTCTATTCCCCACAGTTCATTTCAAAAAGATATGGTATTAATCTAGAATTAGTTGTCACCTCTACCTTACTTATGCTTTAAAGTAAGTTTCCATCAGTATCTGGTTTCTAACTTTCAGAGTTAGCACCTTCTGTAACTATAACCATGCCTCTCACAGGGCCAAGCCCAGGGGATAAGATAGGGAGAAAATAGTAGTTTTATTCCCAGTTTTTTAGATGAATCTCCACAGTGGTTTCCATAGAGACTGTATCAGTTTACATTTCCCAACAGTGCAAGAGGGTTTCCTTTTCCACATCCTCTTTAGCATTTATTGTTCGTAATTTTTTGCTGATGGCCATTCTGACCAGTGTGAAGTGATATCTCATTGTAGTTTTGATTTGCATTTCTCTAATTATGAGAAATGTTGAGCATCTTTTCATGTGTTTGTTGACCAACTATATTTCATCTTTGGAGAAATATCTGTTCAGGTTTTCCATCCATTTTTCGACTGGGTTCTTTGTTTTTCTGGTATTGAACTGCATGAACTCCTTGTAAGTTTTATCAGTTTTTTCATTTACAACCTAGAAGGGTGGGATGGAGTGGGGACTGGGGGAGAGGTTCTAGACAGAGGACATATATGTATACTTATGGTCGATTCAACTTCAGCTTCTTCAGCATTACTGATTGGGACATCGACTTGGATTACCATGATATTGAATGGTTTGCCTTGGAAAGGAGCAGAGATCCTTCTGTCGTTTTTGAAATTGCATTCAAGTACTGCATTTTGGACTCTTTTGTTGACTATAATAGCTATTCCATTTCTTCTAAGGTATTCTTGCCCACAGTAGTAGATATAATGGTCATCTAAGTTCAATTCACCAATTCCAGTCCATTTTAGTTTGCTGATTCTTAAAATGTTGAAATTCACTCTTGTTATCTCCTGTTTGATCACTTCCAATTTGCCTTGATTCGTGGATCACAATAAACTGGAATATTCTGAAAGAGATGAGAATACCAGACAACCTGACCTGCCTCTTGAGAAATCTGTATGCAGCTCATAAGGCTATATAGTGTCACCCTGCTTATTTAACTTATATGCAGAGTATATCATGAGAAACGCAGGGCTGGAGGAAGCACAAGCTAGAATCAACATTGCTGGGGGAAATATCAATAACCTCAGATATGCAGATGGCACCACCCTTATGGCAGAAAGTGAAGAAACTAAAGAGCCTCTTGATGAAAGTGAAAGAGGAGACTGAAAAAGTTGGCTTAAAGCTCAGCATTCAGAAGACTAAGATCATGGCATCCCGTCCCATCAATTCATGGCAAATAGATATGGAAACAGTGGAAACAGTGGCTGACTTTATTTCTGAGGGCTCCAAACTCACTGCAGACGGTGACTGCAGCCATGATATTAAAAGATGCTTACTTTTTGGAAGGAAAGTTATGACCAACATAGGCAGCATATTAAAAAGTAGAGACATTACTTTGCTAGCAAAGGTCCATCTAGTCAAGGCTATGGTCTTTCCAGTGGTCATGTATGGATGTGAGAGTTGGACCATAAAGAAAGCTAAGCACCGAAGAATTTTTGCTTTTCTTTTTTTTTAATTTAAATTTATTTATTTTAATTAAAGGCTAATTAATTTACAATATTGTATTGGTTTGGCCATACATCAACATGAATCTACTATGGGTGTATATGTGTTGCCAATCCTGAACCCCCCTCCCACCTCCCTCCCCATACAGTCCCTCTGGGTCATCCCAATGCACCAGCCCCAAGCTTCCTGTATCCTGCATCAAACCTGGACTGGCGATTCATTTCTTATATGATATTATACATGTTTCAATGCCATTC